>NC_045656.1:740606-1072160 GCF_009829145.1 Chiroxiphia lanceolata | reverse complement strand
TGATAAAAAGAGAGAGAGTTTGGCAGTGAGTGTGGGCTGATGGCACCAACCTTCAGCCCATGACGACTGACAAGACTGTCCCAGGGCTGGGGACCCACTTCTGAAACTATGATACCTCCCTGATCTTTGAGGTACCCCAGAAAGAAATGCTCTCCTCAAGGCAGAAGAAAATTCAGATCACAGGTACAATAAATGTCACAATGGTGTGGTCTGGCTAAGCCAATTCCAACCCCTGTGGAAGGCTAATGAGCAGAAAACTACCTGAACATTCAGTCTCACTGCAGCTCTGACACCTCAGTGGGAGGTAAAAGCAAATCTTGTTTTCCTGCAAGGGACGTACATTAGTTCCTGTGGGCAACAGCCTCTCCAGGCACACTGACTTGGCTCAGAGACCACACTTGCAAGACAGTGTTCCTTTAGTCCTCATTTCAGTTAATTGCTCTCTCTTTGCCTTCAAACTATTCCCAGCAGACTTTGATTTCCACTGCAGTACTAATAGTTCATATCACTCCCAGAACATTGCAAAGGCACAGCGCTCACAGCAGACTTTACAAAGAATTTTGCAAAAAATCAGAAGAGCCACACATAATACTACTGGCACAAACATTTCCGGTAGAATTACAACTGGGAAGGTGACCAAGAGTATCTGTCTGTGTGGCACAGACAGATGCACCTAATCTGACTAGAAGAAATACAAAAGTTGTGCAAGACAGAAGAAATGTTCATTTCAAACTACCTGAGCCGGGAGCCGTGACTTGTGATGGTCACCAAAGTGCCCGGATTTTGCAGTGGTTTGGGGTCTGGCAGAGGTCCATGTTCTCACAGTGGTGGAGCAAGGAGGTGACTTTATAGGGATTCATTCTGAACGGTAGGATTCACCTTTAGTATTCCCAAAATGCAAAAGGAAGTATATCAGGATCTCCTGAGCACGACCTGGAAACAAGGAATCAGCTTTCATCATCTGTTATCTTTTATAAAAAGAGAGAAGATGTGGAGTGATTACAGAAATACTTTCCAAGCACCAGATGTCTTGTGCTGACAGTGGTGATCTTGGCAAAGGAAGCAAAATGGGGAAGATAATGGATGGCAATTTCATGGAAGCACAGTTTTTCTGTTTTAGCTTTCTATGTGATCCTCCCTCTCTAGCCAAGTGTCATGGTTTGAGAACCTCAAAAGTCCAATTCCCTAGTCCAAGCCCCCTCCCACATCTCAACCCAGTGTGAGATGGTTTTCCAGACAACCGCATGAGACTCAAATGGGGGAAAGGGAATATATTATGACTGTACAAATAAATACTACAATACATTATATACAATCTTAGCTATCTCTACCATGACATAAATATTTACAATGGATCAAATCTCTTCTCCCCTCCAAATAAAAGTCCAGGAGGGAAGAAGGAAAGGATCCCTTTCTATCATCTTTCAGAGCAGTAGTCTCTAAGGCAGCAGGCTTTCTTCCTCTCATGCATGCAGCAGCTGTGGCTGGATCTCTGCCAGTACTCACGAGGGGGTATCCAAGCCCCCTCGGCCACTCGTTTCCAAGCGAGGGTCTCCTTCCGTAGGCTGTGTTCACCAGGACAAGGGTCACTTCACTACGTCATATCACGAAGCTCAGGGGTCTTCGTGAGGGTCCTTATCTTCAGGGGATTCAAGTTCCCTGCAGAGCTCTGTGCTCTGTCTCAAGCAGCGGGGGGACCAAGGTCACCCTCCGCATTCTTCTCGGAGCTTTTCAGCTCCTCTCTGTAAGTGCTGTAGCACTTTAAGACTCTTTCAAGTAAGAGTCCATCATCTTCCTCCTTTCTCGGAGGTCTCAGAGGGGTGTGGGGTTTTATTTCAGTTCTTAGCCCAACTTCCTCTCTCTCTCTGCTGCTGCTGGTTCTCATTCTCTTTCTCTCTCTCCTTCCAGGAGTTCTCTCTGTGTGCTACCTGCCTGTTGTTTCTTGGTCTTATCTCTCCTGGCTCTCTGCCACCGCTCCGTCCACTGTTGTTCTGCCGCTGCTTTTCAGTATCTTTTGCTGCGGCTCACAGTGGAGAAACATCTCCCAGCTCAGCTACAGACACTTAGCCCAGTCTAACACTGTTCCAAGTCTCTGCAGCCAGGGCTGGGAGGTCAGAGCTGGCTCCTGCTCTCACTCCTCGTGGCTCTCACAACATGGCTACTTCTTCTACCACCAACTACAACTACCTTCCCTTCCGTTCTGGTTGTGATATGTTTATATTTTGCAGAAGCGCTCATTGGGTAAAACCTCAAAACTTCAAGGGTCACCACCCCCTGGGGTTTTACCATTTTATAACTGCAGGGGGAAAACTGTTTCCCCCCACTACACCAAGGAATTCACTTGAACAGGAAGACCAGTCACACTTCTACCTTGAGAACATGTCAGCCCAAAAAGGACATAAGAATATCTTAACCTGAACTTTTCCAAATGTCTAGTGATTTTAAATTAGTAAAGAATTCCAGGGGTAAAAAGAGGCATCTTTAACAGATGCTCAGTGTAGTCATCTAAAAATCAAACCACATCAAGGCATAAGCATAAAAAGTCATCACAGGTTTTGATCATTGAAAAGGCACACTGCATGAAATGATACTTCATCTATTGCACAGATGCATACAGAGGAACAGAACAGTGATCAAAACTCATTGTGAGCACAATTTGCATTGGCTTTGCCAAAAGCATGTAATGAATTAGTAATCCCCAGTAGAAATTAGAACACTCACATTCCCTGAGAGATGAAAGAATGGCTGAAAGTTGTGGCAAAATGCTTTCCTGATTCAAAATGCTCTGCAGTAAGGGAAAAAAAAAAAAGGACAAAAAGAATATGGACAAATTTTCATGAGTAGTGTGTTCCCTTTGATCAGCTCTGCTACGTGGTAAATACTATATGCACAAGCAGATAGCCACTAATTGAATCAGCTGTATGCTTTAATAATTGGCACTGACTGAAGAGGCTTTCACTGGGTATTTTCCCAAGATCCCTCTCCTCAGCATATCCGTTACATTTCTTGACTTATTTGCTCACATTTCAATTTCAAATCCCGCCATTGGTAACGTGACAGCAGTGCTTTCAAGAGCCTGCCCGGGCCCAGGGAAGGCTGTCAGAGAGAACAGGCTGATCCTGGGGAAAGCAGCCTGATTAAAAACCTCATTGTGTCAGCCAGGCAATCAGCTGTTCATTATCCTATGACACACGACTACTGAAATGAAACATTCACATATTTTAAACTTGAGAGATTTGTACTTTAATATAATTATTCTTGAAAGATTCTTCATCAGAAAGGTTAATAAGAGCAATATAGGTTAATAACAGCACTATGGCAGCTGACATAATCAGATAATTGACCTTATTGATATGTTAAGTGCCCTATGCTTCACCTTGGGATGTGTGACTGCTCTCCACAGTCAATTATCTTATAATGATGCCTGCTTCTTAAGGTCTTATTGCTTGAATATTGGACTTCATCCACGGTTTTCAGTGTACCCCCCTTCCCTCTCCTGGAGGATTTCTGCTCCACTTTCATCTAGAACTGCACTAACCTATAACAGGCACTTTTCATAAATACGCTGATGCAGAGGATCATCAACTGCTTATAAATTCAGTTTTCTTCAACAGAACTGGGGTGGATCTCTGTTGTCTCCCTTCAGTGGGAACAGCCCGCTGCTCTGCACAGCCGCTCCCAGGTGGGATTCCTGCAGCAGGGCACTGCCCACAATCCTGCCCTGCCAGCCCAGCACGTGCTGCTGCTCCCCAAAGCAGAGAGTGCAGCTCCCCAGCCCAGCACAGAGGGATGCTCTGTGGCCTGTGGAGCCTTGCTCAGTCAACCCTCATGGGATTTCTCCTCGGAACAAGCTTATTTGCTCCTTTGCAGATCCACAATGATCCCTTTGCCTTTCACATCAAGAATAAGAAAAAGAGCTGTATCTGCATGAAAAGGAACAGCAATTCCACCCCCTGCCCCTGTCATAAAGTTTTGGCTGCATTTGGGGTTCTTTTTCTTTTTTCTTGAAACAAAGTGGGCCTCAGGGGGAAGCAACAAGATTTTGGAAGAGAAACAGGAAGGCCTGAACCTGGAGCTCCAGGGATTTGAACTGCATTTGTGATCCTGGCTGTCTGCCTTGTGCCTTCTGTTCCCCCTCTCTATCTGCCACCTCATCTCCTTCCCAGGTGCCTGGGCATGCTCTAAAGCATTCATTCCCTCAGCACTGAATACTCTTGTCACCTAATGGGCTTAAAATTGGGATGATATTCAGCTGAAAGGCATTAAGTAATTTTGTGAGAGGCCGAGTGTGAATCGACACTTCTGAGCGGGGCTGCGGCGTGGAGGCCAGCGAAGGAAAAGATTTACTCTGCAACCACTGTGAAAATGAGGGTTTTGGGGAAGCCATTATTTCCAAGGCCTTTTTCAGTTCTTCCCCAGCACGTCTTTGAAGCGCTCGGTGGTGTTTTAACCTCTCACTGATGGAAATGGCAGGCCAGCCTAATGCTGTCCTGCAGTTTAACAAATGGGATGGCAAAACGGAATGGCAGGCTGCTGTTTGGTAGCCTCTCAGGCAGGACCCTCCAGCAGCAAGCTGTTGTGCTCCAGGCTTCTCACAGACATGAGAAATGAAGGATTGCTCTGCACTATTTATTAGTAAACCTGTTCTCTGCAGTGTTACCTGATGGGACTGCTCTGACCATCACAATTCAAGAAATAAAATTTAATCTGTGTGGGTTGCTATCAGTTAATATCTTAACAGGGATATCTTTACAGCAGCATTAGCCCAGTAGTACAATTAAGTTGCACAGGCAGGGTATCTTCCATAATCTCAGGCACTTTGAAAGCTTCGGGGATGGATTTGCTGAAAGAAAATTGCCTCACCCTGGCACCAGTATTTTCAGCAGACAATGCAGGGCTGTAGTTACCTCCATGAGACAAAGAATAAAAATAAAAAAGGTGGATTAGGCCAAAGCAAACCAAACCAGCCCAAGAAATACTAACATAATTTCAAGCTAAATTTCTCCCTGACAATCTCCTGCCTGCAGGGCACTGGGCACTGTCATTAACTCTGGAGTCACTCAAGGTCCCCTTAGTTCCCTTCTGAAACCGGCTTTTCATTTTCAGGGAAGGAGGAGAGATGGTCAGCTTTAGCTTGGCACTGTCCCTCTTACCTTCCCTCTTCCTTTCATTCATTTTTAATACACCACCCTTAACACACCATGCTGGGAATGTCTGAGAAAATGGAGATGTCTGTGATAAAAGCAATGGCGAAGAAGGGAGCCCACAGGATGCTTTAAGTGCTTTCCAGCTCATATGGAAACACAGAGCATCAGGTGATCACATCCAGTCTGGTCAGAGGACTTGAGATGGCAGGAGAGGTTACAGTTGTGGAATACGCTTCGAAGTTTGCAGAAAAAGTGACTCTACACAGTAAACAACATCCACATTGTCAGCACTCTCCAGTGATCAGGTTTTACAGTCCTTACCATAACACTATCTGTAAGTAGCCACAAAACACCCAAGCAGAACAAACGGTTTTAAAGGAATCAAGAAAAATTCTGAGCTCAGAGCAACAAGTTTTCTTCTGATTATCACAGAGTAGACCAGAAAAATGAGATAGGCCCTGTTAAATAAATCATCCCAGTGACACACAGTGCAGGGGACACAGAGGGACACATCTGACCAAGGCAGGTTTCAGGACAAACTTGTCGACAAGTAAAAATATTAATTGAAAATATTCTGGTGCTCTAGCTCTGTTCTGAAAAAGATCCTCAGAAGCAAATAACGTTTAGAGTGTCATGAATTTTTTGTCCTGGTACTTCTGTGGGATGGATTCAAAGGAACCAAGGATTTGTCCTGAGAAGCTCAGCTTGCCCCATGCCAGAGAGCTCTGCGCCCATCGTCAGGATGCTCCTACAGGCTTTTAGGGATATTCGTTGGAACAAATTTCAACCTGTCTGTGTGGCAACCACGCCTTGCATTCCTGCTGTGCCACAGCACCTCTGTTAATGCCTGGTAATGCCAAATAACTTAGAAGAACACCTCCAGTGAGTGACGTATGCAGACACAGAGGGAAAATCCCTACCTGCCAGACATGTCAGTCTGGGAAGAGACAGGAAGGAAGACAGTTTGCCCTCATTTTATGAACAAAAGGTTGGCTGTACCCCTTTGCATATCAACTGGAAGGTAATTAAGAACCTGAGTGACTTTTTAGACACTGAAGTATTTTAAAAGCTCAGGGGCTTGGTGTGTTGTAATCAATTCAATTGATAGCTACTCCCCAGAAATCAGAGCCACTGCCAGCAGCTGCTGCAGCTCGGGAGGAGCACCTGTAGGGCTCCTCTTCCCCAAGGAGTCCATCTGCAGGAGGCATGAGACGTGCAGAAGAGTCTCTGTTGTCCTGACTCTGTCCCTGATGATGCTCATGCTGGGTACTGAGCAGAGGGAGGTTTAGACCCACTCTGAATAGCACTGAAAACCCCATCTTTGAATAAGCAACAGACAGAGAGAGCTCACGCTGTTTTAAAGCACCACAAATACTGCTGAGTTTGCAAAAAGTACTGGCTGGGTCCCAGTGAAATCCCTGGGACTGTCTGGAGCTCATGAAGGGGAAACCCTGAGTAGAGAAGCTTTTAGTTCACACAATCTGCTAATAAACACTCTGGTGGGTTGGAGCTACAGGAGAAACCACGACCGTGGAAAGCTACTGAACCCCAGGTCAGCCTGGAAGGAGGAGAAGGGTGGAGTGTTGTCCTGATCTAAACTATTTGTATGTTGTCCCCATGAAAAAAGAGTCTCCAACATGACCTGAAGCCTAATTAGGCACAAAGGAAACCTGTAAACATGCTAATCCATATAAAACATTTCAATCAGAGTTCACACCACATTAGACACCAGAGAATCAAAAGACAAGGCACGAATCCCTGAGAAGCAGCTTTAGTAATTCCACTATTCACACAAGTATTGGGTTCAGACCAGTGAGAATCCTTTGAGCAAGGACTCCCATCTGCCTGTTTGACTGCATCAACTACCAGGACGTTTATGACAGCATACAAATAATACATAGCAGTGATTAATAAATAATACAGTGAAGCATGGTACAAACTCTGCACAGAATCCATTTCCTCTCCCAAAGCTCTACAGCAAAGCCAACCCTTGCAACTGCATTACAGAAAATATACTATTTGTACAAAAGTTGAAAAATACTGCTGTCATAATTAGATTTTCCATTAGGCTTGTGTGGCATAATTAAAAATGTAATTTCTCTGTGAGCACATAGCAGTGCTCTAGGAAAAGGGTGTCAGTACTTATTAAGGGCATATGCAGGTACTTTAGCAAACCACATAAATTGATTAACTACTAAACTAGGCTATGGAGTCTTAATTGTTTTGAACAAATACCTACTTACTGCCTGTGAAAGGACACATGCCTTGCCTATCAGAAAGTGCCGTTCATTCACACAACTACTAACTTTACTGTTGAATGCCATTCTCAGCTCCAGGTACCCAAATGTGTCCTATGGACACCACAGAAGCGATTTGCAGACAGCAAAAGCACTTGAAGATCTGAGATGAAAGCAAGAACTTGACAGGACGGGGACGTGCCCTGTCCCTGTGCAGCTCCAGGGGAGCCATGTAGCCACTTTGGGCACCTCTTTCCCCTCAGCAGACTGCAAGAGCTTTGCAAAGTCCTGGATAACACTCCTCCCTGCATATTTCTCCCTGAGATTCACAAAGGAGCAGATGGGAGCTGGTTGCCAGGGTCAGATAAGCCTCTCTGAAATCCATCTCTGCCATTTGTAGCCAAACTGGACAGGTTTTTACTTGAGCAGGCAGTTGTGGTTTGTGTGAGCCCAAGTTAGGACTTAGTGGTCTGCTCTTCACAGGCATGTGGGACACTCCCCTAAGTCTAAAAAGACTTAGAGGAGCCTCTGAGGAAAACCCCATGGCTTATATTTCCAGGAAGGATTTTTGCAGTCTCTAGAAACTCCTAAAGCAGCAGCGCTGGAATGATGAGCAATGGGCCTCTGCAGGCCCTGGGGAGGATTCACCCAGCTCCCAACTGCCTGGTTGACCACAGTCTCAGCCCCACTTCCCACGCGGACAGGGGCAGGGAGCTGGCACCTCACACACAGGTGCAATGCAACTGTCCACCTGGGTGGATGCAGCTGGACCAGTGCTGTCCCAGAAGGACTTGAGGAGCTCAGGGAGGAAGCAGAGCTTCCCAACATAAACTTAAAATGGAGCTGATGCAAGAAAGAAGTACCTGTCAGGCTGGGAGGATTTGAACCAATAAGCCTGATTCTCCCAGCACTGATTTCCTACTGTTTTGCTTGCATAATGTCATCTTAGCTTTTCCTGCTAATAAATGGGAAGACAATCTGACCCAGCCCATTCATTGACAAGCTCTGCAAAAGAAACCTCAGGAATATTTTATTCCTCCCACATTAGGAACATACAGAACATAGAGAGAAATTTACCATCACATAATGATCCCTATTATGCAAAGCAAGGCTGACAAAATTTCCATCATTACATCCCTGACAAGTACTCAGAACTGCGGGGGCTTTCAGGCTTTCTTTTGAAAGAAGAAAGACCTGCAAAGTAGCTTTAATGTCTTAAATATGGAGCAGGAACTTCATCCTCTCCCTACTCAGAAACACCTTAAATACATCTCCTTTCTTCACAGCTTGTTAATCCCTACTCTTCTGCACTTCAGACATTTAAATTCTTTCCACAGATCTAACACAGCAGAGGTGTTTATATCCTGTTTAGGCATCACTCACCAGCTCTGAACACCCCCCATGATCTTCATGGTTTCTGAGTGACCAAAGATCATTATGAAATCAACCAAGTGAGGACCTCGCTGCAGCTCGAAGTTCTTGTGCCATTACCAAACCACAATCCTTCTGACACATTTTGTCCTGTTTTTGCATCCAAAACTGTACATCAAATGGTTCCATTAACATTGAAACACTGATTAAAATCCTGAACTTGAAGGACAAGCAGATTGGCAGTGATTTAGCAGCTTGCTCAATGTTAGGCTGTTTTAGGGTGCAAATCTGATCCAGTTACTCTTTGGCTGGAGGCTCTGAAGGCACCAATCCTGACCCCAAACCACTGACTGATGACTGGCAGGTGATCTGCTTTGTTAACTAGTGTGGTCTGCACACACAGAGCAACATTCTAAGGCCATCTTCATCTTCCTCAAAGGCCATCTTCATCTTCCTCACTGCCATTTGATTACCACATAAGCAGATATCAAAGAAATACATGTGAGGAGCGAGCACATGGAGCTCACAAGCACCAGCTATTTTGTCTTCCTTGCCTTTTTTTTTGTCCTTTCTATGTGTCCCCCTCCTACCTCAGGAGCAGCTGAGGGCACTTGGTGTGTTCAGCTGGAGGAGACTGAGGGGAGACCTCAGTGCAGTTCCAACTGCCTGGGCAGGGGCAGAGGAGGGGCAGGGACTGAGCTCTGCTCTGGGGGGACCAGGGACAGCAGCCAGGGAATGGCTGGAGCTGTGTCAGGGCAGGCTCAGGTTGGATCTCAGCCAAAGGTTCTTCCCCCAGAGGCTGGTTGGGCACTGCCCAGGCTCCCCAGGGCAGTGGGCACAGCCCCAAGGCTGCCAGAGCTCAGGGAGGGTTTGGCTGATCCTCTGGGGCACAGGGGGTGACTCTTGGGGCTGGGCCTGTGCAGGGCTGGGTGTTGGGCTTGATGATCCTTGTGGGTCCCATCCAACTGAGCATATTCTGTGATTCTGGGATCCTGTGATTCTGGGATCTGCGCTCAGATCTGCTCTGATTTCCTTCACTGTTCCACCGTAGCTATTCAGACCTTCTCCATCTGGGGCTCCTTGCCTCTCCCCAGCCTCCCTACCCAGCCTCCTTCCCTCTGATGCCGAGCAGAGGAAAGAGCAGAGACTGCAGACGTTAATGACCATCACAGGGGGTTCCTGCTTCCAGCACTCTCCCTCTCACTCACACTGCAGGCCAGGAGCACCCGTGAGCCCCAGAGCAGTAATTAAGGGATTTTAGGAGGAGAGTGCCCTCAGAGGGCATCAGCAGATTGACACATGGTATTTCTTCTTAACAGTGACCATCCTGAAACGTACCCGATCCGTGTGCTGCTGTGTTTCCGGCAATTTGTAAGAACTGTTCAGTGTGTAGCCAGCTGGAATGCACCACAGCACATAATTGTTCTATTACTGTAGACTTCAATTGTTTCTCTTTTATTCATTAAATGGCCATTTATTGGAAGAAAGGTCCTTTTTTTAGATGCATTTTTTACACGGCTCTGGATTGGACTTGCCAGGACTGAACAAGGGCAGACCTTCCCTTTTCTCAGTGTGCTCTTGGAAGGAAAATGGGGAGCACAAACACTGGAATTTTTGTTTTTTAAATGGAGATGTTGAAAGCCTTTTACATTCTGCACTAGAACAAAAATGAGGCCTTTTGAAATGTTGCATGGGAGTCAAGGCAGAAGGCCACCCATGCTGCCTGTGGGAGAGGCAAGAGGAAGGGGCTGCTTAGCAGTGCCTTGAGCATCCTTTGGATCAGGAGAGCATCCAAGGACTCAGGGAAAGAAGGATTGCTATTGTGAGAAACCAAGGGCTTCACCCAGGACGTGGGAGAAAACCAACTGCCTGGAGCTGACAATGCTCACCTGGAAGTCAGGAGACACGAGGATTTGAACTGCCATCCCAAGTGGGTGCCCAGGTGGGAGGTGGGGATGTGAATCTCTGCTTTACACCAGCAATTCCACAGCAGGCTAGGAATTCCTTGAAAACAGGCTTGCTAAATCCCAAGAAACATCCCATACAGACTTGAAAAGTGCTGTAGAACTGACTGTTATCTCTAGAACTGTTTCCTGTATAATCACTATTGTCTTGATTTCAAAGTGTTTTACAAAATACAAGAGCCACAATCCAAACCCAGGAACCCCAAGTCTGAAATTCCTAATTCCCATTTCAGCTGTTGTTCCCCCAGCAGAAGAGGGAGATTTTAACCAGTCCATTCTGGTCAGACCACACTACCTTGGCAAGCTGAAGCTGTCCAATACTTCACTCTACAACAGAAAAGCAAAACATTAAAACATAAAAATGTACACAGAAAACAAAACCAAAAAACACTAACCCTAACACAAAAAAACCCAAAAAACCCTAACCCTAAAACATTAAATGTACATGTATATACAGAAGATAATTCCCTTTGCTCTCCTAGCCTTTCCTTAAGTTATTGAAATGGTCTAAGAAAAAAAAAAAAGGCAAGATGTAATTGTTTCCTGTACAAGCCTTGTGCCAGACTATATTTTTATGGGCTGTATTTATTGACTTTAGCTATTTTTCCAGTATGCTGCACAGTGTTAGACTTGGCAGGAAGTCCTACGAAGTGAAATAACATCTCTGAAAAAGTGGGAATTCTCATTGTTTGGCATGGTCAAAGTAAAATCCAGCCAAGCAAACTTATGACCTTCTCTTGTGTCAGACTCAAACTCAGGCCAGGCCAACCACTAGAGCAGATTCTTCATTCCTCTTAAGTCACCAGAAAGTGCAAATTTGGAGGCCTGATCCAATACCTAAATGAAGCCCCATGTGCTCTACTCCTCACTTCTACTACAAGCTCCTATTTGCCAATGCAGTTACACGCAGAGATTTGTATTTTGTGTAGACAGCAAATTGTTTTCAGGGGAGCAAAATAAGACACCCAGTCTCACCAGGAGCCATTAGTGACTTAATTGCAGCCGTTTAAGAATGAGGTCTTAATGTGACTGTCAGATCCAGGCACTTGCTGCACTTCCCAGGATTCTGTATGCATCCAAGACAGATGTCTCCAAAGCAATCAGGATAGTCCCACAGTATACACCGAAGAAGACAGAATACAACTGAAGAGATTTGTGTTGGATGGAATGACAAGCTCAAGAGTTTAACTGCGCATGGCATTTCTGGAAGCTTGCCAACTCCAAGTTTAGTGTGTTTTGTGTACTTCACTCATAAATGTTTATTGTGACAGGTAAACACTTGTTTTGAAAGCTCGCAGGCGTACTATTAAAACAGAAGTGTTCCTGACATAGTCAAGCTGTGCTGTCAAATGTTTATCTTTTGAATGATGAATGCTGGCTTCCCTCTCTGTTCCTCTCAGTCTGCAAGGAACAGATTTGAACAGTGTTTCCCAACTTGTTTGGGCTCATTTCACCTGAGGGGCATTGGCTGAGAGCTGATGGCCCCGAGAGCAGCCCCGGAATTCCCAGCCCATATGGCCATCAGTGAAGGTGATGCCGAGAACAAAGGAGGTACAACAGGCTGAGCAAGAGCAGCTCAGCACCAGGTCTGTCTGCAAAGGCAGATATTGAGCTTTAGAGACTAGACGAGATTAGAGTTCAAGAGAGAGGGCTGTTTCCAGAGATTAGGGCATCTCAGAGGCACATATTTCACAAGCCAAATTCTGGAGACTTCTGCTAACTAAAAATGCAACTTTAACAAATTTTTCACAATAGTATTTTTTACTCTATTTTTTAAGTAATAAACTAGAAAATCTGGAAACATTTAAGTCACAGTATTGGACACATACACAGCTTGTGAAACTGCAGACAGTCATAAAAGTTATTGGCAAAAGCGAACAAAGAGTCTTATGGGTGAGAATTAAAATTCTCCACTTGGTGTAAATATGCCTTCTGTAGAACTAGCGGAAAAGCCTGTGAAAAAAAGACAGTAATTTCTGTGTATCTCAGTGTAATTGCATATGTTAAAAGGCTGTGGAATTCAGCAATGATCCCATGGGCTTTCAAGTGGATTTCAGATATTTTACACTGTGTCAGCTATAGATTGAGATGTAAGACTTTGGGGGGAAAAAGTACAATCTTTGATTAGATGAAATAGCATCAGATTTCCATGAAAATGCAAATGTTTAATGAATTCATTGCTAATGCAGCTCTGCTGCTTCTTTGTTCTGTTGCAGAGGTACTTCAACCATGGGTTAGCTGACCTGCACTGGGTGTGCACTGGGGCCAATTTAACCAGCACCACTGTAACAGTTCCCTGCCGGGGGCACAAGGACAGGAACAAGAATCGATGATTTAACCCTGACTTGAGGAAATTAGTCTTACACAATGTGTAAGCCACGGAATACTCACCACAGGAGGCATCAGAAATGTTCCTCTTACCCAGGAGTCAAAGGAGGATTGAGTATGCATCAGAATACTGAAAATATTAGGGTCCACAGAAATAAAAAACCCCACCTTTTTCCAAGATGATGTTAAACAACCAAGTGCAAGTGCTTAAACAGAATCTAATTACAAGGGAAAAAGAAGAAAAGAGCCTCTTTATCATCAAACCTGTACATTCTGTAGGCCCATGTCCCAGCTTACTGTACAGAGGCTGGACACACAGAAAGGCTTACACACTGAACTGGCCTATTTCAGCAGAAAGTGGAATTAGGACTTTATGGCCTAGGAAAACATATATATTATACCTTTGATAAATGCTTAATACAGAGAATTTGTGCAGGGCTGTTCCTTGGTGGAGGGACCGCTCTGAGCCCATTACAGAGTGCACACATTGCACCCCTGGCAGGAACAGCTGGGGATCCACAAACCACCAAAGCACCTGGGGCAGGTTTATTTCCAGCTGGGGCCATCACCACCTGCCAGGGGAGGAGGGCTGAGCTCCCTTTACTCCACTCAGAGCCTTGTCCAAGGGTTTGTGTTGTAGAGACATTGGTCTGTGCTGGGCAGGGGAGAAGAGACAGTGGGGACAAAAGCCCAGGGAAGGGCTGTGGTGGGAGCTGCACTCCAGTGGTACTCTGGCTCCTCACAGTTTTTGCATGAGCAGAGTCTGTACTGCATCAGTGCTGCACACCACATCACACTATGGAATTGGGTAATTAAGGTCCTAAAGTCAGATTGACTTTTTCAACAAACCATGGCCCCATTAAGGGGAGCAGTTTAGGGCAGTTTAGACAAAAGGTGAACAAGCACTGGCTCAGCATTTACCTCTTTGTTCCATTTGCTCTTTCAGCCTAAAATATTTCTCCTTTCTTTCTTCCTTACCGCTGTTCTTCAGGTGCAGCTGTAGCATGACATCTAAATATAAACCATCACAAGCAGCAACTAGCTTCGATCCATGTCAGGAGTTACCTCACCACAGCCAACTCCCTGGGTGCTGAGCATCCTGCCCACTCTGAACCTGCTGGAGTTTGTACACGAACAGCCTGGTACAAAGGAGCTTCAACCCTTCCTTCCCCCTGGGTTCAGTGATCAACAGAGCAAACTACTTCATCATTTCTCTCCTAATGAAGAGTGTGCTGTGTCTTGTGCAAAACAAGAAGTGACCCCCGTGCCAGGAGTCCATGCAGGCTAGTGCTTTTGTCCTGTCAAATGAAAAGCACATAAAAAAGGCAGTAATAAAAAAAAAACAAAACAAAAACCATTAAGACTCACATGAGGCTTGTTAAATTATTTAGATCTTCACAATGTATAGCATTTTCCTTATAATTAAGTTGGAACGTTTAGCTGGGCTAAATGTTTATTGCTGTTAGATAACACTTTAAATGCTCCCTTGAAAACTCAGAGAGTTTTTTCTCTACCACAACCCCAACAACTGAAGGCAGGTTCTTTGAAAGGTGCAGGAATTACTTCCCATTAATGGGGCACATCAGCAGAAAGTGCATTTCATGCTCATTTCATGCTTACACCACTGCATGGGTTCAGTGTAAGAAGAAATCCAGCTGGAATATAGGGCTTCTTTGTCAAAAAAAGAATGTAAAACTCAGAAAGAGGAGGAGAGAGGAGAAGAATTGCATTTTTATGTGAAGTGGGAAGGAGGTAGATGGTCTCTGTTTATGTCTCTGTTTTATTTTTTCTGAAGTTTCCACTGAAGAACTGTTTCAAAAAAAAGTCCTGACCTGCCTTGGTAACAGACTATTTGCTCATAAAAAAGATCAGTGGTTGTTCCTATTTTTGTTTCCAGTTCTTCCCTTTTCCTGGCATTTTTGCCCTCATATTTACCTGCTCTTGGCTTACACATTCCAGCTTTTGTTCTCAGCTCCTTCTTGCTCTCCCGCCCTCTCCACACTTACATCCAGCCTCACTTCTCAACACATTCCTTACAAAACAGTTCTTATGAGAAAAGCCTGATGCCTTCCTGGGCAATACAGGACTCAGAGGGGAGGTTTGATCCCATGCAGTAAAGAACACCCATCACACCTCCATACATCATCCCATTGCCCACCAGCCCATTTGAGCTGCATGTTGCCCAGTTAAGACTGCAATAACATCCAGTATTTTGTTTTAAACACAACCAGTGTGGCCAAATAACTTAGGTAGATAGTTGTGATGCAAATGCATAAGCTTTGCAGTTTGAGCAGCCAACCTACAGAGCCTCGAGAGGTTAATTGACATTGCCAGCTCCTACTTGGCAAGGGAAAAATATTTAGATGTTCAGTAAATGCTTCAGGTGAAGCCTTCAAGCACTCAAAGCTGCACAAAAAAATTCTCTAAATTTAGGTCTATTTTCAAAATCCTCCTAGGCTGGCTTCATATATCACCCAAGTTGAAACTGTTCTCATGATATATTATACATAAAGAATGCACTACATCATCAGAGTTCTGACACTGCCATGTTCGGGGGATGCCAGGACACAACACAATGAATTACAACAGTGGACATTGACAAATACACTTTAGGGGAAGTTTAAATTAATTTTTTTAGCTGCTTTCAGTTGGCTTAGAAAGTAATTTTTATTAAATAAACTAGTGGGAGAGTGGGCAGATTCAGAGCCTTGAGAAAGGGAATGACAGAACAGAGATGACACAGGACAGGGAGCAAGGAAGCAATTTCAGCTCTGGGAATAAAGCACTCTGTGATTTTGGAAAAGTCAACTGGGCCAAACTCTGACTGTGCTCACCCACAGGCAGCTCTGCAGAAGCACCCACGTATCCAGATTCAACATGGATACCAAGTTGATAGGGGCAATCCCACATCTGTGGATTGGACATCCAGCAATTCCCACCAAGTGCAGTGGGGGAATGGATTGCTGTAAGCACCCAGTATACTGTGAATCACAGGGATGCAGCAGGTGGGCTCTCACCTGGGAAACTCATAATCATCCAGTGGTCCTGGGTTGTTTTGGTTTTTTTTTTGTTCATAAAAATAAACCCCTAATAGCAATAAGAGAAGGATAAAGTACAGCTGATTAAGCCAAACAAAAAAACCTTTCATGAGAAGCAAACACTAGTACCTTTGAGAAAGCCCAGAATACTGAACACCTTTTCCCTCTGAAGGAATCTTTTGTCATTTCATGGGGAATCAATTAACCACGGTGTCTTATTCAGGTAGACTTTAGATGAGTACCATATCCCTTCACTATAGATAATTAACCTCAGTTTCTAAATTAGCAGCAAAATAAGCCAGTTATTAGTTTTTATAATGACCAGAACTCAATATTTTGGGTAGTTAAACACCCAAGAGTTTAAATTAAAATAGACATCTGACAGAAATCCCTAAAGTGTTCTTCAGATCATTAATACTATAAATTCCACAGTAGATTGAACTGACAATGTTCCCTTTTCCTTCTGGAGCACTCCAAAGGGATGAGCTACTCCCTCAAATCAGCATTCAGTTTGATCTCTGAAATAATCTCTCCTTCATACCTAAAGCCTCAAGGCCAACAGCATAGTTAAACTCATATCCTCCTCTTACCAGTGTTATGTCTAGTGAAGTGAGAAAAAAAAATAATAGAAAAGCCCATGTTCCTGGTCTGCCTGCAGTCTGCTTCATACATTACCGAGACAAACTGATGCTGACATCCTAGAAGAACAGCCTGCTGAGGGTCACAGCCTGGGCAGCAGTGCAGGAAGGTGGTAGGAACAGGGAGGAATGTGGAGCTGTCACTGCCTCCCAGGGAGACTGGGCTGTGCACAGCCCCTGTGTGATCCTAAACCAGCAGTGGTCTCTCCCCTCCTCAGGTCCCCTTCAGGGAAGTGTGGGGCACAAGGGCAAGAAGCACATCCAGGGGACAACAGGACTTAATAATCTTGAGCCAGTGCTGCTTCATCCTCCTGCCCCACAGCTGATCATGTCTGTATGTCTGGTCCCTGGGAGATGCTCTTCCTCAGCATCCTCAGCCCATGCTGAACACTGCTCACCATCAAAAAGCCTTTCTAATACCTATTCTGCATCACTGCTGCTGTAAAAGGAGCCTGTTACTTGATGTTCTACCTATACTTGCCTTTTTCCCACCAATGTGACCCTGAGATTTCATGAACTTCTGGTCCAGCCTTTGCTTTCCTCTACTCACCAGTTCCCTTTCCACACAGCCACTTCCTCTTCCTCATACTCTGCATTGATTATTCCAGCCCAAGTTTCATGCCTTACACTTGTCTCTAATTTAATTCCCTTTTTTTCCCCCCCAAAAACTACTTCTGCAATTTGTTGAACTCATTTAAATTCTCATCTTGTTGTCCAATATATTTGCAGTCCCTCCTAGCCTGGTGCCATCTGTAAGTTTAATAAGCATACTATCTATTCCATCATCCCTGTTGTTAATGGAAATGTTGAACAGAACTGATTGCCTCCCTCCTCCCCAAGCCTCAGTCAGCCTGCCTGCCCGTTTTAAAGGCTTGCAGAGGATATTTTCCCCACAAAGGGGTGGAAGTACATCTGACACTGACTTCTGTGGGAGCTGTGACATCTCCCTGTGTGGTCAGTGAGTCACAATGGCAGCAGCACAAATCCTGCTCAGCCCACTGCAGACCCCACCCTTATTCCATGTTAGCTCCAAACAGCTATGCATAACACCACAAAGAAAAGAAAGAATTAAAGCTCCAGGGATTGTTCCACTGCAACTAAAATGTGTAATCTAAGAGAAATGAATGTTTACCTTCCCATTTATGTGAATCAATTAGTGATAAATATCCCCAGGGCATAGAAAAGACCAACACAGAAAACAAAGGATATGCCCCAAATAATAGAGGATTAGAAAAAGGCATACATGAGTAATAAAATATCAACTACAGATGCCACTTAGGAAGATTGCAAAACAGAGAAAAGTGAGTAGCTGAAGGAGGAGAGAAAGCAGAGGTGACGAGATTGCAGTAGCAGTAAAGATGAATGATGACCGTGCTTTTGGAGTGTATATGCTGGAGTTCAGTGTAGAGCCAGGAAGGTCTCTGGGAGAACAGAAGGGTAATTTATAAACAAAGGAGCCAGACAGGACTTCTATGCCCAAAAACAAGTTCCTTTTTTTCCCCAGTTCTATCAGTCTCTCTAAGGAAGGGTATTACCTTTCCCTATAAACCTTACCTCTAGACAATACCAAAATAGAAAGATATATTTGCCCTGGCATTCTGAAAGGACAATGGGATATTGATGCCACGAGCCTAGAGAGAAAGAAACATTTTAAGAAAGAAAAAGGACCAAAGGTGGAGCTTCTCAGGAATTACATTTTATCTCATGAAGAATGCCACCAAAAAGGAATAAAAATTGGCTCCCCTGTCCCAATAGCTTCATTTTTGCCAGGATATTTTTATCAAAAAATGAAATCTTTCCATCAAAAAGTCTTTAGGCCCCCAAACAAAACATATGTAGCTTTAAAGTAAGTGGAGGGTTCCTGGTTGGGCTTTTTGGGGCTTTGAGGCACCATTACAATACAAATCACAAAGAATGAGCATCTCAAGGCTATTTAATTTTTTTTTTTTTTTAAAACCCCTCACTAGGCTTTTAATAGGGATTTTTTTCTGGATTTCAAGTACATATTAAAAAGTGGAGAAAGGATGGGAGGTGGTCTGGCTCCACACCAGGGGGATGGGAAATCCCAGGTACCCAGAGTATGTGGGGGTAGGTATTCATCTATTACTGCATCCATCCATTCCTGTGCTCATCCCTTCCTTCACCCATCCTCTGCTGTGCCCATCAATTCCTGCACCCATCCATTCCTGCCCATCCATTCCTGCCCATCCATTCCTGCACCCATCCATTCCTGCCCATCCATTCCTGCACCCATCCATTCCTGCACCCATCCATTCCTGCACCCATCCATTCCTGCCCATCCATTCCTGCACCCATCCATTCCTGCACCCATCCATTCCTGCACCCATCCATTCCTGCCCATCCATTCCTGCACCCATCCATTCCTGCACCCATCCATTCCTGCACCCACCCATTCCTGCCCATCCATTCCTGCCCATCCATTCCTGCCCATCCATTCCTGCCCATCCATTCCTGCACCCATCCATTCCTGCCCATCCATTCCTGCACCCATCCATTCCTGCCCATCCATTCCTGCACCCATCCATTCCTGCACCCATCCATTCCTGCACCCATCCATTCTTGGGCTCAGGCTTGGCACCTACAAGACTTGCACTGTCAGCCCTTGGGGAGAGGGCAAGAGGACACCCGTGTACCAGGTGTGGGCAGCAGTCTAAAAGTGGAGATTGTGCTTTTTGGTGCCAGGTTCACATCTCCATCAGCATTACCCTCTTTGGGGTCTGGTCCTCCTTTGACCTTCCCCCTCCCACAGGGTCCCTCTGGCCCTGGGTCACTCCGAGCTCTTCTCCTCCTCCCCATCACTGCTGCTGCAGACCAGCAACATCTCATGCTGGGCTTGCCTGCCCCACCTGGCACCTCTCCCACCTTGGTTTTACTGACAGGAAAGAGCAGAAGGAGTAAACAGGGAGTAAGTCCAGAGGCAAGAGAAGAGCTCTTTTCATTTGGAGAAATTTTATTGCTGTTTTTGGTTCTCAGCACGTCAGCAGAAACTTGAGGCTCATCAGGAGGCTGCTCCCAATCCAGTTAATTACTGGAGGTGCCTCTACTCGGCCCTATCTTGATCTTACACCGTGTGATCACTTTATTATTCAGTTTTATTTTATTATTCAGTTTGATTTGGCAGCTGCCTGAGAAACCTAGGGCTACTCAAGCTGTATATTTTAAGACCTTTAAAATCTGTTGATATAGATTCTTTTAAAGTCTTCAGGCCTGAGTCAACATTGTTAATGCTGAAACTCCAGCCCATCAGCTTGGCAGGACACTTCACACACACACATGCACAGGGCTCAGCAGCAGCTTAAGGAGGGATCTGGCAGCAGAAACCGTGATTTTCCCTTTGGCTCTCAGCCAGCCCCACTCAGGGGCATCATCTGAAGGCCTCAGCAGAGGCAGAAAAAGTTCAGTCTTTTGGACAGTGCCAGAAACAGACACTTAGAAGAGAGAAAACACGATTCCTGCTGAAATTAAAAGTAAAACAAAAGCCCTCTTTAGTGGGTGGGGGTATGGGTAACCAGCTGGTTCTTCCTTCAGGGCTTGTAGCAAAACTTAGTCATGTCTCTCTCTCTCTCTCTCCCCTTCTCTGCCAAACCAGGGGGAATTTTGGACCCCTCGCCCAGCGGAAGCTATTCCTCTATGTGGATCTAAGAAAACCCCTCACCTTGCTTTATTGGGTCCTTGGATCTCATCTCTTCAAGAGAGGGATTTGCAGGTTGTTTAATGTTCAGGTTTGATTTCTGTACTTTGATTTCAGATTACTCACCCTCCTCTCAGCCTTTTCATGATCAAAACTAAGATTCAGCTTCCCCCCTCTGACTTCAAACAGTTTTAATCCTGACTTCCTAACACCTATTTTCCTTCTAATTCCCTGAAGAATTTCCCTTCTGGGATTGCCACTGTTCACACTCTCTTGCATGTTCAAAGTCCTTCATATTCTTCTTTCATCCATGCCGTGCTCCCCTATCACAGACTCCTCTGATTCCACTTCTTCAAGGGCAGAATTGTGTATTTTCATCCACAATGTTAGCAGGTTGGAAGAACTGGATCCTCAGTGCTGTTCTGTGTTCATACATCAGAGGGCCAAAGAGAGCCCAGGAGATGCCTCAGCTGCTCGTGCAGAGACTCAGCCAGGGCTTTCCTGCTCGGAATCAGCACAGCCGTGCAAAAGGCCTTGTCCAAACACGGAATTGCTGCTCACATCCAGCAGGTTTCACATCCAGGGGTTCACATCCAGCTTGCACATGGCAGCCATGGCACAGTAATCCCATCTGTCCACTGGTGGATGCTGGAGGCCTTGGAGTGATGGTGACCCTTTGTTAAAGAGAGGAGATGACAGAGCTGGCACTCAGCCACTCAAAATACATTTGTTTTTTTCTGTGGGAATTGATATTTCCTTTAATTGTCATCTTTTAGTCAGCAGGTTGAGAAGGTACATGCCACTGCTGAATTACTACACACTCTTAATGTGACTTTGTTTAATCATTGTCATTAACTTCACTTTTCTTTGTGGTAATTAGTCCTTTAATTAGTCTACCCTTGCTGCCAGCAGTGCTCCCCATCTCTTCTAGGCTTTCCAACGATAAAATCTCTCCTGTGATATCCCCTCATAGGTGTCTTTTTTCACAGCTGAAGGGCCAGTCACCCTTGAATTCCATGTTACATGTTACCTCTGCTACAGCCCACAAGGTTTAGCTGTACCTTCTCACAGCTCTGCCACTGCTCTTCTTTCAGCCTGGCTGGCCTGGAGCAGCTGCAGTGGTGGCAGCCCTGGGCTCTGTCCTCATCCCTGTGCTGAGCAGTGGGGACTGTCCACCCAAAGGTTTACTTGGGGCTTTCAGCTCCTCAGTGTCTGCACTGCACTGCCCACACCCTCCTGTTCCTTCTGTTGTAACACCGTGTCATAGGGCAGGGTTTGGTGTTACATAGTTCCCTTTAGAAGGTCATTCCACAGGGTTTCTAAGCCGGGGGTTTCCAAGCCCTTTCCCAACAGGGAATACAACACCACTCCAGCAATGCCAGGCCATCTAGGATGGAACAAACTGCAGCATCAAATCCCAATTTCCTCTGACATTCCTCTGGGATAATGCCCAAGGGAGGGCAGAAATCAGTGGCAGCCCAAACCAGACACAAGAGCTTTCCCACAAGGAGTCATTCAATGGTTGTTATAAGAAAGAAGTCTGGATCACTCTGTGGTGCAGGAAAGCTGGAAGGGAGCACAAGGAGCCCAACTGCAGGAGGTTTGTGCCTGGAGCTCTGCTTGCAGCTTGGAGAGCAGCATGTCCCAAACCTCAGGGTGCCCCTGAGGAGCAGCTTCCTTGCAAAACCTGTTTCCAGACTAGTCCTCCCCTCTAGGTCCTAATACCCTGCAGATTCACATCTACTTTTGCCTTTGAAAATATTTATATGGGGTGCTTTCAAGATAAAGTAGTCCTCCCATTCTGGTGTTAATAGTAAGTTCTACGTCAGTTCTCATCCAAGTCCCTTCTCATCCCAGCAGTTGTGTACTTCCAATAGTGAATTACATAACATGACTAATACTTGTCATGCACAGCTTGCTCTTTCTCTTTTATGATAAAAATGACTCCAGATACCTAAGTATGAAATTTCCCTTTCTATCAGCAGGTTTTTTTCCCCAGGAGTCATCCTCTTAGTCTCTTGGCATATCAGCTGCTCTGAATCAGTGGGGAGGTGCGTAGATACACATTTGGAAAAGTAAGAGGCAACTCAACCTGCTGTTAGAAGAACTAACAACTTCTAGGGCTGTGTTCCCTTTTGGCAAACCTTTCCCTTCAGAAAGTATGAGAGACTGCCAGCAGCATCCTCCCTCACTAATCCTGCCAGGCTTTAAAGTACTGCTGCTGGGTTTGCACCTGAGCCTCGTGCACAGGCGATATGGCTCCATGTTCAAAAAGCACCTCATACACACCTATCTTATCAGGCAAACTTTGGTGTGTTCAGACACCTTAGAACTGGAATCAAGGAGGGTTGGATGTGCAAGTATTTTGGAATCACCCTATCTGCTATTGTGGGGGCCCAAGTACCTTTTAAGATCTGGCCTTGAGGGATTCATCCACTGGAAGTCACACAATTAATCTCATTCTGCTAAGGTTTAGTCTGGTTTTGGTCTAATCTCCAAGACTACTCTTTCCCCCCGATCATACAGATGGCAGAGAAAAACCATTTAAAGGTGAGGCTATCTGGATAAGGAGGAGAAAAGCCTGGCAAGCATAATGGAGACTGGAGTAGTGTAGTGTGTTTAAACAGCTTTTAAGATCATTAGACTAACAGTATGTAAATGCATAACAACAGTTCATCTGCACATCATTCACAAATTTGCTGTTGCTGGTCAATTGGAGTCCTGGAGAAGTCAGAGTTAGGAGCCCTAATGTATCGCATTTAGTGCTGCAGGGGGGCTGGACCTACTAATTACATGTCAGTTTTCCAAGATTTCTGCTGGGAGTATTTCAGAGAAAAGATAATTGTTCTTTAAAGTTTTTCAGCATTGGTTTATTTAATTATGTTGGACTTTATATATATATTGTGAAAACGCTAGCAGAAAAAACCCTGTCTTAGTCAGATGTGGAGTACACTGGGGAAAAGTAAAGCAGAAAAAGATTTGAGGAGGAGGCTGATCCTGGCTCCCGAGGCATTCAGGAGCTTGGAAGGGACCAAAGGAAGAACAGATGTAATGGGAGCCTCAACATCCCAAACAGCATTGATGCTTCCCAGAGTATTACCCAGGGTGGGGAGGACACATGTTGATAAACCCCTGACAGCATCAAACAGGTATGTTGTAAACACCTCCCTCAGCATCAGAAATGGAAATGCTGCTAAAAATCTGCAATTGTTTACCCCAAGAAATGCTGAGGGAGCTTCTGGTTTGATCCAGGTGTGCACTTGCTTTTTTCCCTCTTACTAAGTGAGCCTGGAGCACAGAGGTGTCTCCTCTGTTTTCCTCCTTCCTTCTCACTGCAATTATTAACCTGGACTAGGAACATCCTGAGTGGAAGGAGAAAAGGGCAAGACGCAGCAGCTCACTGGTGAGAAGCTAAGTGGGACATTAGTCTCCAACCTTGGCTCAGGGTTACCTATATTAAAAGTACAGCCACATGGCAGGCACCAGAAGCTACTAATTTCAGCAGCAGCTCTCACAGAGGGGAACTTCCCAAAATAGCCCTGCTTTTGCACTGCTACCATTTAAAAAGTTTTAAATTAAATCTGCTTGTACTCTGCCATTCTTGCAAAGCTAACTCTAGAAAGGTCTAGTCTGACAAAAATTTCACTGACTATGTCTCAAAGACTTTCAAAGCTGTGGAAGCATCTTCATGCTGCATTTTCAAAATGAAACTTTCTGACTTCCTAATTTCTGCCTTGAAATAACATTTCAAAAACTATTGTCCACATTTTACACCAAAAAAGAAGCTGTTTAAAGGATGTTGAAGGGATGACACAGCATTTTGGCTCCCCTGAAGGAAAGGTTTCTGTTGATCTGAACAACATTTGTTTTCTTTGTACATAAAAAATTCACAAATCAGATTTTTTGGAAGAATCCTGAAGCAGACTGGGAAATCCTTTGAAATCACCTAACATATCATGAGCTGGGAAAAATACCCTAATCCTCACTACAGAGATTGAAGAAACATTTTGACAGGCAGCCTTTAGTCAAGGGTAACAGAAATGATTGCTGCTGTCTCTTGCTGTTTCAGAAATAATCCACAAGAAACTGGTGGCTGCCAATGAGGAACAGCTGTTCATTAAGAGACCCAGTCGAACTGATAGCCAAAAAACCTGTTCTCTGCTAAATCCAAAGGCAATGCACTGCAAAAACACCTTTCATACCATGTAGGCAGCTTCTATATTTTCAAAAAGCCATATTTGTGCCAATTTCACTGAAATAATAAAACCAGTCAATTCTTTGATTCCCACCAGTGTAAACTGAAGTCAGGTGGATCCAGTGCAATTCGCTTCCCTCACAGCTCACGAAGCAGTTCCCACACAAACAGGCTCATAAACCAGAGCAGTAACAATAATGAATAAACTGCTCATTAAAATAATAATAATACTGTTATCACTAAAAGAACAATGAGAACATATTTTACATAGTTCTACTTGCCCTGGTTATTCTGTACAGAGAAATACAGGAGCTTGGATGAGGCATTGAAGGCATCTGAGAAAGGATGGCAGGGAACAGTAAAGGCCTGGATAACCTTTCATTCTAAGAACACCCCCGGCTCAGTACCTGTAACCAATTGGCTGCACTCGCTTTTCCACTTTTTAATTACCCCCTTCAAGTAAAGCCACCTGAATTGATTTCTTTCTTAGATGCCAAAGTTCTGCCTCTGCTCACCCTTCCCTTCTCCTATTCATCTCAGTGCTTTGGATAAATTTTTTCCTGAAATAATGTTTCAAATGAATGTGATATTCTGTATTTAGGGGTTAATGAAACACTTAACCTCCAGTTTCCAAAAATGGGTGCTATACAGCATGAGGAAAATGAAGCAAGCATGGCTATTAGCAATGCTGGGTGTGCTGACACTCCCCTCCAGGCTGTACACGTGCCAGAAGGGAAGGAGTGTCCTTGTCTTTCCTCTCAGGAGCCAGCCGGTCCCTGCCTGAGGAAGGGAGAACTTCAGGGGGCAGCCCTTAACACAAAGCATTCTCAAACACATTTACATTACCCACAGGCTTTCCGATTCATCCTGAACCCCAAAATTGTACTTGAGGAGTCAGTTTTCAAGAGCTGTAAAGGCACCTTTCATAACCCTGGGCTCTACATGCATGGTTATCGTATGGCAGCAGGGCAGAGCAGTGCTTCAGAACATCAGGTCTGTAACCAGTGCAGCATGGAGTCTGTCTCCTCTGTGCACTACTGAGGGAAGACAAACTGGTTCCACACCCAGACACAGATTCCTCATTTGCCAAAAGCCTCCAACTCCCTATGGGTTCACCACCCACGCTGGCTGGTCTAAAGCTGGGCACAGAGACACACCAGGAAAAGAGTATGAAAAGAGCTTAGGGCAGAAAGAGAGATCGTCATGCCCAAAGGAAACAGCAAAGAATGACCAAAAGCAGAATATTTAACGTAAAAAAGCAGAATATTTAGCCTAATAACCTCACCAGGAGCTTTGCTTTTAAATTCTGATGAGCTCTCTAACAGGAAATTAGCCAGGTTGTGGTCCTGACACCAGAACCATGCAAGAAATGATGTTTCAGTTCACTGTCACATGTGAATATGGGGGATGGGTTTTCATTTGATAAAAAACTGAAATGACTTTCTGTTTTTAATGTTGGAGAAATATATTTTAAAATAATTTTTAAAAAAGTCCATGGCATCTTTGATGGCATAATTTCTTTTGGCATTAGGTAAAATATTTCTTTTTGGGTGAAGTTCTCATATTCTTCACAGCTTCCAGAAAACACAGGAAATTGAAACAAAAGTAGTTTTTTAAGAGAACTGAATTATTAGAAAAAGTTTTTAATTTATTCCTCTCCCTCCCCGATCCCCAATATAGACATGATTTTATTAAATGATCAGTTATTTCTTGTTCAGAAGTGTTCTCCCAGCTTTAATTAATACAATTGACCAGAACGTAACTGATGTCCTGGAGCTGGACAAATCGTGGCTGTCACAAACACACCTCCATTTCCAAACACTGTGGATGGGACAGATCCTGTTCCTTGTCTAATGTTCACTGGCAGTAGTGTGAGATGGAGCATCAACTCATCAAACCAGAAACCTGAACTGCTTCCTCTGGTGGGACTGAAGGCCAGGGACAGCTTTATCAACATCTGGACATTTTTAACAGCTTCTGCTCAGCAGGGAGGGATACATGGACACAGGGAGGGATGAATGGATATCCCCTTGCCCAGCCCAGCCGTTCCCAGTCCCGGCCCAGATGGGAAGGACAGCAGCCTGGGAGCAACAACAGGCAGAGAACCCTCAGAGATCACCCTGCACAAGGTAAGAGGCATAATTTCCCCAAAGCATGGTGGGCCCACTCTGTATGTCGGACCTCAGAACTGTCTGAGCAATGTTTCCTCGCAGTTCAGGTGTGCGGGGCAGTCCAGAAGAGTGTTTTCTGCAGCACCCAAAAAAGATCATGCTCCATCCTGCTTTCTTACCCAAGGTGACAACATCCCAACACACAGAGAAACCACTCTCAGGTACTCACTCCTGCCTTTTTGTACCTTGGTTTGCTCATGTCCTATTTGCAAAGAGCCCTGGTAGGGTATCTCTGCACACACAATCTACTGAATATTTCCCAGGCAAGTATAAACCATATTTTAACTGCTGTGCCATAATTCTCTGCTTTTAATTAGAAAGTGTGCTAAATACTCGTGTCCTTGGGGATTCTCATTGAACTAGTCAGGTTTCTGATCATGGAAGTTTTGCATTAATGAGACTTTTAGTTTGACTTACAAAAGCTCTTACATTTACACAGCCAGGCTTTTAACTTCAAAGTCCTTGAGAATTGTTTCTGTGCATCTGCCTTGTCTGGGGCCTTAATTCACAGTTCTGGTCTCTGTTTATTATACAGGGAATGTTTTGTTTAGTGTTTATAGATATATATTTACAGCATTTAGGGATATTAGAGCTTATACCAAGCTACATTACTATAAAGACTGATCAAAGGGAGAGTTAAATGAAGCTGAAGCACTAGAGGAAAATATCTCTGCAGCCACAATGGGAAAGAACAACTGGGAGCAGCCGGGAAGCTGCCTGCCTAGTTATGCCACTTCCAAACCCTCCAGCCCTTCTCTCTGCCTTCCTCTCCTGCCCACTTGCAAACCACCAACCCCAAATGTGTTTTGGCAGAGCAGGGAAAGCACCACAGCTCCTGCAAAAGTCAGCATGTTTGCATGTCACTGCCTATATTGAGGCACATCCAGTGTTTTTCAAGTTCCAGAAAGCCTGTAAACACTAGGCAACAGGCAGTGCTGAAAGTTTCTGGGTTTATGGTGTTTCCTATTTTTTCATTCTTTTTCCTGTGGGAGACAGAAAAGGAAATTGGTTTAGTGACCATTAAAGTCAGTGTAGATCCATAAATACTTTCCCACTGTGTTTATTTTTCTTATGCTGCTATGAATGTTTTTCTAGAGTCACATTTATGTCCTTGTAAGTCATATGTCACATCCATCTCCTCATCAATTTTCCTCTTAAACCCCGTCACTTAGGGAAAATCAGAGAAGTCAGTTGCAGCTTGAACATTATCTGCTTTTGGACAGTTCACGGTTGGGTTTTGTAGAGGATTAGGAATGTAAATGCTCAGTTACTGTAGCACAAGGTTCTGATACTAAAGTACCCTGCAGCCCTTGCACACCTTTGCACTCCTATTGTCACCCTCCCTCTGCTGTTCTCTAGATGTTCACTGCTCCTCTGATGTACTGAGAGCTCAGGTCAAACAGCTCCCCTGAAATAAACGTGCACTAATTAATATTAAATACAAGGCTTTGAGCATTGGCATGACCTATATTGACCGGCTCCAGACAAAACCCAGGAATTTTGGTAATTTAGTATGCAAACCTGACTCTTTGAAAAATTTGGCCTTAGATGTGAGTTGTGACCACTTGGAATTCCCTTTAGGCCTTTAAGAGAACATCAGGCACAACTTGCAGCCACAGGGACCAGCTGGGAGGCAGCACTTCCCAGGTGTTTGCCATGCTCCCTGGAGCTCCACAAAACTGGAATAAACAGGTACAAACTCAAAGCTGAGAAAAGATGAAACAAGACTCACAGACACACTGAGCAAACTCAGCCCCGGGGAAAGCTGAAGTGATACACAGGAGCACAAACCCACGCTCCACCTTCACTGACTTGCAGCAAAGACCAGCTCTTCATAACCTTTCCCTTGCTATGAACTGGAGAAAACATGTTCATCCTGGAAGCAAGAACCCTGCAGCGAGGAGGAATAAGCAGTGTTTGGTGCATTCATAATATAGATATTATTTGGCAAAGTAGTTAAACAAATTGTTTGCTTTCAGGCTCCTAGTGATGTGTGTGGTTGGCAAGTCTTCATCCCTGCTGCTCGGCCACCTGCTCTCCCTCCTGCTGAGTGAGCTCCATCTCCAGCCCCAGCTGCTCCGGCTGCAGCCTTGAGGAGGCTCCAGCAAGCAATGCTGTGTCTGCTCCACAGCCATGGGCAGAGGTGTTTCCATGAACATCATGAGCATCTTCCAACCAATGCCTTGCAGACTGGGCAATGTTTGCTGTCTCACGCTGGGAGCCCCAGTCTGGATGGACGGATGGATGGATGGATGGATGGATATGGATGGATGGATATGGATGGATGGATGGATGGATGGATATGGATGGATGGATGGATATGGATGGATGGATGGATATGGATGGATATGGATGGATATGGATGGATGGATGAATGTGGATGGATGGATGGGCTGGTGACCAGACTGGTCATTGCTATGTTTCAGTGGAGATGGACCAGCCATGGCACTGCTCTACCAAGGTCCTGCCCATGCTGCTGGTTGGGGCAGCCACTGGATGTGGGGAGGCTCAGAGAGCCTCAGAGAGGCTCAGAGAGACCATATGGCACAGGAGCACTCCCTGCCTGCCATTGCCAAGGTAGCATTTCCCACTGGTAAGAACCTCCTTTGCCAACCATTTCCCAATCTCTGTTGTATCTGCTGGGTTACTATTCATTCTTTTTTCCTGTGATGGTAACATAATTAAAGACCTTTGCTAACAAGACAGCACAGTCCCTGTCCTGAGGACCTGATGTGTGTACATGGCAAGACTGAAACACACAGCACTGAAAGGCATCTGCTCTCATCCTCTGTCTGCAGGAGAGAAGTCCCCTTGCCAGTTAGAGGTGAAGTTAAATCCCTTACATGATAAAACTTTCTCACTAACTGTATCTTTGGTCCCCTCTTCTGGCTAGGTTGGGTCATACAAGGTGCTGGTATGGTGGCCAAAGTTGGATGGATCCTTGGCAATGAAGAAATTTTTTTTCTTCTTTTCGGTGAAACTCATGATATTTGAAAGATGTTCCTGCTTTGTCCTGCCTGTCCTCTTCTCCAGAGAGCATGGACCTGAAGAACTGGAGTGGGTGATTTCTGCTGTGGAAATAATGTTGCTCTTCCCCAAAAACCAGCTTCAGACTCCTTGACTCTCAGCCTTTGTTCCTCTCAGGGGTAACCAGTAGTCCAGGACACCTCGGCTCTGCTGGCTGCTGCACTGGACTTACAGTAAATGCCTTCAAGTCTGCTGCCTACACGTGCTATTTAATATAATCCTTCTGCCACCTCTGAAGAGGAGATCATCCTTGGAAATTAGGTTAGAGCTGTCTGCCTAACCTGTAGAAATTATTACAGCCACCTTAGGAAATTCTTCTAAAGTGTCTCCGGAGTTTGGGAAAATAAATAAATTAATGGATCACTAGGATATATCTGCTCGGGGTTCCCACCATTCCCGGGATGCGGCCATCATGTGAACTCTTCTGCAACAGGATGGGAACAGAGACATCCCAGGAGGATTTATCCTGACCACACCGCTGCCCTGCCTGACCCACCTTTGACCAGTGAAGAGATTCTGGCAGCCAGTGCTTGAAAAACAGCCTTTTATGTTCTTACTTTCCCCCTCTTCTAATAATTTGCAGTCACAACCATCACTATTTGATCCAGGCAGCCAAAAATGTTCAGCTTCATTATTCCGACTGTTTGCAGCTGAACAGAGCAGAAGGCCAAGCATACACACAAGCTCTCAGATCTCCAGGCAAGGCACCATACTTAATGTTTAAGAACTCAGGGCCTTAAGATGTTTTCTACCTTTTGCAAATCTTTTTTTTTTCCAGTTTCTGTGTCATTTCTTGCTGAACCTCACCTCCCGATGGTTTTTATTATGTGAGATTTTGTCACAAGAAGTCTGCGTAAGGACAGGGAGACTCATGTCTCCCAAATCCAGATCAGTACCACAACCTTTGGCTCATCTTCTTGCCTCACTTGTCTAGCAAAGGGCACTGTACAAAGGTACACAAGCATACATTATACCCCAAGGTCAAGAATGTCAGATGAAAAGGATGAATAAATACAAGTCCATGTCCTAGAAATCTGCTCTGTACCCTCCATGGATTTGCAAATAGCACTACTTAGAAGCAGAAATTAAATCCACAGCCTTTCAGCAAAGCAGGAACAGCCCATTGCTACTGCTGCTATTCTATGAACCTCAGAGGGTAACACATCCAACATCCCCGCCCACGCTGGGAGGGATGTGTTAGCTCTCTGAATATCCCTGATTAACACAGCTTTATCCCAGCGTTTTGTATCATCTACATACAGGCTGCAACAAGGCTGGTGCAGGTTAATAATACCTCATACCACCATGGCAGCCGTTTCAATCATCACTAATTCAAGCGAGGCTGCAGCCAGGCAGTGCTGCCAAAGTGCATGGGGACCTGCAGGAACCCCTGCTGTTTGTACCTCAGCCAGGCCAGGAAACAGATCCTGCTTGGCACCTCACAGCCTCTCTGGGGATGCATCAGTGCCCCACAGAGCCCAGCAGGTTTTTGGCAGCCTGGGAATCTGTTTTAACATACCTTAAATACTTCTGTAACCCCCTGGTGCAGAGGGACTCCTGTGAGGTTGAATCCACGCTTCCCCATCTTGCCTAAAAATAAAGGGTGTACTGGATAATCATTCCTCTTTGAACAAAGGCTGAAATAGTAAGTATTATACAGGTTGGTTGGCAGTAGTGTAAGTACCACTTGCTCTTTTTTACCCACACACCTTCCTCTCCCTTCCTGGACACCAACCTCCTTCTTGAAAAACACATCCTTGCTCTACAAGAGAAGAAAAGCTTTGTAATGCAGAGAAAACCTAGGCTCCTTCTTCATGCAGGGGAAATTCTTCATCAGAGATAAAGCCATAGGATGCTAATCTGAATCACCAACTTGGGTTTTAAAAATAGTTGCCCAGCAGGATGACAGCTGCATAGCAGCTCACTGTTCTCCTCCCTCAGAAGAGCCCGGTGCCTGTGGGCTCCTCTGCTGAAGCCTCCCTCCAACTCCAAGGGGTTTATAAATAGATACTGACATCGAAATATCCTTCTTTCAGGAGCTTTAGATGTCTCTTATTGAGTAGGCACCACGAGAATTAATTAATCACTGTGTGTGGGAGATGTGCTGGGTCTGTGGCAGTGTTGGTGCAGTGAGTGCTCAGCCTGGAGAGCAAGCACCTGGAACAGCCAGGTGAACCCACCCAGACCGGGGGCCTTGGGGATCTTGCTCTTTTGGATGGGGACAGCTTTTGGGTTTTGTGGTTGTTTTTAACAACTTTCCTTAGTGTTTCTTATACAGAAACATCATCTCCCTCTCCTCATATCAGAAACTAACTGTGCTGCTGGGAGGGTCATCACAGCATGTGACCCTTGTGCTTCCAAGATGGGTGAGAACAGGATGTTGTGTGGACTCACACCCATGTGAGCAAAGTTGATGTCCCTACTGCGACTTTGCCAGCTGATGGCTTTGGGGGAGAAAGGCAAACCCAGTGAAGGATAGAGAATAAAGGGCTGAGAGAAGAGCAGAGGAAGGTCAGGAGTTAAAAAGGCTCATGAGGTGCCTACAGCCCCTGGTCTCCTTCTGAAGAGTTGCAACACAGGGTTTTTGAAAGACCCTCCCCACCAGAATTGCCTATGCTTGTACAAAGTGAAATGAGAAGCAAAGAGAAACTTTTGACAAAGCAGTGCTGGTCAATTCCTGAGGGAATTGATGGGATTTTCAAAAGGCCTTGGCTTTTGTCTGTTTCTACAAGCCATGGGTGTAGTGCATGAAGTCTCTGAGCCCCTTTGCACAGCCTCAGGTCTTCGGTGGCCTGCAGTGATTTCCCCGCTTGCTGACAGCAGTGGGGTGCACTTTCCAAAACGTTATCCCTTCCCCATGCTGTATCACACTCCATTATATTGGGAAGCAAGCTCTACATTCCTCTCCGATACTGAATCAAGAAGTTCCCCTGCCTGCAGAAGGAGAGCTCAAATACCCTTCTTTATACCACTGCTACTCTTCCCACCTGCCTGCTCTGAAAATTACTTCCATTCTGGGCACTGTGTGCTAGAGAATATATTTTTTATTTCAGAATGTTATTAACCAACTTTTGTTGAGTGTGCTACCTCTAAAACCCTTCCTTCAGCATTATCTGATGGCTTCTCCCTGCAGCACTCCCCATGCCTAGTGCTGTCATTTGGTGTCAGCAGGAATGACAGAGAACAAAACAAACCAAAAACATATTTGCTTTTCGAGATGGTTGCAGTGAGAGTATGGCACAACATCTGTCCATAGGGAGGAGCATTTATTCACTTTGCCCAAGTCTCAGGGTTGTGACTGTGAACACAGTTTAACGTGATGGTCATCAGAGTGCCATTGCAGCTCCTATCTACCTTCTTTTGCTCTACAGTCTGCTGTGCAAGGTGAGAGGTCAGGGCTGGCACTCCATGGACACACTATGGAGCTGCCTCTATTGCCCTGAGAAATGTCAATCTCCAGGAACAGGGCTGGGCAGAGAGAACAGAGCGTGTGCCTCCCTGGCTTACAGGGGAACCTGGGGACCCTCAGCCTGGAACAGAACTCTGCATGGCTCCTAACATAGCATATGGAATGATTTCTGCTGAGCTTCTTAAAAAATTCTAGTTTGAGGAATACAGGGAAATCAGCTATATTGAGACCTGCAATTGTACTTGTGCTCTGTGTTTGAGAATCTAAGGTGCTTTTCCCTTCTCAAATTGATCTGAACCACAATGGTCCCAACACTGCAGTGTTGAGGTTTCTCAACTCTTCCTGCTCCAGGGCATGTTCAGGACATCCCATTCCACATCATGGGAATATTTTCTACTGTGTTCAGTTGGCAAAGGATCAGGAGTAAGAGCTCAGTGCAGAGAAGACAACTTTTAGTTCAACAGAGAGTACACTCGTGTTTTCTGCTGCTGTGAGCACTTCAGACTGGCTTGCCTTGGAGGGCAGCGAGCAGCTGCTATTGATGTCTCTGAAGAAAAGACATCAGTATCACTCAGAAAACTTGGGCTTCATTTAGCCTTGTTAAAACCACTCTCTGTTATGTTCTACTGCAATCATTTAAAACAAAGGAGTTCATCAACACTTGAATTCTCCAGGTCTTTACATCAGAGTGCCTGGGAATGGGAATAAGCCAATGTTTTTTGTTTAAACACCAAAAGAGTGTCAGAAAAGATTAAGTGAATTTCTACAGAGGAAAGCTCTCACGGATGCGAGTGTCAGCCGGGCTGATGCTGTTTGCCAGTATAACAAATGAACAGTGGCACCTATCCGTGCCCTGAACTTGCCATAGTCAAAGCTGAGCTGCTCCAGCAATGATGGAGTATTCTCCTGTGCCACCATACAGCAAGTGTAAAACAAGCAAGAAGAAAAGAGAGATGATTCCAGGGTAACAAGTGGGCTGGTGCAGGCATAAGCATTACCTGTGTTTTAACTATTCAACCGCAACATGAGAGGATTCTCTGAGATTGCATTAATTTGGAGGTTATTAGTAAGGGTGACAACGATCAAAAAGCCTGGACCGAGCAGCCAGTGGACCAGGGAAACTTCTACAGCCCAGTCTGAGATGTCCATACCAGCAAAGTACCAACACACAGCACACCAGAAGCAGATATGAGTTGAGTTTCTCTGCTGAACAAACAACTTTCCTTCAGCTACAACAAAATGCAGACACCACTACTCACGCCTGTCCTAAATACTCTGTGCCACTGTGACCTTGCTAAAAGAAATTAAGGAACTGGAAAAGACCAAGAAAGGCTGCAGGGACAATGAAAGGTATGGATCAGCATGTGCCTGACTCCTTCCTGCAGCCTGGAAGGGTGAAGCTGGGAAGGGCTGCTCCATGCACATGCTTTGAACAATCACTTTGCCACTGCTGCAGGCAGATTCTGTCTGCCTTTTAACCTAAACTAAACTTCGAGCCAGTTCCCAGTTTCTAGGGGCCAGATGCTAAAAAGCACCCAACTGAAATGAGTTTTAGGCACTTAAACACCTCTGAGTATTTGGGTCGTTTCCATGTGCTGCTAAAAGCTCCGTCATATTCAGGTTCAATGTGACGGCTGCAGCACCACCAGCCTAGTGGTGCCACTGGAGCACAGCTGAGGCGTTTTTTAAAGCTTGTCATGTTATATTCCACTCAGAGAACAAAATAGGGGATTTTTGATTTTAATTTGTCACTTTACATGCAAATTAAATGTTGTATATTTTCACAAATGAATTCAGCCAGTGTTTATAATAACGGAAATCTGCTGCTTGGATTGCTAAATGAAAATTCCCCACACTGCTTGTGCTGCCCTGCGTGAGCTTTTTCACTTCAGCTTTTCTGTGTTCTCTCTTTGAGAATGCCTAAAAGACTTTGTGGGGGCAAAGAAGGACTGAGAAAAAAAAAAACAAATGAGAAATAATTGTTAGGATTACTCAGCAGGATGGCTGGACGACATTTTGTCCCTGTTTTTTGTGGGAAGAAGTATTGCAGTGCTTAAAATTAAGCACATGCTTAAATGTTTTGTTGATCTGAAGCCAGAATGCTCAAAACTGCAACCAATTAGTCCCTCCCGACCTGGTCCAAAGCCTGTTAAAGTAGTTACAAAACTTAATAATGCCTAAAATGTGCTTAAGTGCCCCTACCATCAGTTGAGTTCACTTAATGCAAACACACCCTTCCCCAGCAGGGAGACTGATTACGTTGCATCCTCTGGAAACCAAGAGATGAAAAGTTAAGTATGTTGACATTTTCTTTCAAGAGCAAAGGAACTGGAAAAATAAAACAAGCTTCAGGAAATTATGCCTTTCAGGAACCTAGGAAGACAATACTCAGGCTTTTCGTTACTGTTCTGTGGGCTGTGAGCCACTTGGAAAGCTCTGCACAGAGACTGGCTGGGTTGTAACCTGCTATGTATTACTTATTTTTTATTTTAATTGCAAGCAGTCTCTGAAACATTACAGAGCATATAGTGCTAGGCACAGCAGAAGTAATCGAAGCGAGAGGGCCACATGCAGTCGGCAGTAAACCACCAAATGTGGGCAGCTCAGAAAAAAATGTCACTGATTCAGCATCAGTGGGGCTGGGAGGAGAAGAGGTGGGATTGAGATTATCAACAACAGATCACACTTAAAACACAGCAGCAAGACTACAGAATTTAAAGAAAAGCAGCCAAGGGATGTATTGCTGTAGAGCTGCAAGTGTCTCAAAGAGGGATGGGGCTGTCAGCTCCTCAAGGTCGTTTCAAAGGAACAAGCCAAGCCTGAACAATCTGCTCTTCTCCTGGCTCTGCAAGGAACAACCTGGGTTGTGATTTCCCCCACAGGAAAAATGGAATGCTTTCACACCATATTGAGAATAGTAATAATTAACTAAAGGAGGCAGAAAAAGAATCCCTGGCTGTTTGTTTTGAGGTGGATGTAAAGCAATGCAACTGCAGTTCAACTGAAAGCAAGGTTGGAGAGCTCGTTTGAGGTGAGCCAGGAAGTCACTGTGTCATTCAGCTTGCTTGTCCAATGTCTCCTCCAAGACCAACCCAGGGTGAAAATGACTTCAAAGCACTAACATCCCCCTGTCCCTGCACACCCTTATGGGGTGTCACCCCGACTCATATTAAATGGCATTGACCATTCTGAATGGAATTGGCTACAGCAAAGGTTAATGAGCATTTCTACCTTTAAATAGTTTATGAAGATGTTTCATGTCTTCTAATAACGCAGATATTGGAACTTGCTGTTCTTTCCACTGACTTGCATATCATTGAACTTTCTTCTTGAAATTATTATCCCCAGGCTACCTATAAATCTCACTTTCTCTGGCTCAAAAATGCTGGACAATGTAATGAACTGTTGCAAGGGCAAAGACAGTGGACAGGGTCACCTCTTATGAGCTGGCAGCACATGTGCTTTGGCTGGGTACTCAGACCTGCACAGCTTTAGAGAGTCATCTCAGAGAGTCAAAGAAACAGACACCTTAAGGCAGAGTTTGTAATTAAAGAGCATGCATTAGTTCCAAGGATATCACTTTGTGACAGCTTTACATGCTAAATATAATGGGCCTTGTAGCCATCTGGGGTATAACATCACACCCCAGAATTTAATTCAAACTTTCCTGCTACAAAAGTATCTGCAGGGCAATTCCTTCCCCATCACTTCACTTGCACTGAGCTCCTACAGGTCTATCAAAGACCAAGAACAGAGAAGTTTAAAGCTCCAAGTGTCCAGAGCAGTCAAAGCTTTCATCAGAGCCCCAAGTCACAGCGCACAAGGGCTTGAGAATTTTACGCAGAAGGTTGCAAGAATCTGTAAGGTCCTGTGTGAAAATAAACTAAAGATCTTCATCTATGAAGTCTCCCCCAGCTTCAGGTTGACATCAAGTGTGAATGTGTGGGCATGTCTGGGAGCAGGGACAGTCATCGTGATCTTGGACAGGGAATGTACTGTCTGATAAGCAAACAGTTTAGGGGCTTGGATGTGTTTGGTTTCTGCTTCCAGCCACTGAATATCTTCATGAGAGGTTTCAGAGTTTTTTTCGGCAGATAGTAAAGCTGTTCATCTCCTCATATCTGGAGACTGGCTTGTCAGTAAGTCACTTTTTACCACAGTAAACCTTGCTTGCATTTAATTCCTCTGAAGGACCTCTTATGAGAGCTCCTGACCACCTCTGTTTCACAACTCCTTGAACTCCACACTTGAGCAAGGTTTGCCCTTGAAAATTTGAACTGCTAGGTCCAAGACCTAAGCTACCTGCAGACCTAACCATTTTCTTTGAAGTTAAAAGAAAATAATCAGTAATATTTCATAAGTACCATTGGTCAGAAGAAATGACCCATGTTTTTATCCATTTTTCTATTTAGAATTGATCACAATTACAGAAGGTGATTAAAACAGATAACTTTAGTTCCAGAATTGTCACCAGACAAAAAGCAGACTACAGGCTCAGTCTTTTCCCCTTAATTCCTTCAATTAGTAGCTCCTCTCCCTACTCCTAGCAATGCCTCAGCAGATCCAACAGAGCTAACATGGAAAGATGTTTGCCCACACTATCATTTTTAATGGGTCCAAAAAGAAAAGGCACGGACAGTTCTTAAACCCCAGACAGCAAACACAAATATAAATCTCCCTAGGCAAACCAGAGTAAAGTCGTGGTACATTTTACAAGCTGTAAACGCTGATTTTATTAGCCATTTATGGGCCACTTTGCACAACACAGCTTTAATATTAAACAATAAAGCTCACAACACATTTACAAAGGAAAACAGACTCTCTTATTTACTCCTGAATTGCAAGTGTGGCTTCCCCTGATCACATGAAATCAGCAGGAAAAAGGTTATTCAGTTTAGGCTGCATATTTTTCATTCTTGATGCCCCACACCATGCAGACTGTGCAGTGACACAAGAAAAAATTTAACAGCCACTGGAACCTGTAGTAATGAACATTCAGTAAGCATTGAGCAGCCCTGTACCCACATCAGTATGCACACAGACTTCAAGAAAACTTGTCCTTGTGGTTATGGGTATTTATCATTTATAATCTGATACATCAGGTGTCTCATGTAAGATAAGGTCTGACTGTACAAGGGACAGAATGCAAAATGCATGCGTTTGTATGCAAAATAAGAGTAATTTCTTATTTTGAGGCTACAGTCAGAACAGGAAGGAAAGTACTGCTAATCCTCACTATAAATGGAAAACAGACTCGGGGGGGGAAGTGATTTGGCCAATACTACACAGGAATCAGAAGGAGAATGAATACTAGCATGTCACCCTCCCAAAACGTTTGCAAAATATGTGCTGTCCCTCAGCAGAGCTGATGCAAGGGTCCCTTTGTGCCTCTAAAGGATTTTGACAGTTGGTTGGTGTGGGGAATGGTGGACCTGGTCCTGTGCCACCCAAAGCACAACTGCCCAGGCTTTCTGGTGCAAGGAAGAGGATTTGTAATCCCACAGCACCAGCATGTCCTGCTTTATCCCTTCACAGGCCCCGATCTGCTCAAGCTTGGCTTTAGGAAGGCCAGAGAAAATCCAGCTGTTCCATTTCTTTTTTTCAGCTGGCAGCCACAAAGATGTCCATACATTTGGCCACTCTTCCAACTCAAACCATGCCAGGCTGGTGAACAAGGCTTGTAAAAAAAAATCTTAAACCAGATGGGCCAAGTTTCCCTGCATCTGGTATTTGCTAGAGATGGCTCAGACAACCAAAATAAAGGGACAGAGATTCCCTTGCTGATGTAAGACTGATCTCCCAAATGAGCTTACCCATCACACTGCTATGCACAGATATGCATTAGAAATATCTCAAAATAAGACCAGCTCATCCAGCTGGAGGGGAAAACAGAAGTAGCACAGTGAAGCTTTGATCTGTGAAGAGCTAAAGGGACAGTCTCCATGGAGTCCTTTAGTCTGACAGAGGGCAGGGTTAGATGGGATATAGGGAAGGAATCCTTCTCTGTGAGGGTGGGGAGGTCCTGGCACAGGTTGCCCAGAGAAGCTGTGGCTGCCCCATCCCTGAAAGTGTTCAAGGCCAGGTTGGACCAGACTTGGAGCAACCTGGTTTTGTGGAAGGTGTCCCTGCCCATGGCAGGAGGTGGAACAAGATGATCCTTAAGGTCTCTTCCAACCCAAACCATTTTGTGATCTCTGGAAACCAGAGTGCCCAGTGTTTTGTAAACTAATTTGAGGTACTTTAACAAAAGATGTTCTAACCAATTAAAGCAGATGCAACCTTAATGAGAGAAGACAAGCTTTCACAGACTGCTGATCTAAGTCTTCCCAGACAGGGCAGGGAGTGTGATGCTATACATGGACCACTAGCAGAGTCTGGTGAGCTCTGTGAGGAGAGCACACACACACAGCAGTGCCAAAGCTCAGTCGAGATCAGAGTTTTGTCTGTTGGCTCATTTAATATGATTATTCACTAAATCACAATACTAATTATTATGGAGAATGCCAACGATTTTGTAAGGAAATAGTACTGCAAAATATTCTATTAAAATCCAAATGGCTCTGGAAGGGTAAACAGAAGCTCAGCAAAGCCCCAGCTTCCCTGTGGTGACACTGGCACACTCAACAAGTGCTCAGGTAGCACTCTGCACATGCTGTAGAAGTGGCAGCCAAGGCAGATGTAATTACAGCACATATTCCTGAACAATTCTGCTGTAAAAAGTGCCTTTTGCCCAGGATGCCTCTAAAACCTTCTTACTTTCCACTCAGTTGGCTGTGTCCAGGTTGAGTTACCCACCTCACAAGGATGGCTCAGTGCACGTTTACCTCCAGTGTTCTGCAGATACAATGCCTCATCCACCTGGCATTGCCCATCCATCACTTGCAATCCCTCACCTTAAAAGGAGACGTGGGATCTGCCAATGTGCTGCAAATACACCCCACCCACCATACTTACAGCAGTCACGTCTCCCCAGCCCCCCAAAGTAACCACTCCAGAACATTCAATTCAACATGTTCCTTGTGGTTGTTTCAGTTGGGTCGCTGGCCACGATCAAGGCTCAGTGTCCGTGTCAGTGTGAGCTGATGGCATCGGGCACAGCCGTGTCTGAGCAGTCTCTGCGCTGTGGCCACACACCCAGGAGGTTTGTGTTGCCTTTAATGGCCAGAGAACAGGGCCTGCTGTTTTCTCAACAGACTGAATGTGCAAACCAGCTCGTTTTGCGTGGAGTAAACAATTACTGACACTGTCACAGAAAAGGGCTTTTGGACTGTGTCTGCTATAAGAATAATAGGGTGAATAGTTGGGGTTCTTTTCCCCTTGAGCTCTCAAAATTTTTAGTAAATGCTGGTTACTAAAAGGGTCAGAAAAACACGATGGAAAAAAAATAAGGAGTATGCAATTAAAACTCTGCCATTCCTAAATGTAGCCACAAATCAGTGACTAGGGAAAGAGGAAACTTGCCATTTAAAGACAAACTGTTCCTATTCAGTTAAGCCTAGGAGCTTGAAGCAGCAATTGTCAATGAGAGAATAAGGATTATTACTGTTGAAAATATAAACAAATTTTAGTTACAGTTGACATTTTTGAGACTGGTGCTGAGTATTGTCATCAGATAGAAAATCGGTGTCATCTCTCTCCCCTTAGGGACATGAACACGCAGTGGGAGTGACTCTAAGTGTAAACCAGGCTCCAGCTGGCTTTGTTACCCATCTTGCAGTTGGAACGGAAAACTTATGCTGTCATAAGAGATAAGACCAAGCAGCAACAGGCAGGCAGCACACAGAGAGAATTCCTGGAAGGAGAGAGAGAAAGAGAACGAGAGCCGGCAGCAGCAGAGAGAGAGAGGAAGTTGGGCTAAGAACTGAAATAAAACCCCACACCCCTCTGAGACCTCCGAGAAAGGAGGAAGATGATGGACTCTTACTTGAAAGAGTCTTAAAGTGCTACAGCACTTACAGAGAGGAGCTGAAAAGCTCCAAGAAGAATGCGGAGGGTGACCTTGGTCCCCCCGCTGCTTGAGACAGAGCACAGAGCTCTGCAGGGAACTTGAATCCCCTGAAGATAAGGACCGTCACGAAGACCCCTGAGCTTCGTGATATGACGTAGTGAAGTGACCCTTGTCCTGGTGAACACAGCCTACGGAAGGAGACCCTCGCTTGGAAACGAGTGGCCGAGGGGGCTTGGATACCCCCTCGTGAGTACTGGCAGAGATCCAGCCACAGCTGCTGCATGCATGAGAGGAAGAAAGCCTGCTGCCTTAGAGACTACTGCTCTGAAAGATGATAGAAAGGGATCCTTTCCTTCTTCCCTCCTGGACTTTTATTTGGAGGGGAGAAGAGATTTGATCCATTGTAAATACTTATGTCATGGTAGAGATAGCTAAGATTGTATATAATGTATTGTAGTATTTATTTGTACAGTCATTGTAATATATTATCCCTTTCCCCCATTCTGAATCTCGCGTGGTTGTCTGGAAAACCAATCTCACACTGGGTTGAGATGTGGGAGGGGGCTTGGACTAGGGAATTAGATTTTGAAGCTCTCAAACCATGACAGGCCCTCAGAGAGGGGACGTGGAGCTGTGCCACAGCCAAGGGAAGGGACATCACAGTGCAGCAGTACAGCTCTGCCACTCCTGCCCTGCCAAAACTGCAGGTTGACATAACCAGGGCTTCCCCTTCTCAGTGGATACATGAAGTTCACTCTCTGCATTTCCAGTATTTGATGACAAGTTTTTAGTGAAGAAGCAGCTGTAACATTTAAAACATCAGACCTGCTTTCTAGCATGGTGCCTTCTGGGCACCTGCCTTCCAGGGTAAACGCTGACTTCTCCATGGATTGAGAGGCCAGTGGCCCACTTCTGCCTTCTGAGGACACCTGCCCCACCAGGACCCTAAGCCAGCACTTCCCACTGCTCAGAGCAAACCTCCCAGCTCACACAGCCCTCACAGAAAACCAAACCCCGAGTTTTCTGAGTCTGGGCAACCAACAGCAGGCAACAAATGTTTTGCTAAGGAAGCTGCAGCCCTCTGCTTCAGAGACAGAGCTGGTAACAGCTCCCTCCTGCCGGGGAGCGATGGCGATTCTGACCCCCAGCACTCATAAGCTGCTGCGTGGAGAGCAAAGGCAGCTGTGCCGGAAGAGGCAGCACAAGACAGTGCAATGTGAAAACAGGCCCAAACTGCAGATTTTAGCATCTGAACTAAGGACTGATTCCAGTCCTCTCCTTCTCTGCTCTGTCCAGCTCCCTGCAAGTTTGGAAGAGGGTAATGCTGAGGAAAAAGGGATCCCAGCCTAGTGTTTTGCAAACGGTACTGGAATTTCCATGAGCTGACCAACAGAACTATCAATTGAAACAGAGGCTGGGAAATACCAAATTTCTTCTCCAAGTAGGAGATGGGGCTGGAGGAGAAATTTCTTATTTAACAGTAGGAGGAAGTGAAACAAAGCAGCAGCATCTCCCTTCCTTCTAAAACCAGCACAAAAGAAGTAAGGGGCTTTGATATTGATAATAGCCTAAAAGAAGTATGTGCTGTCCGTGAGCTCATCCTTCTGACCCACAGACAGCTCTGTCTCTGGGCAGTGTCCCAGATCTAACACAAAGTAATTGTCAGTTCTTTGTGACTTTGACTAGAAATCTCAGTGCTGAGAGGGGAATCTGCTTGGGCTTTGATGTAGAGATTTTGGTAGTGTCTGTGGCTCCCCATCTCAGAACACACTCATTTGATGTATTGTTGAGTAAAGTTATTTGTTTTCTTCTCAGAGAACATGCATGTAGCTTGGTAAATCTATTTCCTCACTGCCTTTTAAGACAGGTTAAGGTTAAAGGTTAAGGTAAGGTTAAAACAACCCTTAACGGGTTGTTTCTGAGGCATCAGTTTATCTGATACAGAGAACAAGGCTGGAGACAAATGTAGAGACCTCCAAAGTCTTGGCATTACATGTCACTTCGAGGTCCCCTCTGGTTCCTTCCAGGTACATTTGACAGAAAGCAGGTTCCCTCCATACAAACTATCCTGTAATGTCAATTTTATCTAGCACATCAAGGGGTTGAGGAGACAGCCTCTCCTGGATCAGGAACATGTACTGGCAGCAGCAGGAAAGGCATGTTTCCCTCCAGGACTCATGCACTGTCTATCAGCACAGACTGATCCATCCCCATGTTGGGAGGGACTCGTTCCCATTGCCAGTATCCCAGCACTCTCCAACCTAGCCATTACTGGATGAGCCTGGTCATTTTTCTGCCACCATTCAACTGCAATAGGTTTTTCTCAGCCTCTGCCAGGCTCCCCCTTTGCCGTGTGAGGAAAGAGCCACACTTGACTTTTCTTCCATAACTTCAGGAAGCTGAGCCTCTCTAAAGCTGTTTTGGGACACTGCCATGAGCCTCTTAGGAGTATTAAGGCATCGTGGCTGAGCAGCACGTGACACTGCAGCACAGCCGTGCCACTGTCAGTGCAGGTGGAAGGGCCTTTCCCCACTGTCCCTGCATCTCTGTATGTGCCAGAGAGACACCAGTAGCTTCTCCAAATCCTTTAGTGACTCTGCACCGAATGCCTTGGGGAAGACAAAGCTCAGGGCATTTCTCTGGAACAGGGAAGGGTACCAACACTCCTGGCTAGGTTCTGGGGTAATCAGCACACCTTCAGTGCTGGTTCCTTCTTTGTTGCTGGGGCTCTAACCTAACCCTTTTACACAGGATTGCTGTGAGGGTATAATTCCCTGAGTCATTCCTTTATCTCTTTTGAACTATCCTAGCAAGCCTCTAATCTTTTACAATTTCTTTTTTTGTTTCCAAGGATTCATTTCACCAGGTTTCCCCTTACCCCCAGAGCTCCCATTAGCTGGTGTAAGATTTTGCTGGAGTTTTCTTGTTGGTGTTCCCATGAAGTTTTAGAAATGCCCTTCTCTCTTCTGTAGCATTTTGGTATGTGCACCACACAGGTGTGTCTCTACCTTGCCTTGCCATGTAAGAATAAGATATACATGAGCATCAAAGAATGATATGCCCAATTTATTTCACAAATGCTGTTTAGCAGTTTAACCACACAGGTATGTTTATAATTAAATCCATTACACAAAAGGAAACAGGCCCTAGGAAAGTGTGATACCCCCTTATTGCAAAGGCAACTTGCAGCTGTCACTCAGAATTGACATCAAAATGCCCTTTTCCAGGAAATTATATAGTCACCCATGTCCAGGATTTGAACAATTCCTGTTTGCAGCAGACAGGGGCTGCCCTGCCTGGCATACCAGCACACCCAAACCAATCAGCCAGGCCTTGCCAGGAGATAAGCACCTCTCATAAAGGTACAAAGAGAGTAGAGCATGTTAAACATCTTGCTGGATCAGCCTCATAATGTGTTTAAAACAATGGAAGGGGAAAGCATGTGTTCCTTTCAGCACAATCTGTGCCTTATAATCAAGTATAAATGCTCACAACCCACTTGGATCCTAATGAGGAGAATGACATAAATGGCAGAATGTTCTGCTCTTTCTACAGGTTTACAAAAATGAAATTAAATGTAGGCTTCCTATTACAAAACAATAGGCAAATTGAAGACCAATTATACAAACCCATCAGAGAACCTGGTGAACTGTGGAGAATTTTGCATTTCTGAGGCGGAACGACTTTTTAGATGAAAAAAACCCTCTACTCCAAGAAATTGAGAACATCTGTGCCATCAAAGAAAGAATGCAGTGAATAATTGGACAATCATAGACAGGCAGCCATTTGAATATGAAGCCGTTTGTAATGTGGCAGTGGAAGGGAAATTGCAGAATGCCAGTGCTGCCTGACTGTCACTCCCCCGTGCTGTTCCCTTTGTGCCTCTCATGGCGCGTTGTCTGCTCACTTTGCAGGAGTCTGCGGGGTTGGCAGTGAGGTCTCTGGGGTTATCTGCTTTCATTATTTTGCACATCAGACATGTAATGGAAAAGGAGCAGGCAGAGAGGTTCTTGAGCATTTACTTCCTCCAGCATCCGAGTTTAAGTACACCTTTAACCTCCCCCTGACAGACAGCCCAACCTGCAGCCTCCCCCAGACAGCTGACACACAACACACACCAAATATTTTCTCTCTGTCAGCTGACAAACTCTTGTGATCCCTTGCCTCGAGCAATATCATCATCCTTGTTTCCAGCAGGCAAATCCCACACAGATACTCCTGAAGGGAAGACACTGAGCCACCTCACAGCCTGCAGCCCTGCAGACTCCTGACCCCTCTGCAGAAGTAACCCACAGAAACCCCTTCCTTGCTCCAGCTGACGGAATCAAACTGTGACCAGACTGGAATGTGGGCTCTGGAATGTGGGCACAGGGCCCGGGAGACCTGAGCAACACAAGGCCACGGCTCATCTCCCACTCCAGCATCCAAAATTATTTGTCCCCAGGAAGAGGAGAGTGAGCGGGGCTTACCCTGTTCCCAGGAACACACAGCTCTGCACCAGCCCCATGCTGCTTCTCAGCACAACCTCTCCTGCAACACAAATCGTGCTGCCAAGTGCTGTGGGATTTCAGTGTGAGCACAAATGCTTTAAGATATTGTCCAGGACAAAAAAGGGAAAATAAAAAAGTGATCAACTTAGTTGTGATTTCATGGCTAGTTGCACAGATATTCATGTGTTACTTTGCACAGTCAGTCTAATAACCAGCTTTCAGAAGGACAGACAGTATAATGAATGGGTTGTAAAACATGCTCATAAAAACATTATAGCATGTCTCAGAGCATTTGTTAGCTGTTTGTGATTAACTGGGTCCCCTGTTTTACATTTTCTTATAATTTGCACATTTCCTATGAAAAATAGGCATTCAATGTGCATGCAATTTATTTTAATTTCCCTCCCCACTCACAAGATGATAAAACTTTTACAACCATGAAAGAATGGCAATATTGTAGTCACGAGGTTCATTATACAGTAATTAATACATGTTAATATCCTGTAAATATTATGTTATAATGGCTTTAAGTAAATATATACTGTACATTAGCAGTACCTGTTAAGTCAGCACCACTTAAAATGAAATGTGACTAATTAATCTGTTTAAAAAGCTTAATGTCAACTTGAATATCTTTAAAAATTACAGTACAGTGTTGCAAGCCTGAGCAGTGAGTCAGTCAGCATTTAATTATGGAACTTTGACATTAATGGTTACTTTCCTGGTTTATTTAACTGGATTGGACACATGGGCCAGCATTAAATGAATGAGAACGGTAGAAGGAAGGTTTCATTGTTATGAGAAGCTAAAATCCCAAATAATACATCTCATTAATGTTACTTTGAGTGGCTGCAAACTTGCCCATGGATCGTTACAGCAGCATTCCCTTGAAAGGGGGGCCAGTGAGCCCCAATAACCTGCTCCATGTGGACAGTGCAGCTCCAGTAACGCTGCCTTCAGAAGGAATCAGGGGGACTCCACTGTGGTTTTGTCCATTTGAGGCATTATATCACTTTATTAAGGGATGGTGCCTGGCTCAGCCACGCAGTAACAGCAGCACAGGCTTTGTTCTCTGCTCAGCCAGAGCCTTAGACACTGCCTTTGTCCTGCACAGTGTTTTCCTACTCCTCATGAAAGGCACCCCCTTTAAACAATTTCAGTCACTCTCTACTGACCTAAATATACAAAGGACAAAAATTCCACCAGTTCCTTCTGCCATGAAGCACAAATGCAAGAGAAGATGACACATGCTGAATGAGGGGCCCAGGAAAGGTCAGCTTTTCTTTTACCTATGCACTCAGCAAGAATAGATGAGAGAAGGCAAAATCTTTTCCAATGCATCTTATAGGTGTTCATTTTCTATAGAAGTTTTCATCTTAGTATGCATGTGTCTAAAGAATGCCTATCAGATTAGACTTGCTCATTTACTGTTGGCTATGTGGAGGTGCCTATCTCCAGCTTTAGAGATGCCAAAAAAAAAATAAATGCAGCTCTGTGAATTGCAGCCTCAATCTTGCCCAAGAAGTGGGGTGCAGGCATTTCAGAGACACAGACTAATTCTGAAACAGGGCAAGAACTCAGACCCAGCTGTCCCAAATCCCTTATCCATATTCATAGCCCAAAACAGATTACTGCTCTCCAAAGGTAACTTCAGCAAAGCATAATTAGGCAAACAGAGTTCTGTCACAAACAAAGACAGTTTAAGAAGCTTGTCTTCCGTTAGTAGAAATTATTAAAAAGTCCTTCTTCTAGATAGTCAGACATGTTGCCAGGACCACAGATGCCAGAGGTCTTGGACTCTCCGCTTTTCCATGGTCAGTTCCTTCAGGTTTTACCATTAAACCCAGCCTGAGCAAGCTCTCCTTGCAGTGCAAATCTCTCCAGTCTGCTGCTGGAGAATACAAGTGGGCAAAGCATTTTATGGAGTAACTACATCAAGGTGATGGCTGGAACTGACATCCTCCCTGGGTGCTCAGGGCAGCAACAGCCAAGACAGAAATCCAAATGCTGGGAGGCATTTCAGGATGATGGGAATAAATGACAAGAGCTCAAGAAAGTCCAAACATGTCTGTGTAAACAAAGAACTTTGGTCTAGAGGCTGTGGTCTGGCTAAGCAGGGCTGAACCCAACCAAAGACAAGAAAGCGAGATTTTAGATATATTTTCCTTCCCTTGCCCCTGAGGCCAGCAGCCACTGTCTGGTCTTTAGTAAATCAGGACAATGGGAAACTATCCCAACTTATTTCCATCTGATGGAGTCCCAAGTGCCATTTGGACAGCTGGGTATTATCTGGCTGTACTACCTTCTGGGCAAACCCATCAAAAGAGATCACTTCAGGTGTGAAGCAGAGCCTCTGGCTTTCTGGCTGCTCTGCAGTGAGCAAGTGGCTGGGACAGCTCCCGAACCAAAACAGAGTCCTCTGTGTTACAGAAGCCCCTGAAGTCTTGTATTTTATCTAATGCTTCAGCATTGGCTTTAGAAATAGGAAAACCAGCAGCATTCCATGGCATGCTGCAAATACAAGAACATGGATAACCAGAGCACCAAAGAGGCAGAGGTAGTGGCTGGGGTGGGAGATTTGCATCTCACAGTGGGATCTCCCATAGCTTTCTTCACAGGTAAATCACTTATCAACCCTGGGCCTCAGTCTCCCTACTGCTAAATCACTATTCACATTTGCTTACCTCCTAAGTTGCTGCTGGGCTTATCTAATTAACAGTCACAAAACATCCAGAGATAAAGCAGTTTTATAAGTGCATTGTATGTCTTGTAATCTCTTGATGTTCCCATGCAAAAGAGACATCATAGAGCATGGGAATACCCTGGGCAAGCTCTGAGTCTGCTTTTCACTTCCAAGAGCTCCTTTCTCAGTGACCACTGGCCTCTCATGAGTGGGAGTAATGTGCGGCATCCCCACTATCAGCTTCTAGAAGCCATGAAAACCTGTTGTTATGACCAGAGAGAAGTAACCAGCACTATTATTTGGATCATTTGCTGAGGTTTGTAACCTAGAATTAATTTTTGAATTGAGTCCCAACACTGTCTATTTCACATATATCTGGGTAGCAGACAAGAGCCCTTTCAGCAACAGAAGTAAACAGAGCTACAATCAAGCAGCTCAAGGCACAAACCTCTAATAGATCAGTAATCAGTAATAATCAACGCTTCTCTTTATGCTCAGGGAAATCTAATAGAACCCAGCTATTCTGCAGTGAATACATTTTCATTTATAAGACTAAATGCAAGCATACGTTATCTACTTAATTAAAACTGAAGTTCTCTAACTAACCATTTGTTGTTTCTCCTGGGTGCACGTTACATACATTACTGGTGTTTTCCTGAAATCCACTGCTAATGGATTAAAATAACTTGATGAAATGTTTAATTTGCTGCGTGAGGTTATGAAAGAGCACAAAATGCTTTGGTGCTGTGCACATAGGGAACTCCTTTCCACCATTATCCCGGAGCAGCAGCTCCCATTTCTCTGTGTAGGAATGCCAATCCTTCCCCCAGGTTCCTCTTGTCTTTAGGGAGGAGGAAAATGTGACCCTCTCAAACCCCAGTGCAACTGCTCAGACCGGAAACTTGTCTTTTTAGCATTTGGTCAGACACATGTGACGCTGACCCTGCAGAGACCTGAACCCTCTGAAGCACCAGCTGGGAGCCAGGCAAGACGTGTCAGCACATCTCTAACAGCACCAATTACCCACCTTCAGGCAACAGAAATGTTCCCAAGTGTTCAGGCCCCCTGAAAGAGGGAGAGCCTTTAAGTATGGGAGTCCTCTCTGTAAATCTGCCAGGCTTCAGGAAGAAAAGACAGTAGAAATTAATTAACTGCCATTGTTTAATTAGAAAGAAGGATTCCTATTACATGTTGTCTTTGGTTGTTTCTTTTTCTCTGACTCAGTTCTGTTCTTCAGATCTTTCTGAACAGGAAGATGTGGCCATGCTGAGTCAGTTCAATCTGTGCTGGTGGCACAGGGCCCCTGTGACTCCTGGTACCCATGTCTGTACTCCCAGGGTTACAAGAGGCCCCTCAATACTTAAGGACAAAATTTTCCCCAGAAAGTTCAAACATATCCTGTCATTGTTGCACTGCTGGTGAAACATTAATTTCCTTGCATTTTCATGCCTCTTTTTCCCAGATGAGCATCCACGCCCTGAGGGGGCACAGCTGTCCCCTTCTCCAATAAAAGGCTGTGCTTTGTGTCCAAATTATTAACATCTTCAAAGGGTCACAATCTTTACCAGTGGGTCTAAACCTGGCTCATTCACTGGCTCTCAGATTATATTTTCTTGTTCCTGTGTTTCCCATGCACAAGTAACACCATTGGCTATTTTGAGTGTCATGAAGAATCTCCTCCATAGGAAAGCAGAGAGGAGTGGAGGTGAGGCATTACCAAACTAAGACTGATGGCTACTGCTTTTGAATGAAAGGAACTCCCTGACAGCTTCACATCATTACTGCAAATCACATTATTTAGAGAGATGCCACCAGGAATTCTGCTTTGCTTCCAGCAGACGCAAAGTAAAAGGGCACCTTCTCCAAGCCATTCAGTCTATTCTCCATTATAATTAAAAACAATTTCTATCCTCAATAGGGTTTCATTCAGGTAACTCATTACCCCCAAGAGCCATTTGTGAAACTAAATTGAGAATGCAAATTAATGTCAGCTATAACAATAATGCTTCTTTTTTTTCCTCCTTTCCACCTCTTTTGATAACTTCCAATTTTGGAAGCTTTCAGGTGCCTAAAGGAGAGTTGCCAAGCGACAAAGAGGGTTTTGTGCCCTTTTTATTAGATGATATTTCGTGCCTAATTGCTGCCATCCTGGCACATCAGGCAGTCCCAGTGCTACACCTTCAGTCAGAAACACAGAGCAATCAGAGTCCCAGCTGCAGCCCTGTGCCAGGGTTTTCTCCATCAGCTGAGAGAGTGGAGTTACTTGCTGTGATTACAGGCAGGAATCCCCTGCAATGTCTCTGCACACTTCTGCCACAACAACCAATTGTTCTGGATATCACTGTAACCACAGCTGGAACATCCACGTATCCTCTGCAAGGAAACACAAAGTCTCCAACCATGCACACTGCTCTGACTCCACCTGTACTTGCTTCCCCTCTCACTCACTGTCTTCTTATTTTATCATGTCATTATATTATCATTTTTTTGCTTGCACTTCTTTAACTCCTGGCTGTATATCCAGTCTGATGCAGCTCAAATCCAGCACAGCCAAAGGACACCTGCTATTCTTTACAAAGAACAGAGCAGCAAATACAAGAACTGAAAAGCTTTGCTTCTGTTCCTCGCTTAGACAGTACGTGACCACAGCAACAGCGTGGAGGGACACAAGTTTTTGGGTTTGGTTTAAAAGGGCAGGAGTGTGTGCACAGGGATGCTACACTGATCAAACATGGCTTACCCACAGGCTCATATCAAAAGGGGAGTAAGGTTCCCTGTGTTTCCCATCAAACACACACAAAAGGCCAAATGGGTAAAACTGACCAAATAATTAATGCTAAAAACTGAAGAAAGCCAGAAACCCTGACCCCAGGGGATGGCTGAAATGCAGAGCCAATTGCTGCTGCTGGTTCCTGCTAGTGTCATAACAAAAAGGCAAAGTTGTTATTTATGTCCTTTATTCCTGTAGCATTTGATGTCTTTAATGCAGTCTGTGCACAGGAGTGTGATGAAGTGCTCTTACTTCCATTTCACATACAAGGAAAGAGACACAGCCTCCTATTCTCAAAAGGTACTTGAGCACCTAATGCCCTTGGAAATCAGCTCTAGTTGAGCTCTGAAACACCTGGGAAAAACACGTGCCCGAGGGGCTCATCCAGACTTGCCAATACTGGGAGCTGCACACTGACAGCTCGCCCAGAGCCCCGAGATGTGGCGGATGAACGCCCTGGCAGAAGTGTCTGCCACAGAGCGAGCAGCTCCTGAGAGCTGGTCTCTGCTGCTGTGGTACCCCCAGGCACAGCTGGCCCTTCCCAGAGAGCCTGTCACTGCAGAGAAGGATGCCCTGCTGAAGAAAAGCTGCATCTCAAGCACACAGAGCACCAGCACGCTCAGAGTCAGAGCACCAAACCTGGGGGCCATGTTTTGGAGCTCCCTTTCTCCATGGCATAGGTTCAGTAGGGATCCAAGGGGTTATTCCTGTTTCACAGCAAGTGGAAGTATTTTGAGGGTCTTCTGACTCCTGAGTGAGATCTCAGCTCTGCTCCTGATTTTTCAGTAGCCATTAGCAAATTACTCTTCATCTTTCTGTGTCCCCATCTGGAAGAGTCAGTTACTGGTGCAAGCCTCAGATTTGATGGATTAGCTTGTTACTAATTCCACTGTGTTCAACAAATCCTAAGTATCTTTTACTAATCAGCAGAAACTTAATAATTCTCATTATGAGTGCTTCCCATGTCCTTTCTGATAAAGCTCACTGGGAGATACAATAGTTTTCCAGAACAGAGGCACAGTCCCTTGAAAAAAAACAGCAGGAAAAAACAATCAACCCATTCCTTTACAAAAATAACTTCATATCATTATGGGAATTTGCTTCACATTAGATTTCCAGTGGAATTTTCCACTCACTCAATTTCTTAGCTTTTTCCCCACAGAGAAACTGCTTTTTAAACCCACATTTTCTGGGTAATTGGACTGAAAATGGGTTTTTCATGGCAGAGAATGGAGCTGTCTCCTCCACTGTTGCCAGCCCACACTCCAGAGGCTCTTCACTTTGTCCCCTGAACATGAAGCTGACACCAGTATTCCCAGTGGGTTACCAGATGCAAACATCAGTGCTCCTCATTGCTCCATTCCCTCCCAGGACAGAGTGCCAGACAGGATCTCGCCCAGCAGAGCTCCTCAGGAAACTCCTTCCTGCAAAGCACCGCAGCTGCTTGTGTTTGGGATGCAGGGAAGCATCTCCCACTTGTGGAGGTTACTCACCACAGCTACAGAACAGCCTGTGTGTAAGGCTAAAGTTACAAAGTGATCTCATGATTGAAGTCGAATGTCCAAGTCCAAATGAACCCAAACAGAGACAATCTCCTGGATTTGCAGGATGCAAGTGGTGATCACACACAGGGAGTTCCACCCCAGCAGAGACCTGGATGCATTGTCCTCTAATGAATGCAAGTGTCTGCTCCCTCTCTGAACCCCTTTGCCAAGAACAGGAGCAAGGGGGAGGGAAGGGGGTGCTCCTATGTGAGGGGGTGGGGGGTTTCTTTTGTTTTTCAAGTCTGGTTGACATTTTGACTTTGAGCTGCTTGGAACAGCTACATCTCTTGCTATGCATATTCATGATAACCATCATCCTTGCTGACACACCAGTCGCCTTTGGAGCTAAAACAGTGAACCAGGACAACTTGTGATAGCAAGGGCTCCCACCTCTACCTGCTGAGGCACCAGTACAAGCAGTTTCAAAGCAAAGAGGGCATTTTTCCATACTAGGGATGTAGTTTCCAGTTTCTCCACTCTTTCAGACTCTCCAAAATAAAAAACATAAGCAAGACAACAACTGCACATGTTTCTTTTTGATTTTCTGTGGAAAAAGAAAGTGAAAATTGTATTTTTGGTAAAACAAAATGTTCATTTGGAGGAATATTGTAATTTTTTACTACCTCAAAAAAAACCCCATGAGACCTCAAAAAATTATTCATAGGAAAAGCTGATGTTTCACTTCTATTAATTAGTTTTCCTTAAATTCAGCAAGCAAATTCACCTTCATCCACTGATAGGCAAAGCTTTCTTCTTTTTTTGCATGGAACTATTACTGAAAATGCATTTTGGTTTGGAGTCCGGGTTCTCAGGCAATGTTCTCAAAGAGATAGAGAACAACCAAAATCTCTATTGTCTTGAGAATAGGAAAAATTTAACAAGTCTCCAGATGATATCCCACATCAGAATGTGTCAGAAACAGCTTCCTGAAAGAAAAGATTACTCAATTTATCAAATAGCTTGTAAATTCATGTCTGACATGATCAAGACTCAAGGGAGTCTCATGAATTATAATAAAGGACTCTGGCTCCTCCCTGCCCATTTCAACTGAATAAAATAAGAGCCAAGAGAAAGTGGCCCGAGATGTCTTTTGAAACACGATGTGACTCCCCATGATGTATGGAGGGGGACTGGCCAGATTTGGTCCCCAGGGCAGTTCAGCATGACAGTGGCAGCAGCTCTGGACTGTGGAGTTGCTGCTTGGAGCAGTCCAGCCTTCCTTGCATCCTCCTATACCTACATACTCTCCCCTAGACAATATATGTATCTGTCTGCCTTATCCTTCCCTAACCTTTACTCTGCTACCTCCAAACCTCTCCTGTTCACATTCCCAGTATGCCCTTCCCCTTGCCAATGCCCTTTCTCCAAATGCAAGGACCTTGCAGGTCATAAAAGAGGCTGGAGGGATGGAATCTAATCCCATAATTTCCTTTGCAGCAGGCAGATGCTCCCTCCCCAGACAATACACAGCAAAACTAAGGACACCCTTCAGAAACTCCCTAAAGTGTTCTGGGTCAGGCTGGATGGGGCAGGTCTAGTGGAAGGTGTCCCTGCCCATGGCAGGGGGCAGAACGAGATGAGCTTTAAGGTCCCTTTCCACCTTTCCCACCTTTCTCTCTAGTCTGGGATTGTGTGATATCATCCTATTACCTGAGCAATCTGCAGACACATCCAATACTGCACGTTGGGAGTGAGGGTGGGATGGCTGGATGGGGCAGGAGGAGATCTCAGCATGGGCAGATGTCTGGACTTGCTCCCTCCAGTCTGTGCAGAGCGTGACCGGTTCAAAGGCTGCCAGGAGGTGCGTTGTCCCCAAATGTCATCCATTTCCAAATCACCTCCCCATGCCTGAGTGGGCTATTTTCGGTCACAGGCTCACTGTGGCAGCAGTATCAATACACAGACATGTCAATAGGGTGTCTGAAGAGACATTTTAGTTGTGAGCTGTGGTCTTTCTTAGCTGAAAGTACACCAGTGCACCCATAAAAGTAATATAATCTCAGGAACAGAGGGGACGCTGCTAAAAGGATTGGTGAGAGCCAGACTAATTCCTGCTCTGTTTTCTCAGGAAAAGTCTCCAGGAGAACTGCCCAAGAACTACTGAGCCAGCTGCTGGGCTCAGTCTGGCTCTCACCAAAGGTCTTCTGGGTCCCCTCCACTGTCATAAGTGCTTCTCTGATTCTGCTCAGTGCTACCTAAGCCCTGGGAAGCTGCATCCTGCTGTGTGATTAGATCTACCATCTGAACCACATGTCCATTCTGTTTAAAGCACAGCTTTGGGAATCCAAGGCCTGGGTTCAGTTCCAGTCCTGACACAATCTTTCTCCATAATCTTGGGCAGGAGATTAAATATCAGTGAACTCCAGTTCACCTTCTGCACAATGGGGAGCACACTGCTTTATCTGTTCAGACTGTCAACCCAGTGACCCAGAAACTGGACAGCTGGGCATATGCCAAGGGGAGACCCTCTAAATGTCACTGCCACACAACTGAACATTATTCTTTGGGAAAATCAAATGGATGCTAAAGTCCATCCAGCCCCTGTTCACCCTAAACATTTTTTATACTTGCCTGTAGGCTCACAATTTCTGTGGTATCTTTTACAGTCTGCATAAAAGCAAGAAGAAGGACCATCCTGCCTTGCTAATACATCCAAGAAACCCCAGTAAGTTATCCCTAGCCACAATCTAAAACCATGGGGACAGGCTGACAGCCCAGTGCTGCTCTTTCCTCTATTGTTGAGGCCTCCTGTGCCACCCCCTCCCCTGTGAGACCTATTGCAAGAACACAAGCATTAGTTCCTGGTCAGCTGGCAATATAACTGGGTCTCTGGGGAGTCTGCAGCCTGCCTATCATGTGGAGCTCTGGCCTGGAGGATCTGCTAATCCACCCATGCTGACCAGTGGAGTGTAAGAGAAGCTTGCCCATGGGGAATGGAAGGCACTTAAGCCTCAGAGGTTGAGTCCTTTGACCCTGGCTGAATCATTTCACTCATTTTTAGAGCAGTTACTTGCACAAACCCTAAAAACTGGCCAGAGGGAGCTCAGAACTGTACTTCAGGGTGAACAAGGGAGGAGAAAAATGAAAGTATTTGTCCGCAGCAAAAGTGCCAGGCTCCATCAGGCAAGATTTCATTCCACAAGAGTGTTAAACAGCAAGAGTGTTAAATGGCACTCTTGCATACAGCATATATTTTCATGCTGCTGAACCCAGCAAACTCTACTTCTTTGAAAAGCCATGAGGTGCCTCCAATGGCATTTGGAACTAGTAATGCCCATTTCAGGCTGGACAGATGGGACACAAGGACACCTCAAAATGACCCGGGAAAGCCATAGGACCTAGACAGCCTAAACAGACTCAAGTTGCAGGAACTCACACATCTCTCCATCGAATACAGGAGTTACTTCAGTTTACACCAGCCAGAATCTGAATCAGAACTGCATTTCTCCACTCTCAGATAACATTTGGATGCAATCTTACGAAGAGAACACAAACAGCTCAAGTCACTAAAAGCTTGAAACAAGCATCCTCTATCCTGTGGGGTAGAAAGCATTTTTGTTCTTCAGCATTTGGGGTGGCTCAGGAGCACTAGTGGGGAATGAAAGCCCCTAAGTATAGACAAGGGAAATAAATCTACAGCTTGTCAAGATGGTAAGGAAAAAAAGGTGTATTTGTTTTCTGAGTGAATAAAGTTCAGTTTAATCTTTGTTCCGCTAGGCTGCAATTCCACAGAGTGTGGTGAATTCTTGCAATGGGAGCAGAGGGTATCCTGCAGGCCCCAAAGCTGTATTTTTGCATGAATCAACAAAAACTCAGTGTTCTGTGCAAATCTCATCTGACTGTAAGCTGAGCTTCCTAATTGAGAAGCCACTTTTTTCCTCAATTAGAGAACCTTCGGAATTCAGCTGTTGAGCCTTCATTCTGAACAACAATATGCCCCATTTCCATCGTAAATCTAGCCCAGGTGCCACACTCTCTGCTTACATTAAACTGTGGGCTGTGGGGATGAAGGGCCCCCAGGAAGTGGAATGGCCTTACAAGAATTGGATTTCAACACCACCAGCACTCAGGGTCTGTCCCAGCTTTCTGCCCACATGCAGCTCTAAATCTTCCCGGTTCTTGTACTTGATTAACCATGCACACCCAAGGCATGTGAATTCTCCCACCGCCAGCTTCTCCTTCTCCCAAGTACCATGTGCTGGAAGCACAAACATTCATAGCTTCAGAGGAAGAACCTATTCACTGAGGTCACTTGAAGATACTTATTTTGACCTAATTATGCATTGTATAGGAGGTAACATCACATCCCGCACCCAGCTCCTGGACCATACCAGAGCACCCTTCAGAGCAGCAGCACTGGCAGGAATAAACAGTAACAAACATTTGATTTCAGTATTCTGCAGGATCTGTATTCTGCATTTCAGGTGCTCCTATTGCTAGCAAATGAACTCGTTAGTTTGATCACTCTTTTGGGTTTTGGGGAAAAAACGGCTGGCAAGGAAAACACACCATTATCTGCAAGCTGAGCAAGCCACAAGGATTTGTTCCCTCTATTCCTATTCATCCCAGCCCTGCACCAGAAAAGAGTCTGGTGTAAAATCAGGAGAGCAGGATAACAGGGAGAGATATGCAGAGACAAGGAGTTGCTGTCCTCCTCTCCCAAGGATGAAGGAAAGTTTTCTACTGTACCTGAGAAAGGGCAGGAGGGAAGGGCTGGTCTCAGGCCGTATATGAGATGGGAGTACTGGAGGAAAACGGTTATGAAAACAGAAAGGTTTGTGTGCTTAAAAAATTGTGAAACTCATTACTTTTGTTAAGGTGCTCTCCGAGTGGCATTATTGTGCATTATGCTCTATAAAGAACGAGATGCTCCTCTGCTGTGCTTCACACTGGCTATTGAGAGAAATACTCCAGGCTGCCAAGTCATTGTATGAAGCTATTTTAGTTTTCTTCAGAGGAAACCAATGCCTTTTCAACAAATAAAGAAAAAATGGGGAAAAAAGAGTTCTCTTTTCTTTCTGCCATTGTTGCAATCAATGACAAGGACTTGTGGCTTTCTGACAAGGCTGTCCCAGGATGGATCTGAAGGCAATATACACTGTATCAGGTCATTGCCTTCAAAGCCTAACTAGCTTGTGCCAGCTTGGGATTTGGCCCTGTATATTCAAGCCCACTTCAGCTCTGTGCACATTTTCAGTTGCTATTAACTCTGCTGAGCTCTGGCCCATATCACTGTTTGCTCAGATTTTTCTTGATGTTTCCTCTCTCTGACCTCCTTTGGAAGAGCTGGTAACATCTAACCTCCTTGAAAGTTGATCATTTCCTTCATACCGAAGTAAGAAGCAAGGTCAAGATCAAGCTGCTACTAACTGACAGCTTAAAACAATAGCTTTTGGTGGAGACCAAACTAATCTGCTCCAAGCTCTTTTTTGAAGATGGGTGGGAGGAGTAGGTTGAGAATGAGTCTTTACACCTTCTACTCAAAGCCTGCTTTGGTGACAAACTGGGACAAACAGAGAGTGCTGATAAAAGAGATCACAGGGTTGATCACAGAGAGCACACAGGAATTGTACTGGTTCCCACAGGAACTAAGCCAATACAAACATTTCTTCAGAGACTAAAATGCTTCACTCTTGCAAGAAAAAATCCAACACTTAAAAATCTACATATGACACAATTATTGTCCCAACACTATATTTTGTTACTTTGATAAGGCTGCAGCAGGCTGCAGCCTGAGAAAGGCTGGTAAGGCTGGGACACCATGAAGTGAGCTGTATGGAGCCTTACAGTTTGCTGGTTTCCAACACAATGAAGATACAGGTGGGCAAAGTGGATTAAATCACATATTAGCATATCATGTGACCAAGTTACACTCTCAGGGACTTAAGTTCATTGTGCTTTAACAGAAGTATACTAATACCCAAACAAACCAACAAACAACCCAGGAGAAATAACTGGACCAGGAGAACAGCAGCAGACGCATGAACAGAACCCAGAAGCCATCATACTGGTTGAGGGACAGCCCAGCTTGCTTTCTCAAACCGGTTTACCCAGCAGGCAACATGACATTGTGTGACTAGTAAGAGTTCCTCAGGAAGCACTTACACGACCTTCATAGTGCTAAAATACACACAATACATTGGGCTGCTTGCTTGCATTTCACTGCTCCCTGTTAAATCTGTTCCTCCACCACCCTCTCAGCAGCTGCAGCTTGTGTGGGTTGAGACATCCTCCCCCTTCCTCACCGGTGCCTTCAGGTACCTGCTCGGGTGCAGAGCTGTCTCCTGTTCCCTCTAACCTTGGAAATGAGCATGAAGGCTTCAACAGGATGTCTGTGGAGAAGAAAGCAACAGGGATTTGGGCCCTCAGCATGACGGGAGATGAGCACGTCTCTTATCAAGTCCCTGTTTGAAGGATTTTTTTCACTGGTCCCACAGCCTCAACTTGAAATGTTGCCTCCTGAGCTGCTGTTGAAAGCCAGCTACCTACCATTTATATTGTTAATTCATTAAAACCTGTTCTTTATCCTCGCAGGAAATAACGGCAGTCCTGCTTACTGGCAGACGATAACATTGGAGGGCTGCAATCGCTGACAGTATCAATTATTTAGTTTTCTGCCAATTTCTATTAGACTTTTCAGGCTAGAGAATTTACACTGTGTTATTGAATTGAAAAACAGCTAAAAGCTTTAGGGAATCCAAACTAATTAGCTGGCATTTGTAAACCCCTTTGTTCATGGTAATTTGTTTACAAGAGTAGCTCAACCTTTTAATTATGGGCACACTCATAGGCCACATCCTGTACCATTACAGGCAACATGTTTTGTTTGGTGTAAGAAGGGCAAAGATGGGGCAGCTAATTTTTACTTTAATGAATTGCGATGACTCCGCTTGGCATTGGATGACTTTAAAATATAAGTGTGTCTATAATTAAAACTAAGAAAAAAACCCACCCTCAGTGCTTTGGATGGGCCAGAAATTACCAGCATCCAACAGTGGCAGCAACACAAGTCCACAGCCCTGCCTCTCACTCCCTCTTCAGCCTCAAGATCTCAGCTCAAGACAGCGCTTTCCCTTCTTGCTTATTCTCATCTATTTGTTTTAATTCCTTCTGCTTCAGACTTGCGAGATTAATGGTTTAGATGTTCTAGAGCAGGACACATCCTCCCTTGCAATGACGACCTTGTGCCAATGGGCACTTGTCTCTTTGCAGCAGGTTGTCCTCTCTGTCTGTGCTGTCCTGTGCTGTCACAACCCATGACCCTGCTCCACCAAGCACTGCCGTGGCTGGAGCACCATCAAGGTTTTACAGGTCCTTTCTCTTTAGCATGAGATTAAGGGTTTAGTTTTGGAAGAAACCCTACAGTTCTGATTGATAGAGGATTTTTAGTCCATTACATAGGAAGCTATAGAGAACTGTTTGCTTTCTCTTCTGATGGATTTTCCAGACTGAGCTCCTGGGCAGAACTGTGCCAGGGGAGCTGGGCAGAAGTGTTTGGGCTGAGATCTCAGGAGCAGGAGGTTTCCTGCCTGCAGCCTGTGACCATCTCTCCTTATGCAGCAATGCATGGACATGTAAATAAATGAAGTAGCCAAAGAATGTTTTCCCACTGTGTCTGGTTTCTTCATTGAAAAGCTGCTCAGAGCTCCTGAGCAGAACTACTCAAAATCAACAGTTGTAGGATTACAAAATCAAATATCTGCAGAAAGGAGTTTGATGGGTCTCAGCAGAAAGCCTTGGGCCACAAAAGCTGGGGAAAGAACCTGCATTTGAGGACGACACAGGATGTCACCTGTTTGGAATGTCCTACCAAGATACAGAGACACTGTGCTGTGATGTTATATCATCATCATGGCTGGGCTTCGCGAACAAAGATTTGGGAAGGCACTAGCCACATTTGCTACAGGCACGCTGGTGGCTTATGAGGCCAATACGTGACAGACATATCCGATTGCAAAAGGTGCAGCAGAAAGACTCCTTAGATGGTGTATTCTGCAAGACACGGTTCTTTCTGCGTTGCCTTTTTTCCTCGAGAGTGATCCTGCGTGAGTTCTCAAAGGAGACAGCTGCGTTATAGATGGCGTGTCTCCAGGCCTCCCGATTGGAGGCCAGAGTAGACCAGTTATGGTGATCAATATGGCCAAGGCTGAGATGTTGTTTCAGGGAGTCCTTGTATCTTTTCTTCGGGGCTCCTCTCATGCGGCAGCCAGTGGCAAGTTCACCATAGAGCAGGATCTTAGGAAGGCGGTGGTCCTTCATCCTTGAGACGTGCCCTGCCCAGCACAGCTGTGTTCTCAGTAACATGGCCTCAATACTTGTGACAGCTGCTTGCTCTAGTACAGATGTATTGGTCACATAATCTGACCAGCGGATGTTAAGGATTGTACGGAGGCAGCGTTGATGGAAGCGTTCTAGGAGACGGAGGTGGTGGCGGTAGATGACCCATGATTTGGAACCATATAAGAGAGTAGACAGCACTATGGCTTTGTAAACACTGATCTTGGTGCTTTTCTTCAAGTGTTTATTACGCCATACTCTTTTGTGGAGTTTTCCAAAAGCACTATATGCCTTAGCTAACCTGTTGTCTATCTCTCCGTCGATCTTACCATCTGAGGAGATGAGGCTACCAAGGTAATTAAACTGTTGGACTGATTTGAGCTCTGATTGGCCAATGGTGATGTGGGGATGATGGGGGACTTCCTGAGGTGCAGGTTGGTGGAGGACCTCTGTCTTCTTTAAGCTGACTTCCAGCCCAAAGAGCTCAGCAGCATCTGCAAAGCAGGATGTTAAACGCTGCAGGGCTGCTTCTGTGTGGGCAACAAGGGCGGCGTCATCAGCATAAAGCAGCTCCCGGACAAGATGGTTTAAGGTCTTGGTGTGGGCCTTCAGTCGCCTGAGATTGAATAGACTTCCATCAGTACGGTATCGAATGTAGATACCGTCCTGATCATCGAGGTCTGCTGTGGCCCTTTGGAGCATCATGCTAAAGAAGACAGTGAATAGGGTAGGAGCGAGAATGCAGCCTTGTTTCACACCATTCTTAATTAAAAAGGGCTCAGAAAGTGTGTTGCCATATCTGACTTGGCCGTGCTGATCCTCATGGAGTGAGATAATCATTTTAAGGAACTTGAGGGGACAACCTAAACGTTCCAAAATCTGCCAGAGACCTTTTCTGCTCACAGTATCAAAAGCCTTGGTGAGGTCGACAAAGGTTACATAGAGACCTTTGTTCTGTTCCCTACACTTCTCTTGCAGTTGTCTGAGGACAAATACCATGTCTGTGGTGCTCCTGTTGGCTCTGAAACCACACTGACTTTCAGGTAGAATTCCTTCTGCTATAGTCTGTTCAGGAGTATTCTTGCCAGGATTTTGCCAGCAATGGAGAGCAGAGTAATACCACGGTAGTTTGAGCAATCTGATTTAATACCTTTCTTCTTATACAAAGTGATGATGACAGCATCACGAAGGTCTGATGGTAGTTCACCGAGCTCCCAACAGCGCACCACAAACTCGTGAAATTTGGTGTGGAGTGCAAGGCCCCCATGTTTCCAGACTTCAGGTGGAATTCCATCAACCCCAGCTGCCTTGCTGATTTTTACCTGCTGTATGGCCTTGAGGGTTTCTCCTAAAGTGGGGGCAGTATCCAATTCATACTTTACTGGTTGTTGTGTGATGGACTGAATTGCTGAATCTTGGACTACACGGTTGGTACTGAAAAGAGTCTGAAAGTGTTCAGACCATCGATTCAGAATGGAGGTTTTATCTGTTAGAAGGGTTTGACCATCAGCGCTGAGTAGAGGGCTTTGGACCTGGTATGTAGGCCCGTATGCTGTTTTCAAGGCCTCATAGAAACCTTTGTGATCACCTGTATCTGCGCATAATTGAGTTTTTTCAGCTAGATCGATCCACCACTTGTTCTGGATGTCACGGAGTTTCTGTTGGAGCTTGCTACATGCAAGACGAAAGGCTGTTTTTCTTGCATGACAGGATGGCAGTGCAAGGTGTGCTTGGTGGGCGGTTCTCTTCTTCCTCAACAAGTCTTGGATTTCTTGGTTGTTTTCGTCAAGCCAGATTAATATGAAGCCAGATTGTTTCAGGAGAGGAATCTGTGGGAATGTTTTCGAGCCTAGTTTGAAGGTTTGCCTGGAAACTGTCTCTTACTGTGGCTGATTGGAGATTGTTAACTTGGAGTCTTCTCCTTGGGATGCTGCCCCTCTTTGGTTTGAATTTGAGCTTAAAATTGAGTTTACAGCGCACAAGCCGATGGTCTGTTTGGCATTCTGCGCTGGGCATCACGCGGGTATGGAGGACATTGCGGGCATCTCTCTGTCACACCAAGACATAATCAATGAGGTGCCAATGCTTAGAACGGGGGTGCATCCAGGTTGTCTTCAGACTATCTTTCTGCTGAAAGATAGTATTAGTGACGGTGAGTTGTTGCTCTGCACAGAATTCTAGCAGAAGTCGACTATTATCGTTGCAGTTTCCAACACCATGCTTGCCTAATACTCCTTTCCAGGCTTCAAAATTCTTGCCTACTCTGGCATTGAAATCACCAAGGATAATGATCTTATCGTCTGCAGGAACCTTTTGGGTAAGGAGGCGCAGGTCAGCGTAAAATTTATCTTTTTCAGCAGGGTCAGCTTGGAGAGTTGGGGCATATATACTAAAGATGACAACATGTTGCTTGTTGTTTAGTGGAAGGCGTAGGGAGATAATGCGGTCAGAGTGACCTGTCGGCAGATTTTCGAGTTTAGGAACAATGGAGTTTTTGATCATGAAGCCGACTCCTGAGAGGTGTTTTTCGGTTCTGGGCTTGCCTGACCAAAAGAGTGTGTAACCGGCACCATGTTCTCTGAGGCTGCCTTCTTCATGAAGGCGAACTTCACTGAGAGCGGCAATGTCGATGTTGAGACGAGCCAGCTCATGGGCAATTAGGGTAGACCGACGCTCAGGACGTCCGCTACCCGCAGAATTGAGCATGGTTCTGATATTCCAACATGCTAGAGTTAATTTAGGTACACCTTTGGAGGCAGGTGCATGCCTTTGTCTTTTGCTCTTTGTGTGACCGCATTGGAAGGAGATGCCTGTTGGCCTGCGGTTAACCAACCGGGTGAAGGGGGAGATGAGCTTTGTTTAGGCCACCTTTTCTAGGCCCCTCTCCGAGTGGAGCAAGCAGTGCTGTCCTTGAAAAGGCTGCTTGGTCGTTCAGGGTGCTGCCCCAAGAGACCGTCATCTCCGGTCAGTCTCAAATGACCAATATCCTGAACCGCCTGCATGCAGGGTTGGGTCTGCGGCTCCCAGTGCACCTTTCACCTGCCGTTTCGACCCTCGCCCGTCGCTACAGTACTTTTTGCATGTGGGTAAAGCCTTCAAGCCTGCACAATGGATTTTTTAGGTGAGACACAGTGTGCGCGGAACTGAACCCACCCTTTAATCCTGAGGTTCATCTGCCAGGGCCGAGCGAGCTTGGACGGTGGCAGTGAGGTCCTCAGGACGTAGGTTTGATTAGAGTGACCTTCTCTTAGATGGATGGCCTTACAGGGCTAAGCGAGCTCCATCTGCCCGGGTTTGGGATTGCAGTTGTCCTTCTCCTAGGATGACTGCCAGGAGGCTAATGAGCTCATCCTGCCCAAGAATGTATTAAATCTGGTCCTACGGTTTTGATCTGTCTGGCATGGGTGACCCTACTGGAGGCATGTACCATATAGCTTGCAACCACACCGGGAAACGGAGACTATGTTCCTATTAGAACGCCTTGGGCAAGTCTTTCATTTCCTGCTTTATTATCACCTACCTATAAATAAACTGGAGGAGGTAACCAGGGACAACCCTTTGTCCTGTCCACTGCTTCAGGATGTAACAGAGCAAAGCAAGTATATCCAGAACATGCCGAACCTGGGCAGTAGCCACAGGAGAACCAAAACCAGACAGACAGAACAAACAAAGCAAACATTCTGACCCCAGTACCCATCCAGGCGGGGGTGCCTTTTATTGGCCCCAGCCTGGCGGGGCTCCCCATTATTCTAAAAGAACCCACTATCCACCCTGACCTTATCCTTCCCCCACTGTGTTTCCACAGATCTTCAGGCACACTACTCACCTGCGACATTTCATACGGGATTGTGCCGCTCTCCCTCCTGCTGGTGGGCGGACCCCCACGGCCCGCTTGACACACTACGCTAATCCCCCCTCCCTAATCCCTCCCCCCAACCCTGGAACACCAAACCTCTGTGTGCTCCGAAGCTTCCTTCTCCTCTTTCATGGAGGCGCAGTACCTGCCAGCAAGGCTCCCCCTGTTTCTCCTCTCTCCTGCAATGGCTGTGGCCAAGGGCTCAACCGCGCGCGCGCTCTGCGCGCGCGGTGCAAGGACAAGTCCCGGCCGTCCCGGGAACGGGTCCCGGTCGCGGAGGGTCCCGGCCACATGTGATGTTATAAAGCCTCTGCATAAAATCCATTGTTGCTTTCCCCCTCCCTCTGTATCCTGTGTATTCCGTAAACATTGGATATTTCTCCCCCATGTAAATCCCCAAAAATGTAATCCTAAGATAGGTGTTTTTTTTTTCCCCATGCTGTAAGTGCTAAATCCAAAAGGTGTAACTTGGGTTTTTCCCTTACCTCATCCTTTTAAAACCCCCTGTTTGTAATAGCTCGGCCCCCCATGAATATGTAGACCCTAGACCCTTAAAATATCAGCTTGTATGTCCAATAAACCATTCCAGATTCTGCCTCCCACTGGGATCGTGTTAGCTTTATAGACTCCCACAAACAGCGAAAATCTGACATTTGCCTTGACATTGAACAGAAATTCTGAATATGTTCATTTCTGAGGTAAGGGATGGCAAAGAAGGGAAGGAAAATGAAATGAGTTGTCTCTCAGTGAGGGATCACGCAGTAGATTACGGGAATATTGAAATGTGAAGACTTCAATAAAGTTCCTACTTTATTTTGAATAGTTCCAAGAAACTTGTTCAATAAAATCTATATCTTCATTTTTAAAAATGTATCAAACTTAATTTTAGGGGGAAAAATGCTAAGAAAATGTTTAAAACTGCTTCATCACTGATAGGTACACAGTGTATTGGGCATCCATCAGTCTGATTGAACATGTGAAATACAGATGGACACAACCTTAGCCTATGGGCCCAGTGTGAGGGCAAAGCAATCTGCCCACTCAGCCCCATGGACAGACATGGCCCCACGGACAGACATGGCCCCATGGTCACCTTCCCCCCTTTGTCAGTCAACTGACACCAGTACAGTTGAGTCAAAGGCCCCCACAGCACAGTCTGGATATCCTGTGCACAGCATGGTCTAACCAGAGCACAAGGCAAACCACTGTTTCCTCCCGGTCTCTGGCACTGGTTTGCTGGGCCCTTGCCAAGGTTATTTTCCCCTCTGTTGTTCTCTTTTCTAACCTGGAAACTGTTCCCAACTCTTCTTTTATCCTATCTCCACCCCTAGAAGTGTCCAAGGCCAGGTTGGATGGGGCTTGGAGCAACCTGGGCTAGTGGAAGGTGTCCCTGCCCATGGCAGGGGGTGGAAGGAGGTGATTTAAGTTCCCTTCCAACTCAAAGCATTCTGTGATGATTCAGTGATTCTGTGTGTCTCAGGCACTCTGAGTCTGCATGGGTAGTACAGAGCTTGCTGTCTTTGTGTGTCAAATGACCACATCACATTTAGCTTTGCTTTAAGGGCAGCTGAATGTTTAGGTAGAGCAGCTGATTTAATCTCTTTAGGAATTGTGTTATGAGGCTCAAATAGCATCTATAAAATGGAGATGGGCACAAGTGTCCCTCAAACATTCAGGTCTTCCAGACCACATTTAGTTAAAATATCATTAACTGTGTAGCATGTTTGACAAGAATGTATGACAGCACTAGCCATATGGAAAGCATAAATATTAAATACTGTATATTGGAGCCATTTGCAAGAAACTGCATTAATCCCTTGAAGGTTAATGAGAATTATTCATGTGCATCTGAGGGAGAGAAGTACTTCACTTTAGAAACTGAACAGCTTGACATGCCTGATTTTTCATTTACCAATAAATATGAAAATGGAAAATGGATGGACATCTCAGCATTGTGTCTGGATGAGAGGCTCATTGAGCAACTTTGAGGTTTGTTTTTTCAAATCAATATTTTACATCATTAATATTTTCAGTTCCAGGAATCAGTGAAACAATAAATCTTACCTGATCACAGATGGTTTGCCACTGTGTAGATATTCTTGCAGGAGGGGAAACAAATGTCACAGAGTCAAGACAAACCTTGTTTGTTTAGTTAAGTCCTGAGAGTAAAAAAGAGGGATCAATACCTGTGTGGGGCCTGCTTAGAGACCAGGGAAAAGAGGGAAAAGAGAAATGAGGAAAAATTATCCTTGATAGTCAAGATCTACAATTGGTAGCACAGAGACTACTCCATTCATCTGATTGAAGCATCTCATCAGAAAATATGGACAGACACCTGAAATGTGTTTCAGTGACTAATAAATGTGATTTCTTGCAGTAATCCCTCCTGGAATTATTTCAAATGTTTTTGAAACAGCTTTGTTATGGCCTGTTTTTAAATGAACAACCTGCATCAGTAGAGCTATTAAAAACTAGAAATTATAAAATTTCTCTGTCTTTGATGAAAATCACTTGTTGTCAATGAAATCCTTCTTCTACTTTGCAAGGAGTAATTTCTAGAGATGGCTAAAATTTGTGGATAGTCTTCTTTTAATTCAAGTTGGGGGGGGTAAGGTGTAGCTTGGGGTTTTTTTTTAATAGCATCTTTCATTATGAAAATACTTTCCCTTTGCTTTTCTCCTACCTTGTACGTTTTTTCATAATCCAGTCACCATATTTATGCTGCATATTTTGGCAAGTCCCAGTCATTATACCTCCAGGGTTCATGATAACTAGAAGAATTTAGGTCCATGCTCACACCAGAGCCTGCTGTTCTATATCCCTACTAGCCATGAACACCATCCTATGGAAAACTGGGAGATTTAGTTGTCTCAGCAAAGAGAAAAGTATCCTGACTGGAAACCACACCTTCCAGAGCCTTCAGTTCAGTTTCCAGAACATATTTTCAGCTGATGTGAGCAACGGGAGTTCCCACAGCTCAAGGAAACAGTGGGGCTGGACTGATTTACACTAGCAGAAGATTTAGCTCTGCATGTGCTCCCTTCAGTGCTAAATGCATGTGCTTCAAGCTCCTTCCTGCCCAGCCTGAAACAGGTAGTAAAACAGATAGTTGGAAAACACAGGGAACTGCTAAAGGAACCATCTCTTCAGAAATGCCTGGGAGATGCTTGGCCATAGGGAGGGAGGATGGGCCCCTGCAGCTACACTTTGCCTGATCTCAGGCTGTGCCTACACCCCCAGCCCCCTGGTGCTGGTTTGGACGTGGCAGCTCTCACTGAGGCAGTGCTGGGGCAGGGAGAACCCATGGAGTGGAGGCCAGTAAGACTGAAGCCTCTTGAGACGCTGAGCAAAGGGGCTGATGGTGACCTGGGGACCCCCTGGAAATAGGATCAGGGGAATGAGGGGGAGGCTGAGTTGATAGAGCAAGCACAGTTCTCTGTCTCTGCACAAAGAGCATTGGCAGACAAGTCAGTTATCACGATATGGGCTCTTCCTTCTCAGATGTCTTGATTTCCAGTCCTGGTGCTTCAGAAGTGGCTTGTGTGAAACAAGCCCAGAGTGCCAGCAGACATCCCCCTGCAGTGCAATACAAGCACTGGGAAGCTACTGGGACAAACACTGTGCTGCTGAGAACATCTTGCCCCGTTTTCTGAGGCAGAGCAGCCCTGTGTTGGTGTGCAGTGATGTGTATGGGACAAGGAGCAATCACACACATGGTCAGACCGTGGTCCCATGGAAACCTTACCAAATCACACAGGATCCACATACAAACTCACTGTTGTTGTTATCATTAGCTGGACTTCCAAGGAATTAATGCACTTCATTCCTTTTGCACTGTGCCCAAGGTCAAGAAAGCAGCTGAGGGAGAGTGTTTTGTATTACAGGTATATTTATAAACAGCTTTTAAAGGGGTAGGTAAAGGGTGTTTGGATAAGTAGCTAATCAATTTGCACAGATTACTATGAGACCAGCAGAAGCACAGGCTGCTTAGGAATGTCTTACAGTATCAGCAACTGAGAGGCACATACAACACGCATTAGTCACCTCTGCAGCAGCTATTGCAAAGCATTTCCAATGACAGCACTTATGTGAATCTCCTTACAAAGTCAGTTAATCTGTGAGGCTGGGACTCATTGACCCCAAAACAGGCTGCTGAGGAGGAATCAAGCAGGAGGTCTCTCCCTTTCTGAGCAGCAGCTTCTCTTTCAAGAGTGTCTCATTGCCCAGAAGTCTGGCAACCTGTGAACTCCAGCAGCGGAGTTTTGCTCCATTTTCATTGCCAAACACAGCACACAAGCACTGTCAGATCGTACAAAGGAAGACACAGCTGGTGATTCCCAGCTATGTTGTTTTTATTCTGAGTCATTTACAACCTCTTTTAAATAATCCCCGATGCCTCCACAGAGATTTACTTTTACAGCATCAGGTTACTCAGGAGTGTGTCCATCTCTGGCCTTTTCCTTCTGCTCTTCAATTTCTATTCTGGCCTGGCTCCACCGGAGGGGAGGATGTGATCAAAGTCACTCAGTGGAATATTTTAAGGCTCTGAGGATAATCCACAACTGACATAAAGCATAGCAGACCCAGTGGCTTTGGTAAAGCCATGTACAGTTATGCCAATGGTGGGTCTTCAGCTTGCAAAGTTGCACTGCTTTCCCAAAAAACAGAAAGCACAGTTGGGTAGGAGACATCCCATTTCCAAGCCACGGCATGACATGGCTAAGTCCTGTTTTGAGCTATGGCCACATGTATCTAAAATATAAATCCATATTACCAATTGATATTGTGTGTTTGACAGCGCTGACTGAAAATTTTAAATGTATGTCTTACAAATATTCACTTGTTTAAATATATACTGTAACTAAGGGCTGTTTGTCTATAAGTAAAGGAAAATGTAATATTGAATATTGAAGATAATTTTTTTAAAAAACATTGGGTGTGGAACTGTGTACCTAGTCACTGAAATGTTGTCAGAATGTGTCATTGCATCTGCCAGCTGCCAGCACTGCCACGTGCCCCAGGCTCCCCATCAGATCTGGCTGCATTCAGCAGCCAGGTTCTCCCCATAAATGGAAAAATATCATCCAGGCAGAGTGCCAATAGGTTACAAAGTTAAAAGGGGCAATATTCCACTTTTTTCTTTGTGCAGCTGTGGACAGCTTGGGATAAAAATGTTCTTAACAACAAGCCTCACACACAGGTGAAGGCACTGCATGTGGGACACACGATCTCTCATTGCATCTTGTGTTACATCACATTCCGGTGCCCTGTGAAGCCAGAAGACAAGACTTGCTTTGCCTAAATTTACTCTGGAAATCCACAGATAGGCTGAAAGAAACAAAAAGAAATGGAAGTAAATCCAATCCATCCCCTCTTCTGCTTTACTGCACAATATTTTCTTGGTAGGTTCACGAGGCAAACCTACTGTGAGCTGTAAGGTCAGGGCCAACTTTGGGAGTATGTGAATTTTCCATAGCTGTTTAATATCTATGGTGAGAAATTGCACTCCTTGCCTCGGATCTGTTGTGTTCTCTTTGGCAGAAAGGGAGCAAACAGAAAATCATCATCGTTCAGTGCCTCACTGGCTTTTGGACGGGCTGCCCAGCGTGACTGGTCCAGGGGGAACCCTAACCTGGGAAGGCAGCAGTATCTCCCCCAAGTTTGTGTGTCTATACCCCAAGTGTTCCCCATTTCACTCTGGGGAGAATGACAGAATGGCAGAATGACAAGAACCTGTCATAAAAGTCAAGAAAGAGCAGCTCTGCTCTTCCCCAGAAGACGTTCTGTGTGCTGCCCACAACAAGAGCCATTGGCCCATTTACACCAATAAAGCAATTCTTTAGGGCAAATTAGCTTCTTCTTAATGAAGACTTGTTATTTTTAGTAAGTCAGTGCTTTTGGTAGGGAGATTTAATAAACTTTATTCTTCCTCTCATTGTGATAAGCAAATTTAATTTTACTCTTTTTATTAATAGTATTAAGCATTGCTTTAAAATGTACAATAGGCAATCTGAATCAGTTTGTTCAGTATGAAAATCCTCTTTTCTGATACCATATTTGGGTAAATGGAAAATATTCAGTCTCTCATAAGTGGATGTTAAGACAGAGGAAAGATACACCCAGAAAATAACACTGACCCTCAAAGGGGGCCAAAGCAGGGCCACTCATTTCTGTTATTGCTGACATTTGCCTTGCTTCCAAAAAGGCAATCACTTAATAAAAAAAGCTGCTCTTCTGAATTCACAAATATTATTTTCAAGCACTTCTGCCCTGCCTCTGTCTAAGCAAGGGAGAGGGCCCCTCAAAGCCCACAGTTCCTGGCTCCCACAGCCTGGGTACCAGCTTTGGTTGCAACACCCTTCTCTTACCATTGCAATAGTAAACTGTAAAAAATTATGCATTTGGTGTTAGATCCCAATGTTTTGTTCTTTTGCACACCCCAAAGCATTCAATAAGGTGTGAGACTGTGCAAGACAGCCTCAGAACATCATATACACATGCATCGTATTTCCACCCAGATGATCCACAGATGATACCTGTTCTCTGTCCACAGGCTCCAGCATGTGTTTTCCCTGGCAGGTGCTTTCTGGGCCATCACACCTGTGTATCATCAATCAGTGCATCCCCCAGGCTGGCAGTCAAAATGAGGCTGAACGGATGTTAACGAAGGGGAATATTCACCTTATGCAAAAGGTGAATCAGGGAGATAAATTCAAAAGATTTCTATGCCATTACTATAGGCAGGTGCTACTGAGTTTAATCAGGTCTATAGAGAATTTAGAGAGCTATAGAAACTAGTCTAAAATAGGCAGTTTCCTATGGAGAACACGCCCTTTCCTGTGGATGCCTTCCAGCCTGGCCTGACTGCCAGGCAGTCTAAAGATTCTGCACAACTCTTACAAAGGAGCAATTTTGTACCCATTTTGACAATGCATTAGTATAATGGCTTGATCGGCAGATAATCTCCTTTTACAGAATAAAAATATTTACAGAGCCTAAAAAAGTAATTTTCTCCCTCCCTTGCTGACCTAACTATCTCCTGGAGTTTCAGAAATACACAAAGGCTTTTCAGTCACTTTGTATGTATGAACAATGGAGACTCTGAATGTATCATTTCTTTCCTCTTCAGAGAGAGTTTTCAACGAAACACCTTTCATTTCTTCTAGACATTCTCTTTTCTCTAAACGTTACTGACACAGACGTTGTTCTCCTTACCTCGCCTGTGCTAGTTGTGCCTTACTGGCTCATTTGGTCCAAACATGATAAATCAATTTCCACCCAATTAGGCTACGCCTGAAGAATTAATTTGCTACACTTAAGACTGTAGTATTTTGTATGTTCCTAAATGCAATTAGAAAACTTTAATTTAATCTTACATGCCCAATGTGATCAGCTGGTACATAAGACAATCCATTTGGAGCTTGTTCAGCATGCAATTGTAGTTGTAATTGATTAAAATTGTTTTTGCAAGTGTGTCTTGATGTCATGGATAACTTGATTTGCTTTGGGTCTTACTCCTGCAAGTGCATAGGCACATCAGAAACTTTCTCTGCATGAGCAGTTCATCAAACCGTGAAGGATTTATGAGCAGAAATAGGCAGGGACAGGGCTTGCTGCCCCAAAGCAGTCATTTTCTCCTCAGTGTTTCTATGATCAGAGATGTGAAGGAGAAAGGGTAAAGATGTTAGATGGATTTTCAAAACAATAAAGGTGCTTAGCCTGACATCCATGGAGGCAACAGCAGGTAGGATCCCTCCTCCTTGGTTTCAAAACCCAACTGAAGTGCTGGGCTTAGGAGCCCAGTGACCTTAGGACAGGACTACTCACAGCCAATGCTCCAGTTTGCAACTCTCTCTGTTTAAAGTAACAGAAGTTTAGGGTGACTGGTCCTCAAAACACAGCCTGGATGTTCTGTGAGGTCTAAGGGGATCCCATCAGTCCGTGCCCTTGACTGCACAGGGGTGCTCAAGGACCATGACCTTTAAAGTGCTGTGGGTGATGGATACAGCAGAGGTTAATGCTGGCATCAGCCTGCCCCAGGGGGCTCTGGCAGAGGAGGGGACCCCAGATGCAGCTCTGGCTCCAGGCAAGGCTGCTGCTGACTCTGGGGACAAATCCACACCATCACTCCAACCCTTGGCAAGGAAAGATATGGTCCTCAGCACTGCTGTCCCCTCAGCCTTGCTAATTCTGGTGCCTAAAATGAAGTCATTGAAATCCCACTCCATCACACATCTTGAGAAAACAGGCTCTAATTTCACCAGGGACCTGATTTTCTAAGCATGTCCAGAAATCTGTCTAGGCTTCTGTCCTAAAAGCTTATCCAAATCTAGTCCCAGGTAACCAGACACTATTATAATTGGACCTAACTTAAGATCTAGAAGTTTTTTAAAAGATCTGGGAGGATATTTCCCATCTGGAAAATATTTTGCAAAAAAAGCTATTTCTTTGAAATATTTCAGCAGCAAAACAGCTGCTTAGCTCAGCCAAAAAGGACTGGTTAAAATCCCCACTGTTCCTTATTTTCAGAAGTAGGCTACAATGTGAAGGTTGACTGTAACTGGACATGACAGAATCCTAATGCCTTTAATTTTACTTTCCCACTTCTGAGAAGTGTTTATATTTGAAATCATGGTGAGTTAACATGAGTTAAAGGCACATGCTCTCACCTCTCGATATGCAAGTAATGGATTGTTCCCTAGATAATACCAGGGTTTGTCAGTAATATGTAACATAGACACTGTGATTTTTCACAGCATATAGTTCTCACTGTGACAGTAGTAAGAGAATTTCAGACAGGTGGGAAAAAAAGCAGAAGATACAAGATGGAACTATTTTGTGTCGTGCAAGAAACAGCACCTATAAGTTTGCTTCTGGTTTATTTTCTCTGTTCTGTTAAGAACAGAATCTAGAAGAGAAGTTCCATTTCATATGTATAATGTACTTCAAGAGATAGACAATTTGCAAAGTATTAGACAGTACAATGAGACAGAAAATGACCTAGTGAATGCCTGTGCTTGGGAAGACAGGTTGGTATGGTTTGGGAAAGAGTGAGAAAACATCATCGAAACCTCAAAATGACCAAGAATCAGGGCCTCTGCAAGCCTGACTGTTGATTTGGAAAATATAAATGCCATGTTACTATCAACAACCACACTGCATACTAAGGGAAAAGCAGATGTTAAAATGGCAATGATTTTCTGTCCAAAGCTTCACAAGTTCTTTCTGCAAATAAAAGCCAGCAAGCATTTTAACTCTCATTCATTCTCCACTATACTGTCTCAAAATGGGTGGACCAGCAGGGTGAAGAGCCAAAACTGGAAGGTTTTTTCAAAGACACTGGTATTGACACTAAACTGGTAACACTAGCACCCAGTCCCTGGTAAAGATCGTGCTGACACCTCTAGATGCTCCTGATGACACTGAAGAATAACATACAGCCACGAACATGAAGGTGCCAGTGGTTCTTTTCTCAGCCCAGTATATAATTGCTATTCCCACAATATCCAGAAACACTAAATAAACCTCTTTTTCTTCATGCTTGTTTCTGTAGAAATTCCCCCACCTTCCTACAGTCTGCCTTGATTTAACCCTCCGGCCACTTTGAGCAAACTGTTGCCCCAGGCAACAACCTTCAGCTGGCTGGACCAGGCTGGGGGGAATTAACTTCAGACTCATGTGTCCGTGGCTCCAGTCTCCTGTAATTGCAGGAAGCAACCCTGTCCAACAAACCCTTCCAGAAGCAGAGAAGCTTTGTTACAAGGCTGGGTAAGTGTGCATTCCACGCTCCTATGATAGAGAGGCTGCTCCAGAACTTCCTTCCTGCAATAGCCTGTGTTTTCCAGTTTATTGATGGCCAGTTTACACCTATTTGTTCTCTTCAAAGGCTCTTCACCATCACAGTGTAAACTCCCAGCCTCCCTGTGGGCTTAGAAAGAGCAACCGTATCTCTGCTCAGCCATGCTACCAAAGCTTTGTTTGACAGAAGCTCTTCATCATCTTGATCACCCTTAACAGCCCATCTCCAAAGCTGTTCCAGCACGGGTGCATCCCTCTACAGCTACCTAATCAAAGAGTACTGTCTCCAGCCAGGTTCTTCCCCCAGAGGCTGGTTGGGCACTGAACAGGCTCTCCAGGGCAGTGGTCACGGCCCCAAGGCTGTCAGAGCTCAAAAAGCATTTGGGTAATGCTCTCGGGCACATGGTGGGATTGTTGGGGTGTCTGTGCAGGGCCAGAAACTGGACTGGATGATCCTTGTGAGTCCCTTCCAACTCAGGATGTTCTATGATTCTGTGATTCTATGATTTTTTGAAAATGTGCTTGAAATTATTTTGCTTCCATTTCAGTGCCAAACTGACAAGATGATGCCATTCACTGCAGTGATCATTGTGGGCTGCCCACAACCCCCAGAACAGAAGTCTGGTCCCTGCTGTCCCCCTCACATACACAAGCCCAAAACCAGAGCAGCTCTGGATGTGTCTATTCATACCAGATATCCTCGATGCAGAATAAGTCAGTCCTATATAGGTGTTCTATAACAGCTCTTTATTCAGTCACATGATCCATGGTGCTCCTGCTCAACAAAACTTGTGTGCTGCATGTCCAGTTTCAGGGAAATTACACCACTAAAAAGAGGCATTTCAGTTTCTTTTTAAACAGACATCACTGGGCAAAAGAGACAATAAATTAGGCCAGTTCTCCCACATACAGGATAATCAAACATTGGGTAGGCTGGGAAAAATATAGAGAAAAAACCCAGGCATAGTATTGCAGGAATTTTTAAAGATCCTTTCCAGCAAAGTGTGTGAGAGCATTACATAATGTTGAGCCCTGCACAGGAGTAATTGCACTAAACCGTCTCGCTTCATGTTCCACAGGTGAGCCCACCCAGCCATGCCAGACCCAGTCAGGCCACATTCCTGGTGCTAACACATAGTGAATTGGTGGCATGTTTTGCAGAATTTCTACCACCTCTTTTACGTTCCTTTTTAATACAGCAGGTGTCAATATATGAGGTGCTTCAAATTGTACCTCTAAAATATTCGTTTTCCCAAATATTACATTTCTAGTCACATTATTTAAATGTATCAGGAAAGCTTCAACTAAATCTTTTCATCCCATCTGATCTATAAACAGAGCTGCAACATGACTGGTTGGATCAATGCATCTGGTATTTGTGAAATTATAAACCTCACACAGCAAACAGACAGCAACTGCTGCTGCTCTTTCCCTTCTGCTTTTGTAACGCCAGGCTAAAGTAAAACAAACCCTTTCCCTACATCTACATTTGATTGAAAGGTAGACATACACGAAAGGGTGAAGTATTCTAAGTGATGGGCTCAGTGGGATATTGAATTTATGTCTACGCTTTGATGCTTCTGGGTTTCGTTTTCTGCCCCTGAGTAGAATTAATTCTGTTCCCCACAGGAGTCAATTTGGTATTCTACATAACCCTCCTTTTTTATTGTTTTAAATCCAACTTTTGGAAAAAGGCAAGAGGTCAAGGAGAGACAGAAGGAATGAAAGGTGGAGAGGGGACCTTTTACAGCACAAATGCCATTAAGACCCTTTTTAATATACTAAGCCCTGTTTTGTCTGTCTTGGTTTCAAAAAGAGACGAGCTCCTTTAAAGGGGCCCCTGAATCCTCATTTCCAATTCCACGTTCTCCCTGACAACCCTTTACCTTGTGTTCTTGACAGTTACACAACTGACAGCACTACTTTTCCCCTTATGCTCCACAGCGAGAGCCTGAAAAAATAGCCAGCTCCCCGCAGAGCCTGATCTAACAACCCCAAATCCAAGAGGAAAAACCCCCTTGGCTCTGACCCCACACTCCTGAGCTGGCCATGGGAAAGTGGGTGAGCTCTCCCAAAGAACCCCCAAACCAACAAAACACTGTCCAGGCTTCCAGAGACTCATCAGCATTCAGAACAGCCACCTCCACACCGAGGAGGACACTTCAAAGAGTGTAAAAGTACAGGTATGTATGGAACAAAGCAATAAAAGGGAACAAAATAGGCAGTCACAGGTAGGGAGGGAGAAAAGGACAATGCTACAAATGAAAAGCTTTGTCTGGAAGTTTGCTTCCTGACAGCCTGTGCTCTGGTTGCAACATGATGTTGCTCCAGATTTTTCAGTGGTCTGAATGCTAAGGCAGCGCTCAGCTACACAGTATAAATATCCAGGTTTCCACACACAGCAAAACCATTCCTCATTCAGCAGTTACACAAAACCTTAGCTAGCCTCACTTACAAGGATGAGGTGTAAATTCCAGGGTGAATACCCTCCAAGTGACGGTAAATTCCAGGGTACATGCATGTGATGTGAAGGGATGTTTCACACATCAGTCCATTTTCTTACCAAATCATTCCACCAGACACAACCCTGGACAACCTGAAGCACCCAGGGCTCATGCCAGAAAGGGGCTGAACCCCTCGGCCCCAGCACAGTGTCCTTGCCCAATTCCACATTAATGGATCCATGGCAAAGATGTTCCCCACCTTTCAGAAGCCAGGGCAGAGGGGCCCAAAGAGCACTGCCGCAACCACGGCCTCAGATCTGGGCCAAGTTCTCATCTCCTGAGAAGACCAGCTGTCAGTTCAAAAGTTCAGAGCTGAGGTTTGAAAACTAAGGACCCAAATATAACCAATATTTATCTTTGGCTGAGTTTGCAGATAGGTTGACACAAAACCTATGACCTGCACAAAATTCAAACTGTGCCTTTCCTTTGAAATCTACTGTTCTGTTGAAATTTCATCAGCAAAGCCGTCCTCTGGAGGAGGATAAATCCTCCCTCAGAAGCAGCACAGAAGCCCCATGGAGAAGCAGCAGGTCTGTACAGGACCCACATCACACAGGCATTGACTGACTGACCCTTCCTTCCCCCGTGGGGATGCACCGATGGCCGTGGCAATCGGGGATGTTCTTATTGGAGCCAAATTTGTTTAATCCAGGGCCTCAGATAGCTTTAATGCAGACCTACTCTTTAATGCAGACTGTCTGCTATTTTGGCACTTATAGTGTCAAATGGCATTAATTAAAACAAAATGGTTATAAAACAGGCTGGATTCATCAACAATAAGCGAGGAGATACTTTTCTTTCCTTTTTTTTTTCTTTTTTTTTAGGATTTTAATGAATAAACAGCAATTCCTATTCATTATTTATCTACTTCTGAATTTTAATGAATAGTTCCCAGTGCTCATTAACAAATCTCTGTATTTATGGAAAACTGGCACTTCATAAATATCAAATTGTGCTATTTTATGTGCTGGTTTTATATAAATATAGAAATTCTGTAATTATCACTCAAACTGATCATTAAAATTCAAAAGCAGATAAATAAGCCCAAGCTTCCTGCATTATTATTCAGATAAAACATCTTTCTTTTCTTTTCTATATGGTTCTCTGTCCCTCCAGGTGTCACACCCGTTCCTTGGGGTGGCACTCATCCACCACTCACCTTGCAGGTGGCACCTTTCTGCTGTATTACCTGGGGTTCCTGCCCTGTGCCAGAGCAGGAACTCTTTTGTTGGCCTGCACCTGCTTCTTCCCAACCTCACCTCTCTAGATTGTGAGATTCCTGGTAGGCATTTTCATTCTACACTGATCTGTCCTTTTTTCCCCTCGACACTGTTATTGACTTTTGTATTATCACAGCATAAACCATTAGCCATTTTATGCAAATCCCTTTGTTGAACGAAATCCCTGTCAATCCATAAAATCAAATTCCAACATGCTGTGCGATGTAAGTGCACAGAGCTGCCTTCATTCAAAACCGCTGGGAGGAAAACCCACCCGATCCCACCCAAACCAAAGTCAACCACTGCAACCTGCTCTCCGTTTGATCCCACTCTGGAACACAGAGCAGGTCATATACTGCTCTCAGTGTGCGGGGAAAGCTGAAGCACCAGTGCTGCTTTCCAGTCCTGTCCCAGCTTTATATCACTTCATTTCAGATTAGTGCTTGACCCAGCATCAATTATCCACGTGAAGAAAACGAGCACTAATATTACAGTAACACATGAACAGCACATCAGTCACCTGCACTTCAGGTGACTTCACTCAGGCCGTTTGTAGCCAAATCCACAGAGCACACCACCATTTTCTGTATCTGTGGTGGTACTCCCACCCCAAAGCACAAGGAGCCAAAGTGCTGAAGAAGGTAAGAGCTGTGCCTAGGGTCACAGGGGGGGTATGGCTCAGAGGCAGTACCATGGTGGCTACTCAAGGGGAAAAGCACACAGGTATTTAAGAGACAGACAAATCCATGACTCTTAAAAAGCGAAATCTATACTAGCCTAAAAACCCTAGAGATTCTGCAGGTCGATATATTATCAGGGCACTACAGCAGATATGTTGTGTTAAAGGTTATTCCTTTAAAAATCAGACCAATGAAAGCATTTAAGGTCAGCAAAATTTTATATTCCCTAATTGCATCAGGCCATGAAACCAAAGGCTTCCCAGGCTTCACCTCTCTCTTTAGAGAAGCTTGTGTGCAAAATTTTACCCAGGTTTTTGAAAGTTATGCAATGTCCTTGCCACAGTGCTGGACATATTTGTGATAATTGTTAAAAAAGTTAAACAAGGTGTGATTAAGGAAGAGTCATGACTCCTTTCAATTAAAATTCTTGGTTTTTCTTTTGTTCAAAAAATCCTCATCTCCCTGGAGTTTTGCATGTCAATGCACCTGTAATGAAAAAGACTTTGGATCTCAAAGACTATGGTTCCACCTGAGCATCGAGTCATTTATCAGGTTGGCCATGGGAAAATTCCTTTCCAGTTTGCTGACTAGGCTTAAGTGGGCCATAATAGCTTAATCCAAAACTTCCCTTGTGCCATGACTGGTACATATGTGCTCCCCAGAGCTAAATAAGACCAACACTCTTCCAAACTGCAGAGTCAACTGAGTCAACACTCCTTACACTGCCTGTGAGAAGAAACAACACTTTTGTCCTTTTTTAGTCCATTTAACTGTAGAACAGTGAAGTTTGGAGAAAGTGTTGAGTTTGATGTGTTTTAAGCCTAGTTTCCCCAAAGCTCTTGGAAAACAGGTGGTACAGTAGCACTTCACCTCATGTCTTCTACCTACTTTCCTTTGCTTTACATAAACTTTACCTTTTCTCTGACATGAAAACTCTAACCACCCTGGGGCAGGAGAAGTGTGTTTGATCTCTGTTGGTTTGGCACCTCTCATGATGAGGCTCTGATTCATCAGTGCAGGTCCAGAAATAAGGATAAGACAAACAGGATGGATCAGCTATGGCCCTTCTCCAGTGGGCCAGTCCCTGGGAGAATGCACTGAAATCCCTGCATGCAAACCTCATCTCCCAGAACGCTGCCTTTCCCAACAAGGACTGCTGCAACCAGCTGTTACCAAAGGCAAAAACCCCACAACTTTTTCCTTACACCCTTAACTGTCCCCTTATCTCTTTGCCACTTTTAACTCCAGTTCCACTTTTTCAGGCTGCCCCTTCTTCTGTTGTGCTGAGTTTCTCTACAGCTGCTATTCAGGGTCTGCAGAGGGCTGAAGGTTTCATTAAAGCAAAGCCCTCCTGATGCTGGGCATTGTGCATGGCTTAGCAGCAAAGTCATTAATCCTCCTCCACCACTCCCTGCCACGTTGGGGTGGTTCTCCTCCAGGACACACATCTCCTTGTCATGTCATGTTGAAAGCCAGAAGCTCCTGAAATATTTTTGAATTCATTATCACAGTTGCAGCAACAGAAACATTTGCCTTTTCTGCCTAAATCAATACAGGGATCTTCCTTTTTTTTTTTTTTTTTTTTTTTTTTTTTTAAATGACTTGCCTACACAACTGCCAAGGTCTTCAAAAGTGCAAGCAGAGGAAGAACTATGGGATCATTCTGGCTGTAATTTCAATATATCTTTCAATTGCCCATCTACAAGAGGGTCAGTCTTGTACTTTTCGGCCACATTTCCCCTCCATCCCAGGTTTGATGTTGACCTACTTTCCCATGACATAATTCCCTAAATATTCCCTTCAACATCCAGATAATAAAGTGAGAGGAAAAACCCAAATCTGACTTGCACTAAGCAATTATTTTCATGTCCATCTGTGTTCACTGTGTTAGTGCCATGGTTTTGTTAATGCATAATAGAGCATAATGAGAACCTTTTTAATTCTCCCTCTTCTTCCATCTGAAGCTCTGAGAGCTCTGGGGAAAGACAAAAGCGCTCATGTTTTGCCAGGGTAGTGCTTCAAACCACAGTGTGCCTCAGTGATTACAGCCATGTGTTTACAGGAAGGTGCCACAGATAAGTGGATAAATAAATAAATGAACGAAACCCCTTATGTTAAACAGTTGACATAGGTTCAATAACACCTCAGGCAATTTGTTTCCCTTTACAAATGCTGATCCTTTAACCTAAGTCCTTGGGTAACTGCCAGGCAAACCAGAAGCTCCAGTGGGGAGATGAAGCAGGTTAGCTGCGTAGGAGACAGATGGGGTTATCTTACAAATAGCCTGAGCTGTGCAACTGAAAACACAGCACTGAAAAACATGACACTACACAAAATCCCTGCTTCAGGACTGTCGCTGAGAGAAGGAACCCTCTCCTGTCACCTAATGTGTCAGTTACAAGGCATGATGCCCTCACCAGGGCAAACTCACTCTTGTACCACTGAACTTGGCTATGGGCAGCAAGATGTGCAAAACTGCTGATGGAGCTGCAAACCAGCCCTGGCCTCCCCAGTCCTCCCGAGAGCTGTGCCAGGCACAGAGCAGCCACCATGCCATGGATGGACAGGGATTGATGGGCTTCAGGGCCAGGAGAGCCCATGGTGAGACCCAGCCTGACTCCACACACCCCGTGTGCTGTGAACATGCCCCAGGTGTGTCACACACAGCACAGGGTGTCTGGAGGCTCGGACCCAACCACTCTGTGTATCCTGGGAGTCTGCTGCCTACGAGAGGCTATACAAATGTTTATCGCATGTTGAAGCAAAACCCTGAAGACCTCACTGTTTAACAATGATCTCTCGAGTATATCAGACACATTGTATGTGCTGTGCTAAGAGTTTTCTTATTTTCCGCCTTTTAGGGTTGCTATATCCCACAGTTGCTGTGGTTTGCTCTCCATGGTGATACACAACGCAGTGTCCTCACCATCTGCTGCACGGAAATCTCTCTGAACTCCCCTTTCCTGGAGAAGATGTACCTGAGATTCTGTTTTTGCAAAGACTGACTAGGACTCCAGTGTGACAAACACACAGGCTGAAGGACATACTGGCTATGTTCAAATCAAAGGATTTGGAAGCGCATGTGATCTCCTCTGTTTCAAACAAGGGCTGAGTATGGTCTGACCAATACCAGAAGAGAAGCTTTCCGAGTTATACTTCATTTAAACATGATAGATTTTGACTAGTAAAACTGCAGTGCATTCAGAGAAACCCAAATATGCTTAACATAAATCAGAAATAACTAGATAAACTTTCAGATCAGATGTTTTCTCATATCCTGAAATAATACTCTTGATCTACAAAATAAATTACTAAAGAAAGCTCTGAGTAAATACAAGGGAAGCAACTCTGTTGCCCTCAGTAGACCTGGGACACCTGTTTACATCAGGATTAAACTTAGTGCACACATTTTTACTGTCTCAAAGGCCTGTTTTTGACAGAACAACTTTTGCACTCCTGAACCTTTAAGAAATTCCCTAGAGTATAAATTCCAGGGGTAGGCAAAGAGACATGACTTCAGAAGGTTTCCTAAGTAACAAAAGAGCCAACACTACCAAGTCTCACAAAATAGAGATTATGAAAAGCAAAATCTTAGACCAAAACACAAGGTTGCTCTTTTAAAGGTGTCTTGTAATTGCCAGGTTATTATAAATGCAATATAGCCAGGGTTTTTAATAAAAGTTATTTTTCTCTGGTGAACCAATAATGATGTCTCCTTATATTTTTTTTGTACACAAATATTAACTACAGGTTAACTGTGTGCTGTTGAATCAGCTTGTAATTATAGTCTTTATCAAGGTGATGTTATGGTGCCGAGTAGTTTCTGGTGTGTGTCTGCAAACTGGCTATTGGAGAATTTTACTCTGATCTCACAAATGCCTCTGAGAGTTTTAACTGACTGAACCTATTGCTGTATAACATATATTAATTTTTTTGAAAAATTGTGTTTGAGCATGTGAGTAGCTGGTGCCTTACAGAAAGAAGAGAAAAATTTATGAATATGTACATGAGTGTTCGATGCACATAGTAATCTTTTAAATAAAAGAAATAGCCTCCTCCAGACATATTTAATGGCAAGCAAGTAAACTGAGTTCCAAATCACAGCCCAAGGTCATGGCTCAGGTTGGGAGTTTGCAGTTGGTGCCCTTTCAGCCACATCCAGACACAGCAAAACAGAACCTAACAGATGGTGGGAGCTGGCTGGGGTATGAGGAGACCCATCCTCAGCTGTGTCCACAACCTCTGTTGGACTGAACCACCCGAGCTCTGCAGCTTCTACGAGCCTTGGGCGTCTGAAGCAACCTTCTCCCGAGGGCAACCCATGGCAGGGGAAGCTCTGGGCAGCTGGAAGAACAGGCCTTGGCTTCCCTACAGCTCTGACTTCTGACACGAGCCCTTGGTCATCTTCTGGAAGGAGTAAAAGTATGGACAGGCAGCCAGACCAAACATAGGATGGTGACAGATGCCCCCTGACCAGCTGGAATCTTTCAAGAGAGACATTAAAAAGTGACCATAGGAGCTGGAAACTCAGACCTCCTTAACTGTGCCCACACTGTAATGAACCTGAACGGCTCTAGGGTCCTGTCACCTGACACCTGTGACAGCCTGTGGTGGTGCATCCCCTCAGCCCACAGTATGATCTCAGAAATGCTCATTAGGCCTTGGCCTTGACAAACAGCACCTGGACTGAGCTCCTCCTGAGCTAATCAGAAACACTGGCTGCTCTCAGGAACTGGTGCTGCTTAAAGAGCTCCTGGTTTTTAATAAACAGCCTTGGAAACTTAATTTTCTTGCCTGAATAACAACTCAAGGGGGATAAGGTTTTTGTTATTGAGCTTTCAGAGAAAGTTACCAACCCAAATTGTGGTCAGGATGGAAAATTCCCATGACTAAAGCCCACTCTCTTGCAACACTATAAACAGTGGTGCTGAGTGAGACCCTTTGAGCTCCCCTGGGCTGCAGCAGCTGTGACAGTGACCTTCGAGTGGGGCCTCTCAGAGCTCATGAAATCTCAGGTTTGCTCTATTTGGAGGATCCTGCTGAGCGACGACGACGGAGCCTGGGCTGATCCCCCCACTCCTCAAACCCTTCACCCGCTGAGAAGGTGCAAAGGCCCCGACGTGAGTCCTTCACTGAACTCCAGGGGCATTTTTCACAGGTACCCTGTACAGACTCTTTAGGTCTGTGCGTGTGCAAGTGTGAATATGGCATAGCAAATGGACATGAATATTGCTCTCCTGGATTCTTAAGTAGTTTAGATTTGCAAGTAAGTCAGCCCTGTGAGTTACTGTTGTGCTGCAGTAAATTCTGTATGAGTCCTTTGTTAAGTTGTTTAACTTAAGGTATTGATTAAGTGCTGTTAAGTTTCAGTGCTATTAAACCATAAGGATAAAACATTGGTCAAGTCCAGGGCTCAGTTTGGCAAGGGGTTCCACTCTGAATATTGTGCCTCCATGAGAGGGTCTCCCTTTTTCCTTTTTTCTCTGACCCTAACTATCCTTGCCCTTCACTCCACACCCCCATCCCCTCCCTCCAGGCTCCACATAGATAATATTTGGGTGGATTCTGGTTTTAGATTGACTGATATTAGATTTTAGTTTGCTTTTTCTTTGTGTGCTTTAACCATCTAGTAAGTAGTAGAGTGAACCCTGCCAATGAACTTTATCATGCTTTAACTTTTATATTACACCTTCTTTTGCCAATACCTTTGCCAGTGACTCTCTAAGCAACCTAAAACACTTGTGACATGGCCCCTTAGCAGCAGCCTGTGCACAGCTTCATTTCAGCATTACTTTTCACTGCCTGTAAATCCCTTTTGGAAAGACAGATTCCTCTGTGAAAGTCATTTTTTTTCTGTCTGTCATGATCGCCACGGGGGAGATCAAACAGCTGGAGACTGAGCAAGTGGTGGGCCATGCCAGTGAAAACTGTTTTCAGGTACTGTAACCAGTCGATGCACCTTGGAAATGAGGTTTTGCCTCAGGAATGTAAACTGCAACCTGCCAGACTGACAGGGTAGATACAGGAGGCCGGTAAGTAATGAGAGAAATAGGTGTAACTGGAGGACAAGTTGATCCACCACCACCAGCATATGGCTGTGCCTCAGCAGTAGTGCATATCCACATCCAAAGGATGAAGGTAATCTCAGGAAGAGTGTCAGCATCTCCCTGTCACTGGGAGATGCTGTCACACACCGTTTTGTGCATACATTTGAAAACAGACACCTTTATGAAAAGAGCTCAGTTGCATCTTGAGCCCTGCAACAGCCATCCCAGTCAGGAGCAGATCTCCAGTGAATTTCTGAAGTTTCCACTAAGCTGGAAGTGGATTAAGCTCTGTAAACGAACAAGTCTGCCCAGGCTGACAGACATGGCAGGAGGTGGAATCAGGGGCTGTTAGCTGCTGCTGAGTCACTTGGGCAGTAAACCCTCCTCTGAAGTTTTATGTGTGGCTTTGTTGAGCTTATGGCTGCTTTCTCACCTTTCTTGTCAGGAGCAACTGAATAGTTCAACAATATTGTTAACCTATGCAAAGGAAAATACATCCTGCTCAACGTAGATTTTGCAGACCCAGGATGCTTCACCGTTTCTGTAAAGCTGGCAATTTTACTGTCTGGTCACATTTTCCTCCCTATCAACTTGGGTAGTGTGATTTGTTGCCCTAGAAAAAAAATCAGTATTATGTTAGAAGTACACAGCAGCAACAGTTCTAACACCTGACACAGCAGTAGTAAGTTCCTGACCTGACATTTAGAAGAGACTCCTCCTGACTCCAGTGTGCTTTGGAGTAAGCCCTAAAGACCTTGCCCATGCTTTACACAGGTACTGTTGCTTGTGATCAGTGCTTGACTCTTCATCTGCTGTGGCTCCTGGGGTCTTTTTATTCGTTCTGAACATTCAGCTTACAGTCAAATGTCAGCTCCTGAAAAATAAGTGGTTGGCTTGTGGTTAAGAAAGAAGAAGGCTTGGTTAATTTGCAGCTCAACCACAGACACCCAAGTGAGACTGGCCAGATTGCTCACAGTCTGCTTAATTCCAGACACACTGAATTGAGTTGCTACCTCATGCAATTTTTATGTGCTTGGCATCGTTGTAAATCATGCCCTTAAAATCTCTACTAACACCCACAGCTGTAGGGTAGGGACAATCCTACCACCTTTCTCTCACTTCCTGTGAACTGGAAGCTCACAACCAGGCTCTCAACTCTGAAATGCTTGTACAGCATCGAGCACATGGAGCTCCAGGGGCTTTAACAGAAGAAGGAGCCCAGGAGCAGAGACCCACCCTATGAAAGGGTCAGCAGAAGGGGCTTCTCCCACAACTCAGGAAGATGGTCAGAATATGCCAGAGGAAAAATAAAAATTACAATTGTCTCAAACTTGGAAGATTGCATAGGCTGACTCATGGGCACATGCAAAGGGTTTCTGGCAGAGCAATTTCACCTCTTCATTTGAACCGCTCAGAATGAAGGCTGAATATTAGTCACACAGAAATTACATCAAAAGGAAAAGCCAGATGTTTTTTGAATCCCACCACTAATGAGCTACAAGTGCTGGTTTTTACCATTGTACAAGAAAACGATGAATTTTTAAACATATAGAAAACAAATTGTTTATGATTACATTAGATCTTCAAAAGAAAGAGAGAACATAAATTCAGAGATGAATAGCATAATATTGGATGCTTGCCTCACTGCTTGACTTCAATAACTTATCTCAATAAATCCCCCAGTAGAAAGCATCTTATGTACTTCAAGCCTGGAGAAGATGAGACATGAATGCTGGAGGAATTACAAGACAGAGGGACATTCTTGCAGCAGTGAACGAGCTGAAAATTACAAGGTAATGGAAACTCAGCAGGAGGCTCCCCTACCCTGCCATTAGCTAACTCCTACAGTGAGTGCTGCAGAAATCACTCAGGTTAGGTAAGCACTGTACAGGGCTGCTGCACTTTGCATCTCTCTCCAGCAAAGCACATAGACAATTTAATTAGGCAGGAGGAGATACCTGAGCAACAGGAACTTTGGCTTGCAGATGAGACAGGGCTGCTGATCAACCAAAGTGCAGCCCTTTGTCCCAACACGATCAGCTGCCTGTCTCTTTGCTGCACTCTGACACTGGCTGTACAGATCAGTTTATTAAAGCATTTATCAATTTCAAGCAAATATAGGCCCGACCTCCTCAAACTGCACTACTATTGTGACTGTGGAGATCAGGAAAATGAAGAATTAACAGCAGGAGAGTATTAGGCTGGAGTTCCTTAAAGGGTAATTAGTGCCTGTCCTTCATGCTTCTTCCCACAGTTTCATCCCATAGAAACACTTGTTATTCCAGTCTTGGATAATAAGTCAGCTTCATATAAACATCTCTGTGCTGTAGCTCTTATTTTACTAAACAGGAGGTTAATGAGGGTAAGACACGTTTCAAGTATTAAAAAGAAAGAAGAAAACCAGCCCAGCAGTTGCAATATGGCAGAGCAGAGTGGGACATGCACTTAGAAAAAGGCACAAGAAAGCTGGAAAGAAGAAAACGCTTCCTCCAGGTAGATACACCACAGAAACAGAGGACGTCTTCAGCTGAGAAGTTGGGAACATGAAGGAGATAGAGGAGAGGTCATGTTAAGCTTTCCCAGGAGCTGGGGAAGGAGAGAGCAGTAGTGATGGCTCACAGAGCATCACCGCATATGTAGGAAGTGACAGTAGTGCTCTGAGTGGGCTCACAATGCCAGCACAGCAGGGGCCTTGATCACACACTGCAAAAAGGCCCTCCAAGGCAGTGGATCACCAGCAGAACATTGCTGTCCCCTAAATTTTACCCTCTAAGAACTGCTTTCTTCTACCTTCCTTTATGCTATCACATCACAAAACCATCATCAATTTGTCCCCAGCCCTACAGGTTAAGGGTTGTGGGGACTCAGAAAAGCCAAGTGAATGAGATGCCCATACCAGTCCAGTCTTTCTGCTTCTTATCCCTTGCTATAATGAGTAACCCCACAAGACTCTGGGCTCTGTGCTGCTGGCCAGCTCTGGCCCTACCTCAGCTGAGTTCTAGAGACAGAGAAGACAGCTTTTCCTCCAGGGACCACAGCGGCCATGGAGAGAGGCTTCACTCACCACAGCAGAGAGTAAACACAAGACAGATCAAACCTGCAGCCTGATTTTTGATCTTAAGTGCTTAAAAGATAGGCATCTAAATCCATATTAAGGTACTTACATGTCTCAGTGAAGTATTTTGGGGCATGACAGCAGAAATGACTCCGGGGAAGTTCATCTAGATATGACTTGACACTCATGATAGCCGTGATCTCATGGACCTGCACGCGAGTCAGGCCCAACCTGGCATCCATCACAGCACCCTCTGGAGAGAGGCCAGCATCAAGCCTAGACTGGGGTGAGTTAAAGCTTCAGGGAAGCTCCAGCTCTGCCTGTGTCACTCCTTGTCTCTGTTTCAGCTCTTAAGCGAGGGCTGGCAGTCACCTTCTCGGAGGTAACGCCCTGCACGAAAGCCCCGTCCATGCTGTCAGCGTGCACTGCAACCATCAGCAACTCCTCTGACATACACTGCTTGCATTTAAACTCAGCCCTCTTCCAGCATTTCACAATCAATATCCCCTGTCAGGATTTCTGAGATACCTTGGTATTTTCCAGTAACTCTGACAGAAAATGTGAGAGATATTGCAAACACCACCAAAGCCACATTTGGTGGTCACCAAAGGTGATATTTATTTCTGTGCCAGACTTCAAATTTGGTGGGACAGATTTCGTTTTGAGCTGAAGGAGGGGTGGATTTCACCCTCTGTGTCTCAGAGATGCTTTCATGGTGGTGACTCTTACACCCCTGGTATGATATATGCAATTTTAAAACATTATCTCTAACTCTATTTTTAAGTAATTGTTTCTCTAAAATAAGATACTGGGTATTAACTATTAAATATTCTTGGTTTTATTCTGTATCTGGAGAAAAGGACATTTAGAAACATTGGTGCTCTATGTGTGAAAGAGACTCTTAGAACCCAGAATCTGCTTTGTTTTTTATGGGTTTCATTTCAGGAGTTAGTTGAATTTTTAACTCAAATCAATAAAATGCATGGGTGCACTTACACTCATCCAGCTTTCCTGGACATACTAGAAGATAACCAAGCTTGCCTGATTCTCATTAAAAACAGACTAGGGGCAATTAATTTAGCTTGTACCAACTTGTAATTACAACACTAGCTGTACAACTCTACAAATAAAGGTGGCAAGGCAGAAGGGGCTTTTGTGGGATTTTTGTGATGCTGCCCTGAAAAACCTCAGAGCAAATCACTTGTGATAAGTTTTTTAGTGTTAGACCTGCATTGTTTAAAAGTCATCTCAATACTACTTTATACAACAAGTAAATGTCAGATGTGGAAAGTGAAAACTGCAACATGCTCCTCACTCATTCCACTCCTCCCCCTGTCTGACCAGTTACTTACCTGACCACGTGTCTTCTCTGTTTTTCAGTCTGGCCTCTTGTTTGCTCTTGCCAGGTTATTCTGAGGGAAGATCTCTCAATTGCTACTGCTTGACCATTCAAAAGTGGAGTTTCACCCTCTTCTGCTTTTCTTCTTTCTCCATCACTATTCAGGCTGTAATGAGGGCAAGAAATATAATCAAGTTCTTCAGTTCCATAACCATCCTTCCTTTATGAACTGATTTTTTGTTAAAAGGATTCCTGAAGACTTATCTTGCTACTAAAGCAGATTTAACAGCAGACTGTTTTCTTCCTCTTCTTGGCACTTCAGAGCCAGTGACTACTTGCAATGTCAGCAGAACATTAAGACAAGACAATGTTTCCCGTGCAATGAAGAAAAGCTAAAGTGCTTCCTTTCCCCATTACCATGTGATAGACTCCACACCCCATCCCCAGCAGAAGAAATCCATTGACATGTTCTCCTAATTCAAGCCCTGTCAATTAAATGACAGCAAATAAATGACAACTTTAATGTCACTTCACTAAAATGACTCTGTGACAATTTTTGCTTTATTGCTCACTTGTCTAGTACCAAGTACCACACAACTCTGAAAAATATCCCCAGAAAAAGGAAAAAGAAGAAATAATGAAGGAAGGGAGGGAGGGAGGAAGGAAGGAAGGAAGGAAGGAAAGAAGCAAGCAAAGAAGGAAAACTACTGAAAGAAGAGACCAGAAACTGCTTTCTGATATTGGGTTTACGCGGTTCACCTCTTCTCTAAGACTGAGCACAGCTCAACGCAGCTGATGAGGTGACTGGTGGATGCTTAGGGCAAAGCTGGTCTTCCAGACCAATTCACATTTCCATCTTTCATTTGTAATGCCAAGACACTCAGCTGTTGTCAGACACTGAGTCAACTCTGGGTTTTCAGAGAAAAAAAAACATGGTTCAAATCTGTGATTTAATAATTTGAAGTACTGCATTGCCTCTTCTCCCTTGGAGATATCTGATGCATAGTAAAACCAAATTACTTACTGTTGACACTAACTTGTTTCACTGAGGATTCTTACTTGTTCTCAATGATCTTCAAGCTCTGGAAAGTGTTAAATACACACCACCAACCAGAAAATGCTTATCACTAAACTCGGGGTTTGCTGGGCTGTTTTGTATGCTGCAGTAACTTGCACTGTCAACCAAATTCATGTTTTCACAAAAATAACAGAGTGAAGGAGGAACAGTGAATTTACCAGAACGCATGGAGCATGTCAGCACAAGAGGCATGACAGCAGGAGAAGTGCTGTCACCAGCTGAAGCATCGAGTCAGTGGCCTGCAAGCAGTTCTGGCTGGTTCTTTGCTTGTCATGGAGTAGAAAGTGGTTCAGTTTCTCTCCCAATATTTGCTGTCGTAGAGCTCAAATATAACTCTTTCTGAACAGAAAGCATTCCACAGCTGAATCAGTTCCACCTGCCACAAAGGCAAACTTCTCTGCTTCCTAGTTGATTTTCCACAGACAATTGATTTAAACTTTTCAAACCCCTCCTGATGGCAGGATTAGAGCCGAGTCTGTACAGTGCTCTACAGTTTGCAGGGCGAGCTCGGAGGTACATTTCTCTTTCACAGAGTTCTGCTTAATTAGATGAAGGGGACAGAGTTCAAGGGCAAGCCAACAGAAGGTGTTTTATTTAAGCATAGCTGTAAAGTACCTGTAATGAGAAAGCATGTCTCTCACTCCCGTGTATAAATGACACAAGCAATGTTTCAATTCCATTTCCCTCTCTTGGCTCAGTGGTTAACACAGGAACCTGATGTATTTGATCCTATAGCATTAGTTCAGGAAAATGTGTTTATTATGAGTTCCATTATAATATACTTAGCACAGTCCTTTCAAGTGATGACTAGAAGTTTATTTAGGAACTAATTCAGCACCAGCTACAGTTAAAAAGAAGCTTTCATGTGTCAGTGGAAACTGCATTGGATCTTTACTGACAGTCAGGGAGCTGAGGGAAAGCGATTAAACATTTTTACATGCAGCTTATTGGCATAAACAGCATTACTTCTCCCAGGGCATTATTGTTTCCAATAAGTTTTCTTATCAGTATAGGTGGGAAATACCAAATCTCCATGGCAGCTGGGAGAATATATTTCCTTCTGACTAAAGTTTAATTGGGCATTCCAGAATTGGAAATTCCCAACAACCACTAGAAATGTTTTCACTCATATTAGGATAGCCAAGCAGCAGCAGCAATGAGCCCTCTACCCGCCTTGATTTTGTGAGAGGATAAAAGGGCTAAAATTTACCTCGATGTGAAGAATATTCCATTTTTCAGAGTCCAGTGAGTTCCACTCCTCAGTGCTGCTGTTCTCCAGGGGAGAGGAGGTACTGTCCCCACAGGCCTGAGGGTTTCCGCTGGTGTATTTACTGGATGGACCAGAAAGGAGGAACAGGTTACAGCAAAGACATTTTGGAACATATTTTAGATCAGTTAATAATGCCTGAGATTCTCAGGTTAAGAAAAAAAAGACTGGGGATTTGGTGGCTTGCAAAGCTGACAACATATAGCAAACACTGACTGTCTTTATAAGTGATTTCTGTTTTGAATGCTCTGTACAATGCAAAATGACCAATATTGGATGAAATTTTCTGCATACAATGAAAATGTCTTAAAAATTATACTGTAAGATTGCTGAGAAACACTGCTATGACAGCAAGTGAGGCAGTCAGATCTCTCTGCCAGATCTACCCAGAATTACACTACCATGACACCATGGAAGGGCTTTAACACCCCAGTGGGGTTTTCTTTACATAGGAATCAGAAATAACAGCTTTTATTTTTATTATACTCAGGACTGTGTGGATAAGGGATCCCTTTCCTTAAAGGTTTCTCCTAAAGCAGTGCTCAGCAGCAGGCTGGCGTGCAGGCACTCCGGATACCTAAGAAGCCTTTTTGTGTGCCACTGCTGAGACCTGGTTTTGTTCCTGACCCCCTGTCTGCAGGAACAGCTAAACAAGACAACACCAGCCACCTGGATGATAGAAGAAGAAGAAAATATTAAAGCAAAAATATTGTTGTCTCGAGCGAGCCAGAGCTACAATTAGTGTGTGTGTGAAAAGAATCGCAAGGTCAAGCTGGAAAGCCGCTTGAAGCAGGATTGTTCTTTGTGGCTGAAGGCAGCTCGGGGGGGGGGTGTGTGGTATGTGTGCAGATAAGAAACATCTGACCTTGCTTGATAGCTCAGACCCCTATTCTGTGTATATGTGGGATAATAAAGTTACAAGTGAGTTCTGCCTGGACAAAATCTGTCTCCCGTGGATTCATTCGCCACACCCGTCATCAGCTCCCTGCTACTCTCTGAGTTCTCCCTGTGCTTCACTTGCCCTGGTCCTGGCCCAAAGGTCTCTCTCAGACACCTCCAGCACATTCTGGGAAGGAGCAGTCACACGTCCTTCCCAAGTATCAGACCTGGCCCAGTAGCTTTGAAGGCAGATTATTATGGTCAAGGACAGAAGCACGGAATATGTTGAATTAGAAGGGATCCACAAGGATCATGGAGTCCAACCCTCAGCCCTGCACAGGCCCAGCCCCAAGAGTCACCCCCTGTGCCCCAGAGGATCAGCCAAACCCTCCCCGAGCTCTGGCAGCCTTGGGGCTGTGCCCACTGCCCTGGGGAGCCTGGGCAGTGCCCAACCAGCCTCTGGGGGAAGAACCTTTGGCTGAGATCCAACCTGAGCCTGCCCTGACACAGCTCCAGCCATTCCCTGGCTGCTGTCCCTGGTCCCCCCAGAGCAGAGCTCAGTCCCTGCCCCTCCTCTGCCCCTGCCCAGGCAGTTGGAACTGCACTGAGGTCTCCCCTCAGTCTCCTCTTTTCCAACTGAACACACCAAGTGCCCTCAGTGTCCTCACACAGCTTCAAATCAAGGCCCTTCCCCATCCTCGTGGTCTCCTTTGGACACTCTCTAATGGCTCAATTCCTTCCCTACATTGTGTCCCCCCAAACTGCCCCAATGTTGCAGGTGAGGCCGCCCCAGGGCAGAGCAGAGTGGGACAATCCCCTCCTTTCACTGGCTGACATGATCTACCACAAACACACATTCCTTTGTTCCTGCTACTCCTTTTCCTTTCTCTGAATAACTCAACCCCATTTCCCCTGTGGAGTTTGGGCAAGAGAGCTGGAGAAGGGTCTGGAGCACAAGTCCTGTGAGGAGCAGCTGAGGGAGCTGGGGGGGCTTAACCTGGAGAAAAGGAGGCTCAGAGGAGACCTTCTCACTCTCTACAAGTCCCTGACAGGAGGGCGGAACCAGGTGGGGGTCTGAGGTAACAAGTGACAGGATGGCAGGGAATGGTCACAAGTTACACCAGAGATTGGATTGGACTTTAGGGAAAATTTCTTTACCTAATGGTCTGTCAGTCATTGGAACAGGATGCCCAGGAGTGGGCACCAGAAGTGATGGAGTTACCATCCCTGCAGGGATTTAAAAGATGTACAGATGTGGCCCTTAGGGACGTGTTTCAGTGGTCGGCTTGGCAATGCTGAGTTAACAGTTGGACTTGATCTTATGAGTCTTTTCCAAACTAAACAATTCTATGACTCTATAATTTCATTTTAGAATTATAAGGTTTATAATGGTGTGTAAGTGTCCTTAATTACCCAGGTTAAACAGCACTAAGCACAAGTTCAAGGTGACTTCAACAGCTTCTGTTCAAAATCTGCGTTTTCATCTTGCTTAGATTAATTCATATTTTAATTGCTTATATCATTGTAGTGTTAGCTAAGGGAGCACTTTCATTCCTTTGATCTGCTGCTTTCAATACACACAGGCAAGGCTGGACATCAGGAAAACCTTCAAAATTGCTCTGCTTCAGGGTAAAGCATGAGGCACAGGTGTGCAGTGACTGAGATCACATAGCATGAGTTGCAGCAAGGGCTGGGGACAGGCCACTTCACGCTTCTCCTGTTATCCCATACATTAATTGCTTATAACTATCAAACCAAGAGAGGCTTCATCAATTGATCAAAATTTGAACTAGGAAGATACATGAAGAATCCTCATCAATTTCCATCCCAGGGTCAGGGCCCCGCACATGGTCTGTGCCCCCTCACCCAATGGGTGGCCATGGCCCTGTGTCTCCCATACTCCACATGGAGCTGAACCAACTAACCAAATGCCTCTTCAGACCAAATTGATAATCCATTGCTTCACAATGGGGACAAACAGGAATGGATAACACCACAAATACCTTGGGAAAGGGATGATGAGACCTTCAGTTCTTGCCACAGCAGACCAGTGAGGAGCTTTCAAGGAGGTTGAAAGGACAAAAATTCAAAGCCACAAAAAGAAATCTTTTTATACTGTGATTAGCCTACAGCCTACTCATTGCCATGGGATGTTCCTGAAGGAAAAGCAAAAAAGATTTTAAAAGGCACTGGAAATACATGTGCCTATCATGGCTATCTAAAGTCAGTGGTTGTCAAAATGAGGGAAGGGATCTTCATATTTTCTTCCAGTGTGGGCTCCTGTGAGATGTTTGTTCCTCATCTGTCTGTTGGGGATTTCAACTCTTACAGTCTTAGGTATCTGCTTCTGATGCCTGCCAGAGAGAAGCCCCTGAGCTGGAGCTGCTGCTAGTACAGCCTGGATGGTTCTCTGTAGCTGATGAGGACCGTTCCATGATGTGCACCAGCTATTTCTGCACATTCCAAAGCCCCACTGAAGGTGTACATGTCATCAAGAGCACTCTCTCAGGCTCTAGACATAGGGACAGCAGTGGGGCCACAGTCTGTCCATGCACTAGGGCAATTCTTTTGCTGAGGACTGGTAGATGCCCCTCAGAATTTCCTCTGCCAGCAGCCCCTGTCCTCCTTTCAGCTGTGATGAAGGTCCTTTACTCTAGCCTGTCGCCTTCCTCCCTGCCAGACCAGTTTGCCCAACTTCAGATTTGCACTTCCTTTTTTTAATTTGATTAGTGACAGCTGCTATTATCTGAGGAAATCTAAATTGCCTCTTCCTGTGCTAATGAATCACTGCACTATGTGTATGGGGGTTAGAGAGCAAGATGGATTTATTAATACACTCCTAATTAAAGGGACTGTTCAACTGTTCCAGTGGCTTTCAGTGAAGGGGTTGTAGCAGGTTTTTGAGGTGGAGAGGACAGCTACAGGTTGTCACTGCTAATCACAAACCACAATTGTACCTATATACCTTCTCGGGCTGCAACTAGTGAGTGGAGATACTGATTTACATGCCCAGAGCAGGGCAGTCATATCAATGGGATGTCACATTGAACTCTCTTGTCTGCAGGAACCAGGTCAGGTCCCGCACGGTGCTGCTGAGGCTGCACTGCCTGTTCCAGCTGCCAGAATGATTTTAAACCACCCGCTGTCTGGAGGTGGGAGGATGTACCAAGGAAAGGGTCATCCTAAATTGACTTCTCTTCTACACTCCTTAAGCAGCCTTTATTATCTGTCACACAATAAATCACAGCTATCTGTCTGGTTCGATTTGGGGTCTGACTGAGGCTAACTAACCTTATCTAAGATTTTCATGTTACAATTGCTCAGGCCTCTAACATCACAGATGTTAATGATTTTGTTTTAAACTTAACTGGGCACTTAAAAAATCACCAGGCAGTTTGTAAAAGGCAGATTTTGTAAACTAAGCCTAATTACAGCAACAACAGACTGTTTGCAAGAAGATGTGATCTGAATACTGAGGCCCTAAAGAATTACTCTTATTTACTCTGCTTGTGAGTACAACTTCAAAAAAAGGTGCTTGTATATATTCTTCTTATCTCATGCCTAATGCCAGGAACTCGAAGAGATGGCTCCCAGCCTATCTTCACAAAATACAACACAACAACATGTTTCCTACTGTGCAGCAGAGGGCTGGGACTGACCAGGAATAGCATTGCACTGTTTTCACAACCACAGCCCAAGCCAGCATCCTGAAACCCCATGGAGAAAAAGCACAGAGAAAAAGAAAGTCCAAGTTTACTCATGTCTAACTCTCCAAACCAGGTCATGTTTTTGGAGAGGAGATTGTTTGATCTGGTGTCGCCATTCTTACAAAATTAGGTTTATGTGGGGACTCTTAACATCTCCATGGCATGAACCAATAAGGAATTCTGTTAGAGACAACAGAGGAAGATTTTTCTTCTTGCACCCACCTTTTAGTCTAATTCTTTTGGCCCTGATTTATCTCAATTTTAATGCAGTGTTGGTGGGATACAGACAGAACACATGAATGAAGCACCTTCAGGAGGATGAGGTGCTCAACTGTTCCAGGGTGGGCATTGCAGCCTCCAGTGTTCAGAGGAGCAATATTAACACCTCAGGAGTACCAGGGGTGTGGTGAGGCTCACGTGGCTGAGCATTGTGAGTTTATATATTGGTAATCTCAACCCACTGAAATCACCAGAATTCTCTTCATGGACTTTATCTCTGGCTTTGGATCAGACCTGGATCCTCAGCAGACATAAATCCCTGTATCTCCACCCAAGTCACACAACTATGCCAGGTGAGGCCACCTGATTCTCCTGCCCTTTCTCTCCACAGTAATTCAACATGCAAAACTGTCTGCAAAAGCATTGCTGACAACAGCCTTGTCTTCTCAAATGAACTACTTCCACTGTGTTCTCAGGTTCTACATCTTCTGTTATAATGTCTTACTCTAGGTGCATTATCCATCACCATAAAATCATTCATTCTTTCAGATACAGTTAATTTAAATGAGGCTGCCATGGATTAACAAGCCATTTATTCACAGTTACAGATACAGTAAACACTCCTGATTTCTTTCAGTCTCTGCACTTGAGCGTGCCAAGCAGTTCTAGCCAACACTGTACGCTGGACACACGCCCACCTTATTACTGGGAGATATCCAAACCTCTCCTGCAAGGTTATCACTGTGTGCTTGGCTACAGAGGAGGAGAAACTAAGAGCTTATTGGTATGAACAGACCTGCAGGATAACTTGATTTCCTGTAGCAATTTCAAATAATTGAACAAGAATCAGGTTTCAGTTATCGTTTTGCAAAGCTGACTCGTCGCTCCAGGAAAAGCCTAAAGAAACCCAAATGCTTGTCATTGTGGACTCTCTCTTTTATTGGTGATTAAAAGATTAGGGGTGCCCAGGCTGTTGTTATAACGGAAGAAGAGACAGTCCTCAGCTCGACCTCAGATAATTTTGCTGTTAGGGAGCTCAGTGCAGGGCTCAGTGGTAGCTCTCATTGGTGGCAGCAGAACCAGATGGAGAGTCCCAAGCCCAAAGCTGCTATTCAAAACAGGAAAAGGAAAAAAAAAAATCCCTCAAACACTTCTGAGCTACCTGGACCTAACCACTTAGGCTCCATGCTCCCTTCATTTAGATGCCTGAATTTAGCCTGCATGAATCACCCTATGGTAAATCTGTACCCAGACTTGATATATAAATTATGTATTTTTCAGCATGTGAAAAAGGGAAGTCCTGGGATTAGAAGCTAACCTGTGACTCAAAGCATGAGTGATCCAGTCAGTCTTGTCTTCCAGGGCCAGAAAGGTTTTCAAAATACCTTATAATCAATCCCCTCAGTTACTTGCCTGTATCCTGCCCTGGCTGCAGGGCCTGCTATTCCTGGCCTCACAATGTATTTCTTGTAGCAGCAATCTGAGTCTCCTTGGCTGCAGTATAAAGCCTAAACCTCCTTGTTCTATCTACTGCAGATAACAAGAAAAAATTACCTTCTTCCCCTTTAAAAGTGTTTCAAAGATGCCTTGTTTTCCCTTAGCCCTGCTCTGTCTCAGCTACATGCTCCTCCACAGGCTCCTCATACCTCTGCTCCTCACTGGTAACGACAGGATGACGGCGCTGTGCCTCCTTTCCTCAGGGGGACAAACACATCCAGGAGATTATGACTTCCAAATATAACTGTAGGCAGTACAAATTTTTTCAAGGTACTTTGAAGTGATGGATAGCTTGTCAACTGTAAATTTAGCTCAAGCATTGGGAAATAGGGGCATTTCCCTCACAAAAAATTCAAGTGGTCTTCTACGTTGCCCCAAAGTTACATAATCACAGAGTGTATAAGGCTGGAAGGGACCACAGTGGGTCATCTGGTCCCACCTCCCTGCTCAAGCAGGACCATCCCAGAATACATGGCACAGGATCGTGCCCAGATGGGTCTGGAATATCCCCAAGGAGGAGACTCCAGCCCCTCCCTGGGCAGCCTGTTCAAAGCTGGGTCACTGCCCAGGGAAGAAGTTTTTCCTCCTGTCCAGCTGGAGCTTCCTGGGCATCAGTTCCTGCCCGTTCTTCCTGTGCCATTGCTGGGCCCCCCGAGCAGAGCCTGCTCCATCCTCTGCCCCCTCCCTGCAGACACTGACAGACACTGAAGTCATCACAGGAAGCCATCCCAAGGTGTGTTGCTGAGTACTGTGGTGTTCCACCATTCTTCCCCATGAGGGTGGTGAGGCCCTGGCACAGGTTGCCCAGAGAAGCTGTGGCTGACCCTCCCTGGAAGTGTTCAAAGCCAGGTTGGACAGGGCTTAGAGGAACTTGGGTTAGTGGAAGGTGTCCCTGCCCATGGCAGGGAGTTATAACGAGATGAGTTTTAACGTTGCTTTCAACCTAAACCATTTTATGATTCTATGATGATTCTAAGATCTTCAGATACAGACAGGAGGCCAGACTATGAAACTAAGGAATCAGAAACTTATATGAGAATATTTGGTTGGACATATTCTACTGTTTCTTAGCTGCTGCATTGAGAGGATAGAGGAGCAGACGCCTCATGCGTGAGGCTTGACTGGATGTAAAGTAACCACCAACACAAAAGGGGACATGAGGGGTGTCCCAAGCCATGGTACATACGCTGAATCAGGACCAAGAAACAGAGGAAATACAGCTCCTGCCTTCTATCAACATGTGTGTGTTCTGACGTATAATACAAACAACAATTTCTCCTTTGTTTAATTAAGAGATGTTAATTTAAGTCTGGGTTTTGGTGTTTGCTTAGGGAAGGACAATTACTTCTGCTTTCATAGCATAAAATAAAAATCTCAAATAAGCTCCAAAGACAGGGCCTTTGGTTTGGGGTCAGTAAACAAACAAAGTGGCTTTGACTTCCTGGAATTCAGAGATCACAAAAACCTAGTGCTTGTTACATTCTTAGAAGACAAATTCTTTGGTTTCAGGGGAACCACCATGGAACAGTACTGCAACTCATGCCTCCATCTCCATCAGTGAGTGGTCATCTGCTGACATCAGACCAAACAGATTTTAGACATTTAAGCAATTTAGATATCCATGTTTCCAGAAGGTGCAGAGCAAAATCAATGGATGCTCAGTATTTTTTAGGCATTTAAAGTGAGGCACTTAAATTTGTGCAACGTGGTTCCCAATATAACCTACACCAGTAAACAGCACTGGCCTGGCCTCCTCTTTCCCCTTTAAAGGGATCTCCACGGTACCCACATTCCCAACTGAACTGCTCCAGTTCTGCGTACATAAACTTGGCTGTAATTGCAGTTGAGTCTTGAAACAACCTGGGGGATGCATCTCTTTTCCCCAAATCCCTCCAGCTGCAAGAGAACAGGAATTAAAAGGACTATTCTTGCATTCACCTTGAGGATTGTCTTAGTTAGAACAGCTGGGACCGATTCATCACTGGATGGGTGTGGCCCAAACCTGTGTATTCTATAGCCTTCCATGCCATTTCCCAGAAACTGTTGTCAGTAGAGGCCTGTGAGGTGGGGGGATGTTCCTGTCCTCATGCCCTTTTATGGAATTCCCCACTCTGAGGGAAGGACTGAGCATCCTTTTATGGAATTCCCTGCTCTGAGGGAAGGACTGAGCATTCCTGCCTGAGCTGGAGAATATATAAACCTGGAGTTTCGGAACCTTTCCACCACTCGTGGGATCCAGAGGAGGACTGCAGCTCACCGCTTTCAGCCGGGCTGAGACCACCACCGGGCTGGACTGCAATCACCACTTTTGGCCGGACTGCAGCAGCTCTCCCACTGGCAGGTTTTTCCCCTCTCCCTTTGCTTTGGACTCGGGGGGGAGGGCGGGGGGCCCAGGGAGCACCGCTTTGTTTGTGCCCTGGGGTGCTGGGTTGTACATTTGGGCTTTGTGGCTTAGTGCCTGTTGCTTGTCTATGTGGTCGTACTTATTGTACTATTTTATTAAATTGTTATTCTGACTTGTAATCTCTCTTTTGAGTTGGGTTGGTTTCCCCTGCTGGTTAACTTTTAAACCAGCACATTTTTGGCGCCCAACGTGGGGCTGAGAGAGAGAAGTCAGAATCACAATTTCATTTTAAGCATTTGTCTATTTGGATATAGAAACTCCCTGATCACCATGTTGTTTGATGCATTCATGTGGATGTTGTATCTGAGTCTGTTCATATTTCCACAGATGGGGAACTATTTGCCTGTTTTGATGGTTTCTTTAAGACCAGGGAGAGGGATCCAAATTGCTTTGTTAGTATACTATATTTATGTCATCATAACATCAGAAGCAATGAGTTTCATTGTAAATGTGTATTCAGTCCTGTTTGCCTGTCCTGGTTTGGGTTGCTACCTCTGGGGCCTCATTAAAAATCGCACCCAGTCCTTTGGGGGAACAGGGGGGAATGGTTGTTTCCAGCCTCTCACCTCCTTCTTCCCCTTCAGACCTGCTACAACAGTTTTTGAAAATATTGAGTTCCCTTTTGATGTTAAGGACAGCATAATGTTATTGTTAGTGTTGCTTTGTCTGCTCTGTACTGTCTACACCATGTTTAGGGTCAGAACAGGGCCTTCTAGGGAGGTTGTTTGGACACCTGCCCTGGGAGCAGATAATGCTGAGTGGCACGGGAAGTGGGAGGACATTGGCCAGTATTTGGAGAAGTTTTCTCCTCCAATGATCTGGAAATTCACCCCTGAACAACTGCAGGATCCTGTTAGCGTGATAAGACTGGTGAAGGGAAAATGCTCTGGCAGCTCCAGAGATGGTCAGCTCACAGCAACCTGCTGGGCCCTGGCCACTGCCTACCGGACACTACTTGACATGGTACAGCACTGTCAGGGGGAGGAGAGAAGCAGCAGGCACCACATCCACCCAAACCACAGCTGAGTCAGAGGGAGAAAAAAATGAATCAACCGGCACCGTGTCCACACAAACCATCGAGGAGCCAGAAGAACAACCCAAACCAATAGCAGTCGCCCCTGTCCAGAAAAGGAAATCAAAGACTAAATCAGTCCGTATAGCAAATGATGATGAAGAGGCAGGACCTTCACATCCACTGGAGGAGACAGAACCAGAAATAATCACTCGGTCCCTATCCCTGGGTGAGCTACGTGAGCTCCGGAGAGAGTTCACACGACAGGCGAATGAGTCCATTCTGACCTGGCTGCTCCGAATCTGGGATGCCGCAGCTAACGATACAATTCTAGATGGGAGTGAAGTCAGACAGCTGGGATCCCTGTCTCGAGATGTAGTCATTGATCAGGGGATTGGAAGGAGGCAGGAAACTCTCAGCCTCTGGCGGCAACAGTTGTCCAGTGGGAGGGAGAGATACCTTTGTAAGGAGGACCTCCACGTACAGCAAGGACAGTGGAACACGATGGAACAAGGTATCCGGTGCTTAAGAGAATTAGCTGTACTGGAGATAATCTTTTCAGAGGATGAAAGATTCCCTAAAAGTCCAGATGCTGTACAGTGCACATCCCAGATGTGGTTAAAGTTTGCATGACTCGGGCCAGAAATGTATTCCCGCTATTTAGCAACGCTGCAATGGAGGGAAGGAGAGGACAAGGTGGGCGCGTTGGTCAGTAAACTCAGGATTTATGAAGACACTGTCACTGCCCCACTACGAGCCCACGTCTCATCTGTGGAAACCAAACTGGCCGAACATGTCCGAAGCCTGGAAGAGAAGATTGAAGAGGGACACCAGAAGCTAAGAGGAGAAATTAAGGAAGGGATCTTCCATATTGCGCCAGGACAAACAAGAGTCTCTGCTATTAGGAGCCAGCGTCCCCCAGCTAAGAAGAGAGGGTACACTCCACATGGCAATCTATGGTTTTACCTCCGTGAGCACGGAGAAGATATGAGTAAGTGGGATGGGAAACCCACCTCTTCCTTAGCAAACCGGGTACGTGAACTGAAAAGAGGAACAAGTACCACAAGGAACTCTTCAAGGGTAAATGTTGCTCCAGTCTCTCGTGGGCAAGACTCCAGACGGTACAGGAATGATGATACGTCTGATCCTCTTGAAGGGACCTTCAGGTCATACTCACAAGAAGAGCACAATGAGTACCATGACCAGGACTAGGGGTGCCCTGCCTCTAGCCAGGTAGAGGAGAGGGACAACTGAGTCTGTTGGACAGTGTGGATTCGGTGGCCTGGCACACCAGAGCCACAAAGATATAAGGCCTTAGTGGACACCGGCGCACAATGTACTTTAATGCCATCAAGATACGTAGGGGCAGAATCCATCTCTATTTCTGGGGTAACAGGGGGATCCCAACAGCTGACTGTACTGGAAGCTGAAGTGAGCCTGACTGGGAAGAAATGGCACAGACACCCCATCGTGACTGGCCCAGAGGCCCCGTGCATCCTTGGCATAGATTACCTGAGGAGTGGGTATTTCAAAGACCCAAAAGGACTTCGTTGGGCTTTTGGCATAGCTACTGTGGAGACAGAGGAAATTAGACAGTTGAACACCTTGCCTGGTCTCTCAGAGGACCCCTCTGCTGTGGGACTGCTGAAGGTTGAAGAACAATTGGTACCGATAGCCACAGCGACAGTGCACCGTCGGCAATACCGCACCGACCGAGACTCTGTGACCCCTATACATAAGATGATCCGTGACTTGGAGAGCCAGGGGGTGGTCAGCAAGACTCGCTCACCCTTTAATAGCCCTATATGGCCAGTGCGTAAGTCCAGCAGAGAGTGGAGGCTGACAGTGGGTTACCGTGGACTCAATGAAGTCACACCACCCCTGAGTGCTGCTGTGCCGGACATGCTGGAGCTCCAGTACGAGCTGGAGTCCAAGGCAGCCAAGTGGTGCCACCATTGACATTGCCAATGCCTTTTTCTCCATTCCTTTGGCAGCGGAGTGCAGACCACAATTTGCTTTCACTTGGAGGGGTGTGCAGTACACCTGGAATCGACTGCCTCAGGGGTGGAAACACAGTCCCAGCATTTGCCATGGGCTGATCCAGACTGCACTGGAAAAGGGCGAGGCTCCAGAACATCTACAGTACATTGATGACTTCATTGTATGGGGGAACACAGCGGGGGAAGTCTTCAAGAAAGGAGAGAAGATAATCCAGATTCTCCTAAGAGCTGGTTTTGCCATTAAACGGAGTAAGGTCAAGGGACCTGCTCAGGAAATTCAGTTCCTAGGAGTGAAGTGGCAAGATGGACGCCGCCTAATTCCAACGGAGGTGATTAACAAAATAGCAGCCATGTCCCCACCAACCAGCAAGAAGGAAACACAGGCTTTCCTAGGCGCTGTGGGCTTTTGGAGGATGCATATCCCTGAGTACAGTCAGACTGTAAGCCCTCTCTACCTTGTGACACGGAAGAAAAATGATTTCCAATGGGGCCCTGAACAACAACAAGCCTTTGAACAAATTAAACAGGAGATTGCCCATGCAGTAGCCCTTGGGCCAGTAAGGACAGGACAGGACGTGAAGAACATGCTCTACACTGCAGCCGGGAAGAATGGCCCTTCCTGGAGCCTCTGGTAGAAAGTGCCTGGGGAGACCCGAGGATGACCGCTGGGATTCTGGAGTCGGGGATACAAAGGACCTGAAGCCAGCTATACACCAACTGAGAAAGAGATCCTGGCTGCTTATGAAGGAGTTCGAGCTGCCTCAGAAGTGATTGGTACCGAAGTGCAGCTCCTCCTGGCACCCCGACTACCAGTGCTGGGCTGGATGTTCAAGGCAAGAGTTCCTTCTACACATCACGCCACCGATGCCACATGGAGTAAGTGGATCACTCTGATCACGCAGCGAACCCGGATAGGGAATCCTAATCGCCCTGGGATTCTGGAAATTATCACCAATTGGCCCAAAGGTGAGAGTTTCGGACTATCCTCTGAAGAAGAAGAGGAGCAGATGACACGGGCTGAGGAGGCCCCACCATATGACAAGCTAGCAGCAGATGAAAGGCGATATGCACTCTTCACGGATGGCTCCTGTCGCATGGTAGGGACAAACCGAAAATGGAAGGCAGCTGTGTGGAGCCCCACACGGCGAGTTGCAGAAGCGACTGAAGGACAAGGTGGGTCAAGTCAGTTTGCAGAGCTTAAAGCCATTCAGTTGGCTTTGGATATAGCTGAACGAGAGAAGTGGCCAAGACTCTATCTCTACACTGACTCATGGATGGTGGCCAATGCTCTGTGGGGATGGCTGGAGCGATGGAAAAAAGCCAACTGGCAGCACCAAGGGAAACCCATCAGGGCGGCAGAGATGTGGCAGGACATTACTGGCCAGGTAGAGAAGCTGAGTGTGAAGGTCGGTCACGTAGATGCTCATGTACGCAAGAAACGGGCTAATGAGGAGCATCGTAACAACGAGCAGGCGGACCGAGCTGCCAGGATTAAAGTCTCTCAGGTAGATCTGGATTGGCAGCACAAAGGAGAATTATTTCTGGCTCGATGGGCCCATGACGCCTCCAGTCACCAGGGGAGAGATGAAACATACAGATGGGCTCGTGACCGAGGGGTGGACTTAACCAAGGACATTGTCTCACAGGTCATCCATGACTGTGAGACATGTGCTGCCATCAAGCAGGCCAAGAGGGTGAAGCCTCTATGGTGTGGTGGACGGTGGTCGAAGTACAGGTAGCCTGGCAAGTTGACTACATCACGCTCCCCAAAACCCGCCAAGGCAAGCGCTATGTACTGACCATGGTAGAAGGAAGTACTGGATGGCTGGAGACATACCCTGTGCCTCATGCCACTGCCCGGAATACCATCCTGGGCCTTGAAATCAAGTCCTGTGGCGACACGGCACCCCGGAGAGAATTGAGTCTGATAATGGGACCCATTTCAAGAATGGCCTCGTAGACACCTGGGCCAAGGAGCACGGCACTGAGTGAGTGTATCATATCCCCTACCATCCACCAGTGGCTGGAAAAGTTGAGCGGTGCAACGGACTGCTGAAAACCACCCTGAAGGCACTGGGTGGGCAGACTCTCAAACACTGGGAGTTTCATTTAGCAAAGGCCACCTGGTTGGTCAACACCCAAGGCTCCATCAATCGAGCTGGCCCTGCCCAATCAGAACTTTTGCATACTGTAGATGGAGATAAAGTCCCCGTGGTGCATATGAGAGGAATGTTAGGGAAGACTGTTTGGATTAGTCCCACCTCAAGCAAAGGCAAACCCATCCAAGGGATTGTTTTTGCTCAAGGACCTGGTTTCACCTGGTGGGTAATGCAAAAAGATGGGGAGACACGTTGTGTACCACAAGGGGACCTAATTTTGAGTGAGAATGGTCTGTAATGTTCCATTGTATATATATATATATATAAGTGTATATAGTTTTAAGGAGACATAGTTTTTAAGGGGGTTAATTTGGGTATGACATGGATGGCATAGAATAAGGGGTGGATAATGTCCTAGTTAGAACAGCTGGGACTGATTCATCACTGGATGGGTGTGGCCCAAACCTGTGTATTCTATAGCCTTCCATGCCATTTCCCAGAAACTGTTGTCAGTAGAGGCCTGCGAGGTGGGGGGGATGTTCCTGTCCTCATGCCCTTTTATGGAATTCCCCGCTCTGAGGGAAGGACTGAGCATTCCTGCCTGAGCTGGAGAATATATAAACCTGGAGTTTCGGAACCTTACCACCACTCGTGGGATCCAGAGGAGGACTGCAGCTCATCGCTCTCAGCCAGACTGAGACCACCACCCTCGGCTGGACTGCAATCACCACTTTTGGCCGGACTGCAGCAGCTCTCCCACTGGCAGGTTTTTCTCCTCTCCCTTTGCTTTGGACTCGGGGGGGCGGGGGGCCCAGGGAGCACCGCTTTGTTTGTGCCCTGGGGTGCTGGGTTGTACATTTGGGCTTTGTGGGTTAGGGCCTGTTGCTTGTCTATGTGGTTGTACTTATTGTATTATTTTATTAAATTGTTATTCTGACTTGTAATCTCTCTTTTGAGTTGGGTTGGTTTCCCCTGCTGGTTAACTTTTAAACCAGCACAAGGATATGTCTAGCAAAGGTGAGTAACTGTCACACGTGACACATGGGCTGACAAAACAAGGCTTAAATAGACACTGCGGAAGTATCTGAAAGGACACAAGCCCAGAGAAGGAGTCTTTAGCTGTTGTTCCTTCTTCCTTACTCCTTTATGCTGAAAGACATGCAGAGAAGAGGAGAAAATGAGGGTGTTCTGTGTCCAATAAGGAGCAAAGTTACAAAGTAAATATGCAGGGGGTAGTCAACACAGCTGTCACAAGAGCTATAGATACACTTAGCCATTGTCATATCTACAGCATCACTGTGCACGGGGCAGTTTGAGTTGTCCTAAGAACGGCCCCTGAGTACCAGTGGAGTGCTGAGCCCGAGGCTCTCTCCAGCACAGGACGGACCTGCCAGGGCATCCTGCAGTGTTAAATAAGCTCCTTAATCAGCATAGAATTCTATTCTATTCTATTCTATTCTATTCTATTCTATTCTATTCTATTCTAAAATGGAGGAAAGCAGGATGAGAAATAGACTACTTTGTATGCAGGGCTCCAATAACCAACCGAGTAGGATATATCATTATCAGAGAGTAAGGAAAGGAAAAAAGAAGCTAAACCTTGGTATTATTAAATGTAAAATAGGAAAACATTTAAAGTAACACCTTCATGAAGGGAGCTTTTAAATTATTCAAAGTCAATGCAATACAATCCACAGCTAATTACAGTCTATACATGCAAATGAAAGTAACGATAATCATAATTACTTTGCACTTATATACTGTAGCAATTTTCAACTGTGCACCTAAAAGACTTTGTAAACATTAATTAATCCTCCCATCACCCTGGTGTGCTGGGTAACTGTTACCATAATTCTCATCTTTGAGACAGGTAAACTGGGGTTCAAACATGTGAAGTGGTTTGCTTGTTGTCAAATGTTGGTGCTGCAGGTGGGATTGGAAGGGATGGGGATGTCATCAGAGGGCAGAGATGCCCCACCCTGCCAGGTTACAGGGGTTGGGGCTGTGGGAGGAGAAGGGTGTGGGGTATTGAGGCAAAGGAAAGATTCTGGAGCTGAAGAGCAAGAATTTGACAAAACCACTTCACTTACACTACTACAAAGACAGGACTATATTTATAGCCCACCACACTGTGCTAGTTCTACTGCTGAGATCTGAACATTTACCCTGAAAGTGCTGACACTCATTTTAAGATTTGATTTTTGCCTTCTGTAGAGTTGCTTAGTTTTGTTCTTTTGTTTTGCTTCTTCCTAGAAAATAGTATCATAAAACTTTTTCTAGGAGAGAGATTTGCAGAGAAAACAGCAAATACCAGAATCACTGCTGTTTCCATCTTTAGCTTTATCTAATAAAGACCTTTTTTCTGGACTTCGATAATGCAAAGTGAGAGGACATGGTTCACTTCTCAGAAACAGGGTTGAATTTACAAAACTTTTTAGGCACATGGGCTCTTATTAAGCCAACCAAGCCAGTCCTGTGCCCTCTGGTTTCTGTACATAAGCTACAGGTTCTCAAGAAAGCTTCACCTTTTAGTAATGGTAAGCACAGCAGTTAAGGTCATTTGGGACAGATGCATCTGGTGAGCAGACACCTATGGGCTTCCCAAGTTAGGCATCTGTTTCCCACTGACATGCCATTAAATTCTGAGATGGAGAAAAAAACATTTATATGGTGCTTCTGACATCTTGGCCTGTGTCATGAACAGTGTAGGCAGCAGGGCCAGGGAAGCAATCATCCCGCTACAATGGCACTGCTGAGGCTGCACCTTGAGTATTTTGCTCAGTTCTGGGCCCCTCACTTTAGAAAGGATGTTGAGGTGCTGGAATGTGTCCACTGAAGGGCAACAAGGCTTGTGAAGGGTCTAGAAAATATATCTTGTAAGGAATGGCAGATAGAGCTGGGTTTGTTTAGTCTTGAGAAGAGGAGGCTTGGGGGGACCTCATTGCTCTCTACAGCTCCCTGAAAGGAGGTTGTGATGAGGTGGGGACTTGTAGGGATGTGCCCCGAGAATGCGGAGGGAAGCATTCTGGGAGTTGGAGTCCCCAGACAACACACAGGGGCACATGAGCAATGTGTGCTGTGCTGTCATTGGTGAGGTGGTCACATGTCCTCCAGAGGGGTTATAAGGAGGCACTTTTCTTTGAAACAAACAGATTTGGCTGCTTGCCAACTGAGCTGCTGGCTCTCGTCTCTTTATATTATATTAATATATCACAGATGGCACCCTTGGCATGGGGCACAGCTTACATTAGGGTATAGTTTTAGAAGCCTTGTAGCAAGGCAACTCAGTAGTGTCCGGAACGAGTTTGTTTTAAAACTTGGGACACTTTTACCGAAAAAAAGCCTAGACATCTTAAAAGAGTCTGATCTCAGCAAGTGGCTGAGAGATGCAAGATTAAACCAAGCTCGAGAAAGATAGGAAGTGCACTGTTCCAGGAGAAAAAAGCTGAGAGAAGACGGATTGAGGGCGAGGCCGTCGCTGCTGCCGCTGCCGCTGCCCAAGGCCACTCCATGGGACCTGCCGTGAACCGCCACCGCAGAGGGAGCGGGAATCGCTGCTGCTGGAGTCGCCACTGCAGCCGCCAGAGCTGCCATCTGCAGAGGCAGTGAGGAGTCACCATCATCACCGCAGAGAGACAGTGGAGCTGCCGAGGAACGCGAAAAGCTGCAGCACAGGCCGAAATCAAAAGTAAAACCTCAGAAGCCACGAACAAAGCCAGCACACACAGGACCCGAAAGTGGCTAGGTAATATTGTAGAAAATTGGTTAGAAATGCGAGGACATATGAACATGGCTAGGGCCATGGACGAGCTGCTAAAGTACAAAACGCAGTCCAGCTAGGCCCGTGAGAACTCTGAGATAGCAGGGCCATGAGAAAGCAGCAATGTCCTTGGGCATTCTAAATTGGGCTGAAAAACAGGAGCTTGGCATTAACAAAACAAAGACCCTTAACGAGCCACCTGTGTAAACAATGAAAGGCAATTGAGATGATATCACCACCTAACTGTGTACCAATAAGGAGCCTAACCCTGTAATATTCATGAGCCTATTATAGAGTGTATATTAAGCTACTGTCAATCTTCAATAAACGAAGTCCCTGGATTCTTACATTAAGGTGTCCGGAGTTTCCCGTCGCAACAAGGTAAGGTAAAGCCAACATGGGAAACAGTCTCTCTACAGAAATAGACAAGGACACAGAGGCTCTGTACCTCTAGTTAAGATCATATCAGGTACAAACCACATGCACAGAGTTAACAGAACTTATGCAACAGATAAAATCCGTAACACCAAAACTGCTCTTCGTGGAAGCTCTAAATATAGAAATTTGGGATAAACTTAGAAAGCTCATGAGAGTAAGGCCAGAGCAGGCGACATTCAAGCTAATAACAGCATCCCTGCATGGTCCATTATTACAGATGCCTTACACAGAGACAAACAGAACACCAAACCCACATCAGTACACAATCCCCCAGCCAGGCTGTTAACCACAGCCCTAGTCCACAACATAGACATACACAAAGTGGGGGGAATACACCACTCGCAACCCATACAGACTTAAATTCGGGGGAGGATCTGCGCGGGCAGGCGGGGAGTGTTCGTGATTTAGGCGTTGGGTTAGATTCTGGTCTTAGCAGGAGCAGGGATCGTGGGGAAGGAACAGAGAATCCAACCCACAGGAGCAAGGTGCAGGGCCCCGTTGCAGCAATGGGGAGGGAACCCAGGAAATTCACCCCCTCACACTGCAGATGAACAGTGACCGCGTGGTCCGGTACAGGCACAGACAACTTGTGTGCGAAACAGACCAGAACCTGACCTGTCTCTCCCGGCTCGTTCCAATCGCGGGCATGGGGAGAGGGGAGGTCCCTTCCCGCCACGTCAGTCATCCTCTGCCACACAGCTACGGGGAACTGAATATAGCGGGGCCGCGGGTGGAGAGGCGTTAGAGGATGATGAGGAGGGACCGGAGGTGATCCCCCAGGGAGAGAGCAAGAGGGCGGGTGCGGGGAGATCAGTCGACCGGTGGGGTAGATGCCGTGCAGAAGCGATGCAGGTGGGAGACTGGCAAGTGATTCATACATGTCCAGTCATATTCTGCCAGCGCCAGGCCCCTCAGTTCCAACCTTTACCTTAGGAGGTAACAAAGGAACTGAGGCGATTAGTAAGAGAAACTGGTGTTTCCTCAACTCATACGTTTGCATATCTGGAGACGTTGAGTTCAAGTTACATCTTTACCCCACATGATTGGAAAACCTTGCTGAAAATGATCCTAACAAATACACAGTACAGCGTTTGGTTGACGGATTTTCAGGAGAATTGTGCAGTGTATGCAAATAATCCACAAGCAGGTATAACATGCAATCACTTAGCAGGAGAAGGGGAATTTGCCACAGTAGACTCACAAACAGGCTATCCCCGAGAAATTTATGAGGTGATTGCAAAACTGGCTTTAGGAGCAATGAGAAAACTCCCAAGTACAGACAAAGACAGTAATCTGTCCTTCACAAAGGTCTTGCAAGGTTCTCCAGAACCCTTCTCTCAGTTTCTCGAGCGGCTGCAGGCTGCTTTAAATGGGCAAATTGAGCATGATGAAGCTAGAGAAATGCTTTTTAAGCAACTGGCATATGAGAATTCGAATCCAGACTGTAAAAGAGCTTTGCAAACTCTCCCTAAAAGGGAAAGCTGCAGCATTCCTGAGATGGTTCGAGCCTGCCAGGGTGTTGGGTCGGTCGAACACCAAACTGCTTCTCTGACTACAGCCTTAAGCGTGCAGCTGAGAGTGCAGGAGAGGACAAGACCTAAAAGCGGTTGCTATAGATGTGGTGCTGCTGATCATTTTCAAAGGGATTGCCCTAAGAAAACCCCCATACCAATGTGCCAAAAGTGTCAGCAAGGGAAGCGGGGGTCAAAAAACTCCTCACAGCAGGGAAACTGGAGACAGGGGGCGAGGTCACGCGCCCCGGCACAACAAACAAATTCGGCTCAGGAAAACAGGCTGGCAATCTGTGCCCCTCCTCCACAGCCAGCACTGGGCTGGATTTATCCAGCAGAGAACCGGTAGCTATGCCATCCACTACTGTAGTGTTAATTCCTGCAGGAGTTTGGGGACCGTTGACCCCAGTGGTACATGCACTGTTAATAGGTAGATTGTCAACCACTAGGATGGGTTTGTTCTGCCTGTAGTAATTGACTCAGACTCCCATAGTGAGATTCAGATAATGGCATGGACTCCGGTACCCCCCTGTCGCATCCCTAAAGGACAAAAGATTGCCCCAATGATTCCCTATTTCAGTGCATCTCCTGCTGGGGAAGGGGAGAGGGGCTCAGGGGCTTTTGGAAGTGCAGGTGAGCCCCAAATTGGCAAAGGGCCATTACAACAACACAGCCTAAGATGATGTGCCAAATAGATGGGCGTAGATTCACAGGCTTGGTGGACACAGGGGCCGATGCTACCATCATTAAGGATGCAGAATGGCCTCCTCATTGTCCTACAGTTTACCCAGTTTTGGCCATTCAGGGAGTGGGAGGTACATAAAGGCCCAGGCAGAGTACTCAAATACACACAGTGCTGGGGCCAGAGGGACAAGTGGCCAAGATAGTTCCTTTTGTTGCTCCTGTACCATGGATATTGTGGGGGAGAGACATCGTGAGACAATTTGGCACAGTCATGCAAATTGCTCCTGCAGACAACCGGGTTTTTCAGTAGGGGCCATCGAACAGCCATTCCAAGGACAGATTAAGCTGGTTTGGAAAAGTGATGATCCTATATGGATCGATCAATGGCCCATAAAAAAGGAAGAGGCTTGCTCATGTAAGAGAACTTGTGAAGGAACAGCTTGGAGCAGGACATATCATGCCAACCACCAGTCCCTGGAATACACCCGTGTTTTGTATCCCCAAGAAAAGTGGCAAGCAGAGGATGCTCCATGACTTAAGGGCAGTTAACTCAGTAATAGAACCCATGGGGGCATTGCAACCTGGACTCCCTTTACCTGCTATGCTTCCAGGAGGATGGCCATTAATTGTAATTGATTTAAAGGACTGCTTCTTTACCATCTTTCTGCACCCTGAGGATGCTCCACGGTTTGCTTTTTCTATCCCCACTCTGAACAATGCACAGCCAATGCAGAGACAGCACTGGGTTGTTCTTCCTCAGGGGATGCGGAACAGTCAGACCATATGTCAGACTGTTGTGGCAAAAGCTATTCACCCCATCAGAAGGCTTTATCCTTCAGCAATCATTTACCATTACATAGACAACATTTTAATCACCATGGCCAAAGAGACTGAATTGCAATCTGTTGTTACTGCTCTAAACAATGCTGTCCAAGAAGCATGATTGCAGGTCACTCCAGAAAAAATGCAGCGATCGCAGCTCTGGATTTACCTTGGATGGAGAATCACACAGCAGGAGATCTCACTCCAGCCACTTCGGCTTAACCTCAAACGAACTGCAAAAACTTCTAGGAGCCATCAATTGGTTAAGACCTATCTTAGGCTTTACCACAGAGGAGTTACACCCCCTGTTTGAACTGTTAAAGGGTAACTAATGTCTAGCAGGTCTCTGACTGCAGAGGTAAAGCAGGTGTTAGAGAGGTGCTCCAAGGCAATCAAGAGCGAACAAGACAGAAGGAGAGATCCTGAACTGCAAATCTGCCTTGCTCTTGTTCCTAGCAGGTTCCAGCCATTTGCAGTTTTGTTTCAGTGGGATCGAACTGAAAAGGATCCACTGAGGGTCCTAGAGTGGCTGTTTCTGCCCCATTCACCCCCTGAAACTGTGTGGACCAGTAATGAAATGTTTGCCAAGCTTGTTGTTAAAGGCAGAGAGTGTCTGCAGGAGCTGGACGGACACGACTCTGCGACCACCTACATCCCAGCAACTAAGGACAGCCTCGACTGGCTGCTGGCTGAAGATGCAGGATTTCAGGCTGCCTTGGCAGGCTGTGATGGTGACATTTCTGTACATTACCCTAAATGCAGGCTTTGGGCAGAAATGGGTAACTTACCCTTAAAGGCCACAACCCAATGCAAACACCAATCAGTAAAAGGCCACATGGTCTTTACTGATGCATCAGGACAGACCAGGAAAGCTGCAGTGACATGAGTAAACCCTGATACAGGACAGTGGGAACAAGAGGTGCAGACCATGAACCAAGGTTCTGTACAGGTTCTGGAACTGGCTGCTATCTGTATTGCCTTGGAAAGGTTTTCAGAGCAACCTGTAAATGTTGTAACAGATTCTTGCTATGCAGCAGGTTTAGTGTCCTGTCTCAAAGGTTCATTCCTTCGAGATGTTGCAAACCCTCACTTGTTGGTTGAAATGTGTACTGCTTGGTTTCTTGTTAACCACAGGCAGTTTGATTTTTACATCATGCACATAAGATCGTGCACAGAAACACCAGGGCCCATAGCAGAGGGAAGCCAGAGGGCAGATGCAGCAGCTATGTTTAACACAGTGCCCAGAGGCTTAGAGCAAGTGAAATTGTCTGTGGTGGGAAAAAAAAAGTGATTTTCCCCCTGGAGTTAAAAAAAATGGTAACTCCCGAGGGGGTTGATCCAATCAGTGCCCCTGCAAAATTTAAACATATCACATCAGACTGGAAAAGAAGGATGATGTTGTAGTGGGAGAAGAAGTGGTCATGTTCTGAGACCACGAGGAGAGGGAGAGGGGCTAGGAGCCCCGCTGGGGGCCATGGCCCCCAGCCCCCCCAGCTGAAGTTGCAGAAACTTGGAAACAGTGTTAAACTGGACCAAGGTCCATAACTGAAAAGCTGAGGGAGTCTTTCTCCACTGTGAGTGGGCAGCAGAAGACAGAAAAGGGAGTCAGAGGTAGTGCTGAGTGGAAGGCTATGGCTGAAAGCCAAGAAGATAAGGAACAAACAGCAACAGCAGCATGCAGCTGAGCTGAGAGACACAGAGAGATGTCTGATGGAGAGAGAGAGAGAGAGAGAGAGGACTAAACTCTACAGAGACAGTTTTGGGAGTAAGAACTGAATCAAAGCCCCCCAAACCCCTTTGAGACCCCCCTAAGAGGAGGAAGTAGACTCTTACTGGATGGAAGTCCTAAAATGCAACATGCAGCAGAGAGAGAGGAGCTAAGAAGCTCAGACGCTGGACCGGGACGGCCGGATGGAATGTGGAGGAGGGCCTTCCCCCACTGCTGCTGCCAAGCTGGCAGTTTGAGATGGAGCACAGGAGCTCTGATAGAACACTTGAGGCAAAGACTTTCAACTGAAAGCTGCCCTAGACGTTCTGACTCGAGGGAACGTAAATCCCCTCGAGGGAGGGACCTTCATGGGGATCTTACACCCCAGGATAGGATGTGGTGAGGCGAGTTTTGTCCCGGCTGTCGCAGTCCACGGAAGAGACCTTCGCTTGGAGTTGAAGGGCCAAGAGGGGTGAGAGGAGACCCCCCTTGTGTGCAAAGGAGAGAGAGAGATCCAGCTACAACAATCCATCTACAGCTGCTGCATTAAGGAGGAGAGACTGCTACCCTAAAGGTGGAAAGGGTTTTTCCTTCTTCCCTTCTGGACTTTTATTGGAGGGAAAAGAGATTTGATCCAATGTAAATACTGGTTTATCATAGGAGAGATAGTTAGGATTGTGTATATAATGTATTATAATATTTATTTGTGTAGTGACTGTAATATAATTCCCTTCCCCCCATATTGAGTCTTGCGTTTTGTCTGGAATACCCCTCTCACACTGGGGTGAGTTGTGGGAGGGGGCTTGGACTTGGAAATTGGATTTTTGGGGGTCTCAAACCACGACATCATCTCATTCATTTTTTCATCAGAATGCATGCTCACTGAAGAGACAATTTCAAATCACACTCAATCAGGCTTGAGACATAGTTATGTCATGCCCAGATTGCCAACAAATAACTCTGATGCCACCTCAAGAAGGAGTTAACCCCAGGAGATTAGTGGCAAATGAGGTATGGCAAACAGACATAACACATATACCTGAGTTTGGTCCATTGAAATATGTACATGTTACAGTTGACACACACTCGAAATACATCACTGCCACTGCACACACTGGGGAAAAGGCAAAGGATGTGATAAGGCACTGGCTCAGCTGTTTTGCAATGCTGGGTACCCCAAAACAGATCAAAACCAACAACAGACCAGCCTACATATCAGAAAAGGTAAAAACCTTCCTGTCAAATTGGGGAATTTCTCACTCTACAGGTATCCCACATTCACCTACGGGACAGGCCATAGTAGAAAGGGCACATTGCATCTTAAAAGACATCTTGCTTAAACAAAGGAAGGGGGAATCCATCTGTAGCCCACAAGAGAGTCTGTGGAAAGCAACATATGTCATAAATTTTTTAAATTGTGACAGCAGTGAAAAAAGCAGGCACAAAATGCAACACAGATCTCAGGCATTCTTCTCTCCCAAACCACCAGTCACGATGAGGGATCTAATTTTGGGACAGTGGACAGGATCGGTAGATCTTGTGACATGGGGGAGAGGTTATGCATGTGTATCTACAGGAAAAGTGCTGAAATGGGTTCCTTCCAGGTGTGTCAGACCTTACCTAGGTACATCCCCACAGCAGCAAGAGTCAGAGTAATGCAGAGTTTAAAAAGACAGTTGTGTTTATCAATTGATATTGATGTCTACATTTCAGGTTTACAATTGAAGATGACCAATGTAGCAAAATGCAGAGTTTATAAAAACCCATGAGTGTGTATGTGAAGAGTGAAGGTGGCCGACCCTGTGAGTGTGTGCAAGTGATTAAAAGAGTTGTGTGAATGTATAAAGCACCTTAAACATCAAACACCTCATAAGAGTATCACTACCTCAGCCACACGGTCACACTGGGAAAATTTAGTGTACTGCATTTAACTTGCTCTTGAAATAAAGTTGATTTTTGCTGTTTATATAAACCCTGAGAAAAATAAAGATTACAATTTTATAGGTACTACACAGTTAGGCCAAGGCCCTTAGGTTAATAAAGCTATTTTTCTAGGTTACATTATACCCCTTAGGAAAATAAAGGTTTAAGGTAATACGAATAGGTTTAAAAGGTTAAAGAAAACATTTTCAATTGATATATAAGCTGTTAAGGAACCAAAGTGAGCGGTGTGCTGGGTCACTGCAATGCTATGGTAATTGTTCAAAGGTATTCTGCTATTTGCACTGTTGTTATGGCACTGTTTTCGTGACTCCTCTTAAATATTTAGACTGGGGGAGATGTAGGGATGTGTCCCGAGAATGTGGAGGGAAGCATTCTGGGAGTTGGAGTCCCCGGACAGCACACTGGGGCACTCGAGCAATGTGTGCTGTGCTGTCATTGGTGAGGTGGTCACATGTCCTCCAGGGGGGTTATAAGGAGGCACTTTTCTTTGAAATAAACAGATTTGGCTGCTTGCCAACTGAGCTGCTGGGTCTCATCTCTTTATATTATATTAAAATATCACAGGGACTGGTCTCTTCTGCTGTGCCTGCAGTGAGCACTAGAGGAAATGGCCTTAAACTGAGACAGGGGAGATTCAGATTAGATATTAGATATTAGATATTAGATATTAGATATTAGAAAAACACTTTTCACTGGGGCTGCCCAGGGATGTGGTGGAGCCACCGTCCCTGGAGGTGTTCAAGAGGCACCTGGATCTCACCAGGTGATGTGGTTTAGTGGTTCGGGGGTACAGTGGCAGTGTTGGGTAAAGCATTGGACAGGATGATCTTGTAGGTCTCTTCCAACCTTGATGATTCTGTGGTTCTACAGCACCCACCCTAGAGCAGCAGTGAAAGGTGCTACCACAAGAAAAAGGTAATTGGTTTAATACCATGCAGACCCTGCAGGACAGGCTGCTTGTTCCTTCTTGGGCTAATGATCCGAGTCCCACGAATCAAAAGATGAATGGACTTGAAAAATCCCCTCGGCAAAATATCTGACAGTCAAGGAGACAAAAGAGCTTAACTTCAAACCTCTCTCACCTGTAATTACTTTTCTGGATTAGCATCCCATGGTTCAGGAAATGCACTCAGATTTTACCTTTACTCACATTTCTAAAGGCCATTGTGTGTTAATCATTGTCTGGTACCATAAAATGCAACAGCCATCACTATCAAGCCTGCCAACTTAACAGACTCTTGTGATGGGTACATTTCTATAGATCTACACAATAAGACTAATTGCATGGGTTTGCTGTAAAAGCCAGAGGTCGTTTGATTACTAGCTGTTTTGTACCATGAAAGTGCACATTAATTATTTAAAAGATGGACTTATAATTATTGTAAGCACTAAGTAATTACCTATAATTTTGGAAAGTGTTAGAAAAACTGATAGTCTAGCAAATTCAGGTTTTAGTCATTAGTAAGCTCCTAATTACATTTAAATTGTAAAATGAGAATTATGCAATTTATCTCCCCAATAATACATAAACATTATAGTGATTGTAGGTTTTAATGGACTATATTATTACTATAAAAAGCAGAGCAGTGATGGGCAGTGAGGGGCAATTTGAGTTCACTGCTGTTGTTTTACATGATAATTGCTTATCAGTGACTGCACGGTGATGGGTCTCCTCCTTGATTAACACGGGATAAGTCCATTCCACTCATCAAACTGTACTGAAAAATAGAAAAGCTTAGTGAAGTCACTAAAAATAAGTGATTAATCTTCTATCAATACAGGACTAATTGCTGTAGGTAAACAATCTAGAAATCCCATATTTACTCTTTCTTAAGGAAAGCATAATTCCCAAGTCATGCTGTTTTGGCTAGGGCTGCTTTTTCAATTTAGACTGTTCTCATACACTCCTCACACATCCCTGAGGCTATTCAGTGCTACTCCACCACCTATACAGAACAAAAATGAATAGAAAAATGCCACCAAGTAATACAAACACAGGAGGATTTTTCATATGCTGTTACTTCAAAGCAGCCCATGCCCATCTAATATCCCAGCACATCAATGGCAAAATCCATTTCAACATGAGAAAAGCAGTATAGTGACTAGATTCAGATTACCAGACAACAGAACTGGTCTGGAACCAGTTCAGCATCATTCCAGAAAGAGGAACTTTCTAATAATAATAAATAATAATAAATGCAAATTATCAAGGGTGATCAAGTAACTGTGTGGCTGTGTGCTCTAACCTTACAGATGCCCATCTGCCCCTCCACAGCAGCAGGAATTCACAAAAGAACCAATCCCTTCTTCGCAAGAGCCCCAGATCTTTACAGTGGCAGCAGAGAATAGGAGAAAAGGAGGGAGACCTGTCTGAGCATGGGACCCACCAAACTGGAGCACAGGACAACACAGTGTCCAGAGCACACAGTGACACCTTAACAGCACTCCCACAGAGCTCAGAGGAAATGTTACCACCCAGAGCTGGAACTCTGGGGCAGTGGGTTTGTTGCAATTTGATAATGTCATTGTTCCTTTAGTTTCAGGTGACAGGGGAAGTGATTTCTGTCTGTGTCCATCAGACAAAGGTGTCAGTCACACAAGTTTTAGGGGCAATGCTGGTGAACAGATTAGGATAGAAATGGAGGATATTTTAACCAGTTGCAAATGACTGCAATTAATCCACATTAGAAACTGGATGGGTTTATATCCCAAACACTGCATTTTCAGCCAACAGCACAGCCAAACAGTGATATTAATGTTCAATGAAAAGAAAAGGCAACACCAACCACTGCGAATCACTCATGTAATTTCCTTACAGATTTTCACCTTCCCCATTTCATGGACTTTTCAGAAAATGAAGCCGAGGGATTGGTAAAGGTGAACACCATGTCCCTTAGCTTGGAATCAGGACCTGCCCATGGAGTTAATTGTTTCATGATTTCATTATGACTCCTGTCTGCAAAAGGGGGGGAAACTTGTCCCTTTGTGATGTGGGAGGAATGAAATGCTGAGACTTTATTTCCAGTCTTGTCCACAGCAAGACACTCCCACACAGTGTGCACCTTAAAAGCTGAAGTCTTGCCAGTACAACTGTCTTGGTTTGACACCAGGGAAACTTAAGGTCTGCTTTGTATTGTTATTTTGCAAGCCCTTATACAGTGTTTGTTTTAAAGGATGTGCTCTGTGATTTAGTGGTGCCTGCTGAGATGATGAAAGCCAGTGCCTGATGTGCTGTGCTGTGTGCTGCTGTCTTCTCCTGGAGATGAGATATTACTTTTCACTGGAGTTTCCCAAAAGACAGCAGCAAGCTTTAGCCTTTGGGGCACCAGATGTGCTCAGAACTCCCAAAAATAAAATCCAAGGGTGTCCTGGTTAGAACAGCTGGGACCGATTCATCACTGAATGGGTATAGCCCAAACTGTGTATTCTATAGCCCTCCATGCCATTTCCCAGAAACTGTTGTCAGTAGAGGCCTGCGAGGGGGGGGGGGGGGGAATGTTCCTGAGCACCCTCATATCCTTTTATGGAATGAGCACCCTCATACCCTTTTATGGAATTCCCCGCTCTGAGGGGAGGACTGAACATTCCCACCTGAACTGGAGAGTATATAAACCTGGAGTTTCGGAACCTTTTGGGACCACTCGTGGGATCCAGAGGAAGACCGCAGCTCATCGCTCTCAACCTGCAGCTCTTCACCACCCTTGGCCGGACTACAGTTACCACTTTTGGTTGGACTGCAGCAGCTCTCCCACCAGCAGGTTTTTCCCCTCTCCCTTTGTTTTGGACTCAAGGGGGGGCCCAGGTAGCACCGCTTCGTTTGTGCCCCGGGGTGCTGGGTTGTACATTTGGGTTTTGTGGGTTATTGCCTGTTGCTTGTCTATGTGGTCGTACTTATTGTATTATTTTATTAAATTGTTATTCTGACTTGTAATCTCTCTTTGAGTTGGCTTGGTTTCCTCTGCTGGTTAACTTTCAAACCAGCACAATTTTTGGCGCCCACTCGTGGGGCAGAGAGAGAGAAGTCAGAATCACAATTTCATTTTAAGCATTTGTCTATTTGGATATAGAAACTCCCTGATTACCATGTTGTTTGATGCATTCACGTGGATGTTGTATCTGAGCATGTTCATATTTCCACAAATGGGGAACTATTTACCTGTTTTGATGCTCTCTTTAAAACCAGGGAGAGGGATCCAAATTGCTTTATTAGTTTACTATATTTATGTCATCATAACATCAGAAGCAATGAGTTTCATTGTAAATGTGTATTCAGTCCTGTTTGCCTGTCCTGGTTTGGGTTGCTACCTCTGGGGCCTCATTAAAAATCGCACCCAGCCCTTTGGGGAAACAGGGGGGAATGGTTGTTTCCAGCCTCTCACCTCCTTCTTCCCCTTCAGACCTGCTACAACAGTTTTTGGAAATATTGAGTTCCCTTTTGATGTTAAGGACAGCATAATGTTATTGTTAGTGTTGCTTTGTCTGCTCTGTACTGTCTACACCATGTTTAGGGTCAGAACAGGGCCTTCTAGGGAGGTTGTTTGGACACCTACCCTGGGAGCAGATAATGCTGAGTGGCACGGGAAGTGGGAGGACATTGGCCAGTATTTGGAGAAGTTTTCTCCTCCAATGATCTGGAAATTCACCCCTGAACAACTGCAGGATCCTGTTAGCATGATAAGACTGGTGAAGGGAAAATGCTCTGGCAGCTCCAGAGATGGCCAGCTCACAGCAACCTGCTGGGCCCTGGCCACTGCCTACCGGACACTACTTGACATGGTACAGTGCTGTCAGGGGGAGGAGAGAAGGAGCAGATCCACAGGTACCATGTCCACCCAAACCACAACTGAGTCAGAGGGAGAAAGAAATGAATCAACCGGCACCGTGTCCACACAAACCATCGAGGAGACAGAAGAACAACCCAAACCAATAGCAGTCGCCCCTGTCCAGAAAAGGAAATCAAAGACTAAATCAGTCCGTATAGCAAATGATGATGAAGAGGCAGGACCTTCACATCCACTGGAGGAGACAGAGCCAGAAATAATCACTCGGTCCCTATCCCTGGGTGAGCTACGTGAGCTCCGGAGAGAGTTCACACGACAGGCGAACGAGTCCATTCTGACCTGGCTGCTCCGAATCTGGGATGCCACAGCTAACGATACAATCCTAGATGGGAGTGAAGCCAGACAGCTGGGATCCCTGTCTCGAGATGTAGTCATTGACCAGGGGATTGGAAGGAGGCAGGAAACTCTCAGCCTCTGGCGGCGACTGTTGTCCAGTGTGAGGGAGAGATACCTTTGTAAGGAGGACCTCCACGTACAGCAAGGACAGTGGAACACGATGGAACAAGGTATCCGGTGTTTAAGAGAATTAGCTGTACTGGAGATAATCTTTTCAGAGGATGAAAGATTCCCTAAAAGTCCAGATGCTGTACAGTGCACATCCCAGATGTGGTTAAAGTTTGCACGACTTGGGCCAGAAACGTATTCCCGCTACTTAGCAACGCTGCAATGGAGGGAAGGAGAGGACAAGGTGGGCGCGTTGGTCAGTAAACTCAGGATTTATGAAGACACTGTCACCGCTCCACTGCGAGCCCATGTCTCATCTGTGGAAACCAAACTGGCCGAACATGTCCGAAGCCTGGAAGAGAAGATTGAAGAGGGACACCAGAAGCTAAGAGAAGAAATTAAGGAAGGGATCTTCCATATCGCGCCAGGACAAACAAGAGTCTCTGCTATTAGGAGCCAGCGTCCCCCAGCTAAGGAGAGAGAACACACTCCACGTGGCAATCTATGGTTTTACCTCCGTGAGCACGGAGAAGATATGAGGAAGTGGGATGGGAAACCCACCTCTTCCTTAGCAGCCCGGGTACGTGAACTGAAAAGAGGAACAAGTGCCACAAGGAACTCTTCAAGGGTAAATGTTGCTCCAGTCTCTCGTGGGCAAGACTCCAGACGGTACAGGAATGATGATACGTCTGATCCTCTTGAAGGGACCTCCAGGTCATACTCACAAGAAGAGCACAACGAGTACCATGACCGGGATTAGGGGTGCCCTGCCTCTAGCCAGATAGAGGAGAGGGACAATCGAGTCTATTGGACAGTGTGGATTCGGTGGCCTGGCACACCAGAGCCACAAAGATATAAGGCTTTAGTGGACACCGGCGCACAATGCACTTTAATGCCATCAAGATACGTAGGGGCAGAATCCATCTCTATTTCTGGGGTAACAGGGGGATCCCAACAGCTGACTGTACTGGAAGCTGAAGTGAGCCTGACTGGGAAGGAATGGCACAGACACCCCATCGTGACTGGCCCAGAGGCCCCGTGCATCCTTGGCATAGATTACCTGAGGAGTGGGTATTTCAAAGACCCAAAAGGACTTCGTTGGGCTTTTGGCATAGCTACTGTGGAGACAGAGGAAATCAGACAGTTGAACACCTTGCCTGGTCTCTCAGAGGACCCCTCTGCTGTGGGACTGCTGAAGGTTGAAGAACAATTGGTACCGATAGCCACAGCGACAGTGCACCGTCGGCAATACCGCACCGACCGAGACTCTGTGACCCCTATACATAAGATGATCCGTGACTTGGAGAGCCAGGGGGTGGTCAGCAAGACTCGCTCACCCTTTAATAGCCCTATATGGCCAGTGCGTAAGTCCAGCGGAGAGTGGAGGCTGACAGTGGATTACCGTGGACTCAATGAAGTCACACCACCCCTGAGTGCTGCTGTGCCGGACATGCTGGAGCTCCAGTACGAGCTGGAGTCCAAGGCAGCCAAGTGGTATGCCACCATTGACATTGCCAATGCCTTTTTCTCCATTCCTTTGGCAGCGGAGTGCAGACCACAATTTGCTTTCACTTGGAGAGGTGTGCAGTACACCTGGAATCGACTGCCTCAGGGGTGGAAACACAGTCCCAGCATTTGCCATGGACTGATCCAGACTGCACTGGAAAAGGGCGAGGCTCCAGAACATCTACAGTACATTGATGACTTCATTGTATGGGGGAACACAGCGGGCGAAGTCTTCGAGAAAGGAGAGAAGATAATCCAGATTCTCCTAAGAGCTGGTTTTGCCATTAAACAGAGTAAGGTCAAGGGACCTGCTCAGGAAATTCAGTTCCTAGGAGTGAAGTGGCAAGATGGACGCCGCCTAATTCCAATGGAGGTAATTAACAAAATAGCAGCCATGTCCCCACCAACCAGCAAGAAGGAAACACAGGCTTTCCTAGGCGCTGTGGGCTTTTGGAGGATGCATATCCCCGAGTATAGCCAGATTGTAAGCCCTCTCTACCTTGTGACACGGAAGAAAAATGATTTCCAGTGGGGCCCTGAACAACAACAAGCCTTTGAACAAATTAAACAGGAGATTGCCCATGCGGTAGCCCTTGGGCCAGTAAGGACAGGACAGGACGTGAAGAACATGCTCTACACTGCAGCCGGGAAGAATGGCCCTTCCTGGAGCCTCTGGCAGAAGGTGCCTGGGGAGACCCGCGGACGACCGCTGGGATTCTGGAGTCGGGGATACAAAGGATCTGAAGCCAGCTATACACCAACTGAGAAAGAGATCCTGGCTGCTTATGAAGGAGTTCGAGCTGCCTCAGAAGTGATCGGCACCTCCTGGCACCCCGACTACCAGTACTGGGCTGCATGTTCAAGGCAAGAGTTCCTTCTACACATCACGCCACCGATGCCACATGGAGTAAGTGGATCGCTCTGATCACGCAGCGAACCCGGATAGGGAATCCTAATCGCCCTGGGATTCTGGAAATTATCACCAATTGGCCCGAAGGTGAGAGTTTCGGACTATCCTCTGAAGAAGAAGAGGAACAGGTGACACGGGCTGAGGAGGCCCCATCATATGATAAGCTACCAGCAGATGAAAGGCGATATGCGCTCTTCACGGATGGCTCCTGTCGCATGGTAGGGACAAACCGAAAATGGAAGGCAGCCGTATGGAGCCCCACACGGCGAGTTGCAGAAGCGACTGAAGGACAAGGTGGGTCAAGTCAGTTTGCAGAGCTTAAAGCCGTTCAGTTGGCTTTGGATATAGCTGAACGAGAGAAGTGGCCAAGACTCTATCTCTACACTGACTCATGGATGGTGGCCAATGCTCTGTGGGGATGGCTGGAACGATGGAAAAAGGCCAACTGGCAGCGCCAAGGGAAACCCATCTGGGCGGCAGAGATGTGGCAGGACATCGCTGGCCGGGTAGAGAAGCTGAGTGTGAAGGTCGGTCACGTAGACGCTCATGTAGGCAAGAAACGGGCTACTGAGGAGCATCGTAACAACGAGCAGGCGGACCGAGCTGCCAGGATTAAAGTCTCTCAGGTAGATCTAGATTGGCAGCACAAAGGAGAATTATTTCTGGCTCGATGGGCCCATGATGCCTCCGGTCACCAGGGGAGAGATGAAACATACAGATGGGCTCGTGACCGAGGGGTGGACTTAACCAAGGACATTGTCTCACAGGTCATCCATGACTGTGAGACATGTGCTGCCATCAAGCAGGCCAAGAGGGTGAAGCCTCTATGGTATGGTGGATGGTGGTCAAAGTACAGGTATGGGGAAGCCTGGCAAGTTGACTACATCACGCTCCCCAAAACCCGCCAAGGCAAGCGCTATGTACTGACCATGGTAGAAGGAAGTACTGGATGGCTGGAGACATACCCTGTGCCTCATGCCACTGCCCGGAATACCATCCTGGGCCTTGAAAAACAAGTCCTGTGGCGACATGGCACCCCGGAGAGAATTGAGTCTGATAATGGGACCCATTTCAAGAATGGCCTCGTAGACACCTGGGCCAAAGAGCACGGCATTGAGTGGGTGTATCATATCCCCTACCATGCACCAGCGGCTGGAAAAGTTGAGCGGTGCAACGGACTGCTGAAAACCACCCTGAAGGCACTGTGTGGGAAGACTTTCAAACACTGGGAGCTGCATTTAGCAAAGGCCACCTGGTTGGTCAACACCCGAGGCTCCATCAATCGAGCTGGCCCTGCTCAATCAGAACTTTTACGTACTGTAGATGGAGATAAAGTCCCTGTGGTGCATATGAGAGGAATGTTAGGGAAGACTGTTTGGATTAGTCCCACCTCAAGCAAAGGCAAACCCATCCGAGGGATTGTTTTTGCTCAAGGACCTGGTTCCACCTGGTGGGTAATGCAAAAAGATGGGGAGACACGTTGTGTACCACAAGGGGACCTAATTTTGAGTGAGAATGGTCTGTAATGTTTCATTGTATATATATATATATATATGTAAGTGTATATAGTTTTAAGGAGACATAGTTTTTAAGGGGGTTAATTTGGGCATGACATGGACGGCATAGAATAAGGGGTGGATAATGTCCTGGTTAGAACAGCTGGGACCGATTCATCACTGAATGGGTATAGCCCAAACTGTGTATTCTATAGCCCTCCATGCCATTTCCCAGAAACTGTTGTCAGTAGAGGCCTGCGAGGGGGGGGGGGGGGGGAATGTTCCTGAGCACCCTCATATCCTTTTATGGAATGAGCACCCTCATACCCTTTTATGGAATTCCCCGCTCTGAGGGGAGGACTGAACATTCCCACCTGAACTGGAGAGTATATAAACCTGGAGTTTCGGAACCTTTTGGGACCACTCGTGGGATCCAGAGGAAGACCGCAGCTCATCGCTCTCAACCTGCAGCTCTTCACCACCCTTGGCCGGACTACAGTTACCACTTTTGGTTGGACTGCAGCAGCTCTCCCACCAGCAGGTTTTTCCCCTCTCCCTTTGTTTTGGACTCAAGGGGGGGCCCAGGTAGCACCGCTTCGTTTGTGCCCCGGGGTGCTGGGTTGTACATTTGGGTTTTGTGGGTTATTGCCTGTTGCTTGTCTGTGTGGTCGTACTTATTGTATTATTTTATTAAATTGTTATTCTGACTTGTAATCTCTCTTTGAGTTGGCTTGGTTTCCTCTGCTGGTTAACTTTCAAACCAGCACAAAGGGAAATGGTCATGGCTTTAGCTCAGCTCTGTATGCCATTTAGCAGAGTGACTCATCAGTGGAAGCTACCCTGGCAGAGGGTGCTGGAGTAGGGACATACTGCAGGGGTTGGCAGAGCCCACACCTCAGTGACCAGGTGGTAACACCAGCAGTGCTGTACAAGCTGTTTCAGGAGCACACTGCCAACCAGGGGTTTGTTCCTTGCTTCTGGAAGCTCACGATCAGGCTTTTAGTAACGAGACGTTTGAAGGCCACGGTCAGGTAATTTCTGGTGTCAATACTCAGGCTGACCCCTACTCCTTGTTCTGTGAGCTGGGGCATGAAGAGTCTCCTGCCTGGGCACCTTTGATGAAGGGGCAGATCTGGCTGGTGTATATTTCTCTAACAGAGAGAACCAAAGCCTCTGCCCCAGAGGGCAGGCAGGAAGAGAAAGAATTACTTTTTGTCAAATGATAGGCTCTAGCTTCCTTAAGAGCAATACAGGATCATCCCTTGAAACACAAAAACTGATGAAATTCCTGCCCTGTATAACTTCCAGGTTGCTACAGAGTGAAAGTGTTGAAAATAACAGGACCCTGGGGATATTGATGCTGCTCAAGAAATCTAATCCAAACCCTTCTCCCTGCCAATTCCCTGTGTCAGGTGCTTCACTGAAGATGTACTAAGCCTTCCAGGAGCTAAACAAGGGATAATATTATTCTACCACTTCTACTAAAGGCTTCAGCCTAATCCCCATTTAGTATAGTTTCACCTATACTCTCAAGCATTGGAATTTATACCCCTCCCAAGACTTTTTATTAAGCAGCTTAATTCTGCATCGAAACATTCAATGACTCTTTGCACCTCCCTAAATTTCAGCCCTTTGTATGAACTGCCAACTTATATTACAGGCACATCAAGGCTTTGGAAAAACTTCCTTTCTCTAGCAAGTGCTCTTTGCCTTCCAGTTCAAAGGTGCATCTGGTCACAGGTCAGTGATTCACCACAAGGCATCTGAATAGGAACAACTCTTCAGTCAGGGCACATTTCCTGCAGGATGATGATAGCAATGGCTATGTGGGAACACAGGATCACTGTGCTGACAGAGACTGGATGAGACAGTGAGTCCCATGCCCCGACGGCAGAAGCCACTAAATCACATCATCTCCTTCACCCATGCTTCAAGATGCATCTTTAAACAGATAGTACTTTTGTCTCTGTTATTCTGACATGAATGCTGTTCTGTTCCCAAACCTTCTTGTTTTAATGGTTAAATACTGTCTTATTTCCAGGCTAGATTAACTAGTGGTTAATGCATGTTTTGCTCTTAGTCAATGAATTCCTCTCTCACTGCTCCTTACTCCCATATGGTATTTTTAGACACCAATCAGCTCATCTCTTGGTGTGTGATTTGCCAGACTAAACAAGCCAAACTTCTCCAATCTCCTCTCTTAGGGTACATTCCGTTTTCCCTTACTCGCTCGGTTCAAGTTCACCTTTCCTGGATGGGACTGACTGGAGCGTTGCTGCTTCAGACGGAGCCAGTCAGCACAAATACCTCCTCTCCCCTGGAAGATGGCCTTTCTCTGATAAACCCCAACATCACATGCCATTTCAATAGCTGCAGCACAGAGGCATTTTCCATCACCAGCCAACACAAAAGGAAATTATCTCATGTTTTTAACTGCTGTCTGTTACTCTACTATGAAAAAGTCTTGCTATTAGTCCAAGCAAGCACTTGACCTCTCACTTTATTTTTTTAAATTGAAGCAGTGACTGCTGCAAGCTATTCAACAGTGTTCATGGGATAAACCCTTTCCAACAAAAAATTGTTTTTGTGTGAGCCTGCCTGCTTAAATCCTTCCCGTGGGTTTGGCTCACAGCTCCCAGGACTCTGCCAGCCTTTTCACTGTTGGTCTTGAATGAACAGAAGAGCTGTTCTCCAAGAGTAGCTGTAGGAGAGAAAGAGATGTGGAGCCCTGGCTTGGCCAACCTCAAGTGGGCTCCTCACTACACAGCTCTCAAGACTCCAGGGAGCAAGAAAATACAGTAACAGAGCTACCGAGCCCATTTTGATGTGGCTGATGAAGGACAAACATTTGTGCTGCCAGAACTGCAGAGTGTAACTGTCCATCGAGTAGGTCTGGAAGGTATCTCTGCCTCTGAAGTCACATCCCCACTGTGCTGGGCAATGGGCTGGGCCAGAACAACCTCACCAGGGTTCCTCAGCAGCCTGTGCCACCCGATTGCCCTCTGGAAATGTGTGTTACACAGGTACCAGAAGGCAGGGTTTGCTGCTAGAAATCCCAACACTATTACTTTGAACTTCCTCCTGTTCTCGCTGATGGTAGTTTCTCAGCAGTATTTGTATCGTGGGAATTCACACAGAGGCCCTTTCTTTGGCTTTAGAACAGCAGTCCCACTCCCAGTGCTCCGTATATTCTATGTGTATTTTCTATCAACAAATAGCTTTTAAAGACAAAGTCCCCATCTGAATGAGGAGCAATGTCTGCCAGGAGTGCCTGAGATGTGTGCCTGTGCAAAGGCCACCAGTGACATTGCTGCAAGGCTGGGCTACTGGGAGACTGGAGGGAACAGCTCTGAAATCCACATGCCCAGGTTTTACAGATCCCTCTCCAGCCTGCCTGGGTCTGACAAAAGGCAGCTGAGCCTCATTAGTGAGGCAGCCAAGCAGGACAGGTAGCCTCAGGTTACACTAACGAGCCAATTAAAAGGACTTAGAAAGGAAACTTGGCTGGGTAAGGAGGGAGGAGAAAGCCTGGCAGCCCTGGCTGGGGAGGCAGAGCTGTGCAGCTGAAGATGAGTTGGTGCATAATTACCAAAGATTTTTCTATTGTGCCATTGGGGAACGGGAGTCTTAAAACATTAAAGATGGCTGGTTTGGGGCTGTGATGGTGTTAATTTGTCTCATCAAAGACTGAAGTAAACCAAATAACAGTAAATAAGGATATTCTTGCTCTACCTGAGAGGATACCTTAGGGCATTTTGGAGGCCCTGCTTGACCTAACAGGTAACCAGTGTCCCAGGATCCCATCAACACCCTTGAGGCCTTCTAAGGCAGCTGGGTAGGAAGGTTCTGTCACACATCAGTTCCCAGTCACCAGAGACCAAATTCAAATACACACCTAGCATTTTATAGAAAATAAATTCCAATCCAAATCAGGCCAAGTTCTCCTCTGAGGGCTGGAATTAAAATCATGACTCCAAATGATTTCTTACCTTTATCCAGTCATCAGTCTGTCCCAACAAGAGTTCACAGGCAACAATTTGGGGGATACAGAGTTACTGGGCTTTTTGGTCTGGGCTTGGAGTAACTTAATGATTTGCAAACTGACCTCTTTCTTTGTCAATCCATTTGCAACTCATTCCTGAAGCTATTTTTGGTGTCTTTGAGGATCCTTTACAAACCAGAAAGGCCAGACTTGTGCTGATGAAAAACCTTAAAGTTTCCTCCAAAACTCTGCAATGAATCTTTACCCAAGAGTAAGGGCAAGCTTTATGCATCTAGTCCAATATTGTATTCTATCCGTTGGCCAAAATCTGGTGCTCCCAAGTAATTCCTCCTGCAAAAGCACTACTGGGGTCTGGTGGGCAAAAATGGCCCATGCAACCACACAATCATTTTACAGCCATGTGAGAAGAACACAGAGAGCTCCGTTCTGAGTTAAAGTTCCCAGCACACTGTTAGCATTAGACAAATAATTATAATAGCTGATTGAACCAAGATACCTCAACTGGAAAGAATCCCAACTTAATCTGATGGAACAAAGCTGCCTACAGGAAACACAAACACGAATAGGTCCTGTGACACCTGACTGAACACCAAGATGTTCCCCCCAGGTGGCTGAGATCTTCTGAGCCTGGAATGGCAAACAGCAATCCCGTGTTTGTGTTCAGCAAATCTGAATGATCACGTACCAGTGGGAAATCACATCTACATGGCTGGATATGGCCAGAGAAATGGAGCCATTTCACTTCTCAAGCAGAAAGAAGAAATCCATAAGCTCTCAGTTCCTAGTTTTTGCAATAAGGAACAGGCATTGTCTTTTCCTATTTAAACAGATGGATACTACTCCTACCTGGGAAAGAACATGCATTGCCCTTTGGAGCTGCATCAAAGTAAAGGTGAAAGGGTGAAATAAGACCTGCCAAGCACAAAGTATTGCAGGCCAAAGAAAACAAGTGGTAGTTCTGAGGGTCCTGGGTTTGAGACTGGAAGAGGAGAAAGAGCGGAAGACTTGTTTTTATGAGTCATTTCAAGGACTATCAATTTGAAGACAATACAGCAAATATAGCAAACACAGTTCTTCTAGTACATCCATGAAGATATTTTCTGGCTGTCCACCACTGAAATCTTCTAAATAACTTCCTGACTATGCAGTTGCAAAGGGGTCAATGAGTTTATCATGTAACAGAGGTGTGTCTGACCAAACAGCACTGAAAAATTTCAATGTTTTTCTAATCTGAAGATTTTGCAAAGTTAGAATAAGATATTACAAAGGATCTGTGAAATATTAATTAATACACTATACTGTTCTTCACTCAACTCCTACAAAACCCATGTTGTCCTGCAGATATGCTGAGGTTGTCAAAGCAGCTTACAGAATTTGGCATCCTGATTGTATCAAAGTTACCCAAATAGGTGTCCTAAGTAATTTTTATAAATAGTGCTTAAAATAATACCAGAAATCAAAACACCAGAGGATGGCCTTGGGGCAACCACACTGAGATTCAGGCAATCTAGACCAAACTCTTCTCTCCTGTACAAATTTCCTAAGTAAAGAACAAGTACACTGCGGCATAATTGTATCCCCAGTAGAAAATAGAGAAAATAATTGTTCTTCATCTATTCTTAGTTAAAAATAAAAGAAATGTAAGGAGGACTTGGACAGTGTCTTCTGATGTCAGTATGTAATATTTAACTCCACAGCCCAAGATAACTGCTAGAGTTTCCATATATTAATCTCAGAGAAAATAATCCAAGACATCACAGGCTGCTTGGCATTGTCTTTTGATAGAGGAGTGCAGTAGATGATTAGCTGAAAGGCACTACTGCTAATCCTGCCTTCACTTCTATCCCAAGATCATCACTGTGATAAGACTGTTACTGCTACTAAGAACTACCTTTGCTTGAAACACTCCTGACAGAATTACAGGTGGAATAAGAAACTTTCAACTGTGCAGATACTGAAATAAACAGAAACAGATTTTATTATGAGGTCTTCTGTGCTTGACAAGGATAAAATTCTGAAGACTTTTGAGACCTGCAATACTATTTCTTTGGTCTAATGTAGGAATAATGGTTTTCCCTTTCACTGAGAGGTTTCAATGATTAAATCTCTGGGACATCAAAAGAGACTTTGAATTTAACCTAAGAATTTTTTCTCCACTTGGAAATGTTTTATGAATCTTCTTTTAAATATGAATCTCTGAGAAGGTGAACAAGGAAAATGGTCATCTGTACAAGTTTGAAGTAAAACACAAACATATAGAAGATAATAAAACATTGAGTGAAAAAGTCCCTCTCTTTGGCTATGTGATTTCTCATATCTCACTCTTTGGAAGCAAAATATAAAGAGAACAGGAATAAATCAACAGTTTTGGCTTCATGCAGGTTGGTTCATCTTCATGACCTGTTCGATCATGAAGATCTAATCTCAACATCTTCTGACCCTTCTCCATAGTTCATTACTTTCTAATCACTTATGGCTCTTATCAAAGAATGCTCTGAGCTTCTCAGACTGGAACAAATCCATAAATCAAAGACAATAGCTTCTTGGCTTTCTTTAGCAGTCTGTCTTCTCTTTATAATCTCGTCCATCTGTTGAATTTGAAATTCTGTTTGTGTGTGTAAATATACTGCTAGAAAAAAACAAGAAACAAGCAAAATTATTTCTAGTACAGAATAAATGGTCCATTGACTTTCTGAGCTGGTGTGAGGCACTAACCTGGCACCCGCCCGGGGTACTGCAATCTGTTATCTTGCTGTCCTCCAGCAGAGTTTCTCACTATTCCTTTATTGATATATAGTTTCTCTCCCATGGATAGACAATAGGAAAAAGGAAAACTAACAAAATAATGAACTGACCTTTTTAAGACTGCCTGCAGTTTACACTAAAAAGTTTGCAATGCAAATGAAGAACATGTGCTTATTAACCATCAGTCTTTGTGTCAACTTCTGAAAGGAGGTAGCAATCAAATTTGATATTTGGTTATTTTCTGGATTCCAAAGGGGGCTTTTTTTCTCCCAATATTCTGCAGTAAAATCATCCCTATTGGGTTACAGCAATGACAAACAGATAGATTCCTGCTCTTTGGAGGAGATTACATGGGTGACATTTGTTCTAGTAATTATATCTCCCAGATCAGTACAGAGCAATGCATTCAGACCCTTTAAAATGCAGCATCTCCCAGGGTGCAATAGATTTGACGAGGACTGAAACAACACGCAGGCAAAGAGGATGAGGGGGGTAACACCAGCTAAGAAGATGAGAAAGGCTTTCCTCTTCACTTCAGCTAGACAAACACAGACTTCATTCTTCCACTTGCAATAACAAACTTGCAAGACTTGTCCCTAAAACCAGCAGGAGGTAAAGCAGTGCACAAGGATGGATCTAATGTGCACTCTGCTCACCTGGGGCTTGGGGGGGTGTCTTTTTTTACATATCACAGCAAGAAGAAAGTGGAATTTTGATGGAAATACAGCAGAATCTGACTGGTGAAGTAGCTCAGGAGCTGTTTTATAGTTTCCCATGTACAAGACTGACCAGAAGGAAGACAGTGGACAGAACAGGGAAGCAGAATGGGCAGAAAAGGACAGACATGGAAAAATCTGTTTTTAAAAAAACAGTTGCAAGAAAGGGAGATATAAAAGGGCTGTGAAAAGCTCTACTTTTTTGGACATTCTTTCCAAGCCTGGGCTGAGTAATGACTAAGGCAAGCTTCCCAAAGCACAAAGCAGCACAGGCTCGATGCAGCAGAAAATTCAACATCGTCTACACACACATCTAGTCTAACTAATAATAACACCTCTTGTGAGACTGGTAAATCACTCTCTCATAAAGGCAGAGAAACACTTTCAAAATGACATTTTGCTTCACCCCAGCCTGGTTTTGGGCTGGGTACCTTACCTAAAAAGCCTACCTGAACAGAAAATCTGGCTCCTGTCCTGATTCAGAAGGAGCTGATTTGATATGTTTGAGACAAAACATCTATCTGGGGTTGGTTTTAATGACTAAAAGCACTGGAAAGTAACATGAATCCACAAAAATAAAGATAATACAGTTCTGGAATATAGATGAATATAAGATACATTCTGTAAATGGATTTAAATTTCTGAGGCAACAGAAAATGTACTATACCTCACCTCTGTGTTCCCTTACCCAGACAACTTATTAGGATATATTTGGGGCTGTCTAACATTTAATGACATTCAGACATCATTTATCCCTCATTCACAGACAAAATTGGCAGTGTTATTTAGGAGCTGAACAACCAAGGGATAAAACATAAGTTACTTCTTAAGATCAGTCTCATTTGAAAGTATTTAGATAATTAATAGACAAGTTTAATCTTCCTTTTCATTTCTTCCTTGTTTTAAGCAAAACTGACAATGAAATTAAGCCTGGCTGTAGTAATAGCAAAATCATAACTACAAATACTGTTCAACAGCCAGTTGTTGCACCAGTGTGTGAACCTAAACGTGTCTGGTGCGCGTCAGTCTGGCTCCTGAAGAAGCTGCATTTCTCCACTGGTCAGGATAACATACAACTCAAGCACTTTATACTGTTGGGACCTCTCTAGACAAAAAGTGCTATAAAAGGTGTGCCATGTGTTGTTCTCTGGTTACCATAAAATAAGACTCCAGAGCAAGTGCAGAGTAGGGTAAAGAAAGCCTTCTTAATAGTGGGGTGATGCTGAAAGTACAGCTTATCATCTCTAGTGCTGGGTTATTTGTAATAGTTCTGTCCTCTCTAAGGACTGGGAGGTAGAACAGATACATCCTGAAATAAATCAAACTCCTATATCATCCACCATATCTAGTCAGTCAGTCAGTCATGGCTGGGCTTTGCGAACGAAGATTTGGGAAGGCATTATCCACATTTGCTACAGGCACGCTGGTGGCTTATGAGGCCAATACGTGACAGACATATCCGATTGCAAAAGGCACAGCAGAAAGACTCCTTAGATGGTGTATTTTGCAAGACACGGTTCTTTCTGCGTTGCCTTTTTTCCTCGAGAGTGATCCTGTGTGTGTTCTCAAAGGAGACAGCTGCGTTATAGATGGTGTGTCTCCAGGCCTCCCGATTGGAGGCCAGAGTAGACCAGTTATGGTGATCAATATGGCCAAGGCTGAGATGTTGTTTCAGGGAGTCCTTGTATCTTTTCTTCGGGGCTCCTCTCATGCGGCAGCCAGTGGCAAGTTCACCATAGAGCAGGATCTTAGGAAGGCGGTGGTTGGTCCTTCATCCTTGAGACGTGCCCTGCCCAGCGCAGCTGCGTTCTCAGTAACATGGCCTCAATACTTGTGACAGCTGCTTGCTCTAGTACAGATGTATTGGTCACATAATCTGACCAGCGGATGTTAAGGATTGTACGGAGGCAGCGTTGATGGAAGCGTTCGAGGAGACGCAGGTGGTGGCGGTAGATGACCCATGATTTGGAACCATATAAGAGAGTAGACAACACTATGGCTTTGTAAACACTGATCTTGGTGCTTTTCTTCAGGTGTTTATTACACCATACTCTTTTGTGGAGTTTTCCAAAAGCACTATATGCCTTAGCTAACCTGTCTATCTCTCTCTCGATCTTACCATCTGAGGAGATGAGGCTACCAAGGTAATTAAACTGTTGGACTGATTTGAGCTCTGATTGGCCAATGGTGATGTGGGGATGATGGGGGACTTCCTGAGGTGCAGGTTGGTGGAGGACCTCTGTCTTCTTTAAGCTGACTTCCAGCCCAAAGAGCTCAGCAGCATCTGCAAAGCAGGATGTTAAACGTTGCAGAGCTGCTTCTGTGTGGGCAACAAGGGCGGCGTCATCAGCATAAAGCAGCTCCCGGACAAGATGGTTTAAGGTCTTGGTGTGGGCCTTCAGTCGCCTGAGATTGAATAGACTTCCATCAGTATGGTATCGAATGTAGATACCGTCCTGATCATCGAGGTCTGCTGTGGCCCTTTGGAGCATCATGCTAAAGAAGACGGTGAATAGGGTAGGAGCGAGAATGCAGCCTTGTTTCACACCATTCTTAATTAAAAAGGGCTCAGAAAGTGTGTTGCCATATCTGACTTGGCCGTGCTGATCCTCATGGAGTGAGATAATCATTTTAAGGAACTTGAGGGGACAACCTAAACGTTCCAAAATCTGCCAGAGACCTTTTCTGCTCACAGTATCAAAAGCCTTGGTGAGATCGACAAAGGTTACATAGAGACCTTTGTTCTGTTCCCTACACTTCTCTTGCAGTTGTCTGAGGACAAATACCATGTCTGTGGTGCTCCTGTTGGCTCTGAAACCACACTGACTTTCAGGTAGAATTCCTTCTGCTATAGTCTGTTCAGGAGTATTCTTGCCAGGATTTTGCCAGCAATGGAGAGCAGAGTAATACCACGGTAGTTTGAGCAATCTGATTTAATACCTTTCTTCTTATACAAAGTGATGATGACAGCATCACGAAGGTCTGATGGTAGTTCACCGAGCTCCCAACAGCGCACCACAAACTCGTGAAATTTGGTGTGGAGTGCAAGGCCCCCATGTTTCCAGACTTCAGGTGGAATTCCATCAACCCCAGCTGCCTTGCCAATTTTCACCTGCTGTATGGCCTTGAGGGTTTCTCCTAAAGTGGGGGCAGTATCCAATTCATACTTTACTGGTTGTTGTGTGATGGACTGAATTGCTGAATCTTGGACTACACGGTTGGTACTGAAAAGAGTCTGAAAGTGTTCAGACCATCGATTCAGAATGGAGGTTTTATCTGTTAGAAGGGTTTGACCATCAGCGCTGAGTAGAGGGCTTTGGACCTGGTATGTAGGCCCGTATGCTGTTTTCAAGGCCTCATAGAAACCTTTGTGATCACCTGTATCTGCGCATAATTGAGTTTTTTCAGCTAGATCGATCCACCACTTGTTCTGGATGTCACGGAGTTTCTGTTGGAGCTTGCTGCATGCGAGACGAAAGGCTGTTTTTCTTGCGTGACAGGATGGCAGTGCAAGGTGTGCTTGGTGGGCGGTTCTCTTCTTCCTCAACAAGTCTTGGATTTCTTGGTTGTTTTTGTCAAACCAGTCCTTGTTCTTCTTGAGGGAGAACACTAAGGATTCTTCAGAGGATTGCAGGATGCTGTTTTCAATATGGTGCCAGATTGTTTCAGGAGAGGAATCTGCGGAAGCTGTGGGAATGTTTTCGAGCCTAGTTTGAAGGTTTGCCTGGAAACTGTCTCTTACTGTGGCTGATTGGAGATTGTTAACTTGGAGTCTTCTCCTCGGGATGCTGCCCCTCTTTGGTTTGAATTTGAGCTTAAAATTGAGTTTACAGCGCACAAGCTGATGGTCTGTTTGGCATTCTGCGCTGGGCATCACGCGGGTATGGAGGACATCGCGGGCATCTCTCTGTCGCACCAAGACATAATCAATGAGGTGCCAATGCTTAGAACGGGGGTGCATCCAGGTTGTCTTCAGACTGTCTTTCTGCTGAAAGATAGTATTAGTGACGGTGAGTTGTTGCTCTGCACAGAATTCTAGCAGAAGTCGACCATTATCGTTGCAGTTTCCAACACCATGCTTGCCTAATACTCCTTTCCAGGCTTCAAAATTCTTGCCTACTCTGGCGTTGAAATCACCAAGGATAATGATCTTATCGTCTGCAGGAACCTTTTGGGTAAGGAGGCGCAGGTCAGTGTAAAATTTATCTTTTTCAGCAGGGTCAGCTTGGAGAGTTGGGGCATATATACTAAAGATGACAACATGTTGCTTGTTGTTTAGTGGAAGGCGTAGGGAGATAATGCGGTCAGAGTGACCTGTCGGCAGATTTTCGAGTTTAGGAACAATGGAGTTTTTGATCATGAAGCCGACTCCTGAGAGGTGTTTTTCGGTTCTGGGCTTGCCTGACCAAAAGAGTGTGTAACCGGCACCATGTTCTCTGAGGCTGCCTTCTTCATGAAGGCGAACTTCACTGAGAGCGGCAATGTCGATGTTGAGACGAGCCAGCTCATGGGCAATTAGGGCAGACCGACGCTCAGGACGTCCGCTACCCGCAGAATTGAGCATGGTTCTGATATTCCAACATGCTGGAGTTAATTTAGGTACACCTTTGGAGGCAGGTGCATGCCTTTGTCTTTTGCTCTTTGTGCGACCGCATTGGAAGAAGATGCCCGTTGGCCTGCAGTTAACCAACCGGGTGAAAGTGGAGATGAGCTTTGTTTAGGCCACCTTTTCTAGGCCCCTCTCCGAGTGGAGCAAGCAGTGCTGTCCTTGAAAAGGCTGCTTGGTCGTTCAGGGTGCTGCCCCAAGAGACTGTCATCTCCGGTCAGTCTCAAATGACCAATATCCTGAACCGCCTGCATGCAGGGTTGGGTCTGCGGCTCCCAGTGCACCTTTCACCTGCCGTTTCGACCCTCGCCCATCGCTACAGGACTTTTTGCATGTGGGTAAAGCCTTCAAGCCTGCACAATGGATTTTTTAGGTGAGACACAGTGTGCGCGGAACTGAACCCACCCTTTAATCCCGAGGTTCATCTGCCAGGGCCGAGCGAGCTTGGACGGTGGCAGTGAGGTCCTCAGGACGTAGGTTTGATTAGAGTGACCTTCTCTTAGATGGATGGCCTTACAGGGCTAAGCGAGCTCCATCTGCCCGGGTTTGGGATTGAAGTTGTCCTTCTCCTAGGATGACTGCCAGGAGGCTAATGAGCTCATCCTGCCCAAGAATGTATTAAATCTGGTCCCACGGTTTTGATCTGTCTGGCATGGGTGACCCTACTGGAGGCATGTACCATATAGCTTGCAACCACACGGGGCTATAGAGACTATGTTCCTATTAGAACGCTTTGGGCAAGTCTTTCATTTCCTGCTTTATTATCACCTACCTATAAACAAACTGGTGGAGGTACCCAGGGACAACCCTTTGTCCTGTCCACTGTTTCAGGATGTAACAGAGCAAAGCAAGTATATCCAGAACATGCTGAACCTGGGCAGTAGCCACAGGAGAACCAAAACCAGACAGACAGAACAAACAAAGCAAACATTCTGACCCCAGTACCCATCCAGGCGGGGGTGCCTTTTATTGGCCCCAGCCTGGCGGGGACCCCCATTATTCTAAAAGAACCCACTATCCACCCTGACCTTATCCTTCCCCCACTGTGCTTCCACATATCTTCAGGCACACTACTCACCTGCGACATTTCATACGGGATTGTGCCGCTCTCCCTCCTGCTGGTGGGCGGACCACCAGGGCCCGCTTGACACACTACGGTAATCCTCCCCCCCTCCAACCCCTCCCCCCCAACCCTGGAACGCCAAACCTCTGTGTGCTCCGAAGCTTCCTTCTCCTCTATCATGGAGGCGCAGTACCTGCCGGCAAGGTCCCCTTGTCTCTCCTTTCTCCTGCAACGGCCACGCCCACGGGCATAACCGGGAAAGGCTCCCGGCAGCCCGGGGGACCCGGCCACGAGGCACGGGAAGCCCCCCCAGCCTCCACCATATCTGATGATAGCCTATATGACACTGTCCTATTTTCCATCTTATTTTTATGTTTTCCTATGGAAAGTCAATAAAGAATCTTTCTTTCTTTGCTTGTCAGCTACACTTCTGGAACAGTTAAAAAACAAACAAACAAAAAACAAAACAAAACAAAACAAAAACACAACCCACCTCCAAGAGATTATTTTGTAGAATATAGCATCATACACAAACTGTCTCAAACACAAAAGCAAAGACTGTCATGTCCAACTTCTAAAGAGTGTATGAAGGATAACTTCCTTTACATGCTTTGTCTGAATCTTTTTTCCTGCTTTAAAGATGATTTTCAGGTTTCCTTGGGGGAAAAACATTTTCCCTGTCTGAATGTAAACAGCACACTGTCCTGAACTGGCCCTGTTGCCCAAAGCTCCCATCAGAGTGCCAGCCTGAGCACATGCCAGAGGGACACCACGTTGAGCTCATGTCTGAGATGGGGGTTTAGATGCTAAACAAAAGTACTAAGAAGGAAGAGATCACTTTTTAGGCTGTTTCAAAATGGCTTTTCCAAGCTTTCTTCACAGAGGGACCAAGCAATAACTCAGGGGCCAGCAGTGGCTATCACCTATTTCTTGTCCATTCCAACACCCAAAGCAGCTCCTATTGTTTGAAGCTGCCATCTGTTCAGTGTGTGTGTCTGTGCAAGGGTTAGAATGAAGAAGAAGATTATTAAAAAAGCAGTTTGGCTAAATAAGGGAGCTCATTATGTGTGCTATTTTTGTTCCTCAAATGTCTGCCTTCCTCTCTTTCCCTTGAGGTTTCTAGAGAAATCTGACAATCAGGGCTGAGGTTTACTGTCAGCTTCCATTAGGCAAATCAACCGGGCTGGGGATGGGGGAAGGACAAGGGGAAAGTTGCCCTAAAAGTGAACTGATTCAGTACCAATCATGTCTTTGTGCACATCCCTACTACCAGAAAGTGCTCTGCTTGAGGCACTGTCCCAAAAATGAGCCCTTCCAGAGCCTCTGCAGTAGAACATGGTCATGGAAAACCGTTTTCTGTCAGAGCCACAGCAATGGGTGCAGCCAACAGCTCTCACTGCCCTGACAAGGCAAATGACCTTCAGTATGCTCACCTGTCATGAACTCATTTCAGTGTTGTAACTGACGTGTAAAAGTCATCTGCATTACCTGAACTAAAGACACACGAGCCTGCAAAACAGATGATTTTCCCAAGAATATGAACAGACTCTCTGGACATGGAGCATTGAATCTGACATTTCAAAATCTCTGCATAAAAATAAGAAAAAGGAATTTTCTTAATTATTTTTCACTTTTCCTTTAGAAAATACTGATTTTCCTTCAGTGACTTCACATGAATTTCATCAGCTTATATTGAATTCCAATGGGTTGTGAGGGATCACCTAGTTTCAACCCTCAGTTGGGGGTGGGTTCCTTATATATCAAGAAGGAGCATAAACTGTTCTTCACAGAACAGACATCCAGTTTTAAGCAGAAAAGGTTTCTGTCTCTTATATTTTTAATACCATGCTCACAAAACACGCTATTATTCCAAGGACAGGCCAGTCTCCACTGCACTGCCATGTATCCTGGTTGCACCTTATACATCTTTTAGGATCAGTCACTATACACAGATGCAGAATGAGACAGAAAAATTAGAGTCACCTGCTGTAGAAAACACAGCTCTTTCTCAGTTAGAGAGAGTGGGATTTCACTGCAGCACACAGTCGCCTTCAAAACTGCAGCCATCAGGGCAAGAAGGAAGCTTGTGCATTATGGTTTCCACAGGAATATCACTAAGAAAAAATATTCGTTTCTCCAGCTGTGAGATGGCTATGAACTGTAATCATGCATGTCTTCTTCATCATAAAGCTGTCATGAGGCATCATCACATCAAATTCACAGTAAACAGGGAATTAAATTAAATTATATATCTCCTCACAATCACAGTCTTTTAAATAAACCCCTGACCCATGAAAAACCTCACCAGTGTAGCCACAAACATAAAAAGATATTTAGGATCTTCCACAGCACCTGTGGCTTGAGGAATTTAAGTCCTAATGTCGATTACCTTGGCAGTATTGCACCTCCTTGGGATAAAACTGGCCCAGGGTAACATTACATCCTTCCCAGAAATGGAGGGACCTGCCCAAAGTTTTGAATTAACTGGTAGAAAAGGGATCTGAATTGCTTACTGCCCTCCCATCTTTGTCTGGCCACCCCTTCTTCTCCTCCACACACCACAGGGGACACCAGCAAACCTCTCTCTGAGAATCTTGTGCTCGTTGCTGAAGGCTTCAGACAGGGTTTAAGTTTTCAGACTCAGCAGCATTTCTCCCTTCTGTTGTACTGAAGGTGCCTGCTAGCCATTTCCATGGCAGACTCCAAAGCAATGCCAGCCATGGAGAGCTACTTGTGAGATGCTGGCACAAAGGAGGAGATGGGACATGCACCCTTTAAGTCTAGTGGGACATGTCTTCTGCAGGTGGTAACAGAGCCCCAGATCATCCTTCAGGCTCCCAAACAAGCTCCAGGGCAGAAATGCCATAAGGGAAGAAAGTCCCTACAGGAAATCCAGTTTCTCCTCAGCCAGACACCTTTGCACTCCAGAGCCTCAGGGCTCATCTCCATTCCTGCCCTCATGTCCTCCTCAGTGCCTCTTATCTGCAGGTCCCCAGGTCACTAATGCCACGTCCTGCCTTCAAGCCTCACCTGTCAGCAGGGTGTCAGCAGCTGAACAGCCCCAGCCAAGGCACTTCAGGGCCCCCTGATGAAAACTAATGGATGCTCTTCCCAATTCCTAAACACTACTTGGGACTAAGCAGGAGGGACTCAGTAACTGTCTGAAACTGGGTCTATAAAGAGAAAACTCAAAGTCTGGAGGATAAAGTCTGGGTTTTGCCTCTCAATATGTTCTTCTCCCCTGCAAAAGCACCTCATGCACCAATTTGGTACTTGTGTTTAATCAGCTGAAACAAAAAATGGACAAAACTTTGACAGGGTGTTTCATGAGGATCCTCTTGTACTCAAGGATTTCTAAATTGACATTTTAAAGCTTAGAATAAAAGCTTTCCAATATAACTAAGTGCTTTGAGCTCCAAAGTCCCAAACCTAGGCATTTTAGTGGAAAATAAGTAATCTTAAAATCTAAGTTCTTCCCATTAAGGAATCCAAAATTTCAGTGTTCGGGACCTGGTTTTTTTTTTTTCCTTTTCAGGAAAAGCATTGCTTCATGTCATGGGTTTGGAAACTGCTGCACAAAATACCCAAGAAATAAAAACTACAGCATTTGTTTTCCTTTAACATAGCAATGGAAAACCAGCATTGCCTCAATCTTCATCTGTTTTTGACAGGGTTCCCATATCCTGCGAGTTCATCCCAAAGAACAGTCACATCTACCCAAGTAAGCAGGTCGGGGGGGAGGAGGCTCAGTGAGGGCCCGTGGGCAGAGCTGCCCAATTACAGGTGGAAGGGGCTCTGACAGCCCAGAAATAGCAGGAAAGGTAGGAAAGGCTTTTCTGAGATGCTCCCACACCACAGAAGAGAAAACTAATTTCTCCCATGGGAGAGGACACTCTTGCTGCACCCCTGTCAGGAGTCCATTTCAGAGCTGAAGATTACAGGATAAAACATTCAACCTACAAGGAATTGTCAAAAAATGCAGCTAAATAGCAAACACATGTAAGTCCCAGGCATTTCCCTGAGCCCTACTTGTTCTTTTTTTAGCCTCAGGAGAAAAGCACATTCTTCTGCATAATTTATTTCTTCAGCAGAATTATGCAGAAAACTGCCACTAAATTGCTTTTCCTGATTAAAACCAGAGCACCCTCCCCTCCATTTCTGGATTTATTTTTTTTTAATCCTAGAGCTTCTTCTTCCTAAATGTATCTCTTTAATTCTGCCCGTAAAGAAAACAAAGGCCTGTCTGGTCCTGCTGTTCCCAACACATTCCCAAATGTGGGCAGGACACCTCCCTCCCATTTCCCCAGCCCTAATGCTCTAAATTTGGGTCATGACAGCCCATGGGCTGATTGTGTTGGGGTCTGTGTGGTTTGGCAATGGGCTTGCTTAGGGGAAGGGAGCTTGTTGATAAAAGAGGGGGGGTATTTTATCACAGACAGTGAAATAGCTTTCTGAAAGGGCTCATGCCCTTGAAGTGGTGTTAGAGGCCTATGGGCAGGTGTTTACAGGGCTGAACAAAATCAGTTCTTTACCAGAAGCTGAAGAACAGAGGTTCTGTCACAGTCACCTGTACAACAACAGAGCCAGGTTCAACTGCTTGCAAAATCACAAGCCCCCAAATCAGTGTAAGAATGACCTTCATTTCGATCAGTCATTTGCTGTTGTTCAGGTTTTTTGCCCAGGAGTGTGAGAGATTACTTTTAGCACACCTGAGAAATGGGTGGAGGATCAGTGATTCATGGGGGAGCAGCTTCACCTCCCTATGAACTCATCTCCTCCTGCACTGGTGATGTAGTGCTGCTATTTGCATTTAGCTCTGGATGAACATATTGGCTCAGCTCTTCAAAAACCTTCCTTTAAAGACCAGTTGCAGGCAGAGACTGGTTATAAACCTTTGCATGGCCACTTCCATGCTCTTAGCAGAAATAAAATATTGATGGATTTTCCCTCTCATTTAAGGTCTTTGCCTAGTACGAGGATCTGATGTGATGAGTCAGTGCTGAGCCATGCTTATAGTGTCTGCCTGCATGTAAGAAATTAGAGCCATGACAGTTAAATAAAGGCACACTCAGGATTATTCTGCAGGCTTTATTTTCAGCATGACAGGGCTGTAGTTCTCTGGTTGTTTGTGCTTCTTCCCATGTGTGGTGTTTAGCAGCACCAGTGGAAATGAAAATGCAACTGGTGTAGCTCTGTGGGGACCTCTGAGTTTTCACTGTAGTAGTATGGCCTTCTTCCTTCTCATCCTTGTCTTTGTTAATCATTAGTGTAGTAAATAAAAACAGACTCTGGGTAACACACCCAGTCACTGGGTAACTGATGAAGGCACTGAGAAGATATGGAATGGGGGCAGGTGGGGGCTCTTGCTTAGCCACTAAATCCTCCTTGTCAGCTGCTGAAGGTTGTTCAGGGAGTTGTTTGTTAGTGGAAAAAGATTCACTGCTGGTCTCCCCCACATCTCTCTCCAAGCCCATCATTTCCCATAACCAGGGAAAGCAGCCCATGTACCTGTGGTGCCTGTATTGTTCACTGATTTAATCCAGACTTAAGATGTGTACCTAATTTTGGGGTTATGGAGTTTCAGTACAAAACAAAATATCTAAAAAGTGCTCTAGGAGCACTGTGGGTCCCTTCCCTATAAGTGTCCAGGTGCTGGTGCATGGAAAGCTGGTCAGGGAGTTCAGGCAAGAAGCAAAGCTTCAACAGCCCTTGCTTAAATACAGAAATACACACTGCAAACACCCCCACACAGCCAGCTTCTCTCAACAAGCCTGGGGGGAAAGGTAGGATTTGAGGCACATACTGAACACTTGTTCAAGACCTTGTTCTGGTAGAGGGAAAAATTCCTACTACCAAGGACCCATCCTTGGAACACATTCATCCAGGAGTCACTTATTCTTACACCAACTCAAGGGCCATTGCAGAAGCAGAGTTGACCTCTCAGTGTCTCTGTCCCTCTCTATCCCTTCACACTGACTTGAGCTTGCAGGTGCTCCTAGGGCTTATTCCTCTGCCTTACACTGAGACTGAGTCCCAGGATAAATCTTCCAGGGCCAGAAACCATGTGGAGTAGCTGGATCTAACCATTGGAACTGTGTCTATTGCCATCTGCGTACAGCGAGCCACAAGTTCACAGACTTCTGCATATTCAGATTGTGCTCATTTTATCAGTGCTGGTTGAACTTGGTATCACTCTGTTTATCATCCATATCTCTACTAATAGGATACATCAGCTCTTATAGCCCTGCCACTGCAGAAGCTGTTGACACATCTGGGGTGTCAGGGACATACCTCTCTTTCCGAGTAACAGATCACTAGTGCATTGATGATGTCTTTCTTTCTTGAATCCATTGATTGTTGATCTTCAGCTTAAAACTTCAAATGAACTATTTTCTCTAATTTGGCCTGTTTTGTGCTCACTATTAACTTTACTCATAGTAGCACTATGTGGTCTGCAAGGGTTGTCCGAAGATCCTGGTAGGAAGGGAATTTCTTTAACAGAGGAAAAGCAGAAAAAAGAATATTAATGGAGCAATATTTAACTGATACTTTGAATTAATTGTAGAAGGAGCAAAAATTCCCCTGTGTCTCCAAATTAGTGACTTTTTTTTGTTATTTCCTAAATTAATGCATATGATGGCTTCCCAACAGTAACTAAGCCAGTAACGGTAGATAAAGAGTATTTAGTGCTTTTATTTGCAAATTAAATCTATACTATCGGGACAACTTTATTTCTGGCAATATCTCTGTAAGGGATATTCTGTTCTCTGAAATCAGGGAACTAAAATCATTTGAGGAACTTCTGCACTATTGCCTTGGGAAATAGAGTTCTTGTTCCCCACTTTAGACTTGACATAGTGCTATTGCAGGTAATAGCCTTTTGAGAGCAGTGATTAAATGCACAGGGTGAACAAGGCTGTACATATTGTGCGTTACATTCCAGCTGATTACATTAAATATTCCAGATTCACGGGGTCCCCTCGGTGTAGGCAATGTTCCACTTAGCAGAATCATCATCAATATTTAAGCGTTCTTTCATACCAAGCTGTAACAGCCCCATTTGATATCTAGCAATGGAAATGATGTCTCAAATTGCAATACATTTCAACCTCCACCAACATCTTCTGTAGCTACAATCCCATGTTCCTTCCCTTCTGGAGCCCACCTCACTCAGGAATATGATGTTACAGCACACACGCACACACTGATCCCAGGATCCTGCTGTCCTGCCAACAGAAGACAAATGACCCTTTGATGTGATATCAAGAAACTGCACATCCCTTTGGCCCCTTAGGGCCGCTTAGAGAAGCCTTTGGCTTCTCTGCTTTCATCACAACATGCTCCAAAGCTCCTCCTAGGCTAAATGATTCTTGGAGGCCCTCCCCTTCCTGTTGAGGAGATGTGGACCTTTAGGTCTCATGTCTTCTAAGTCTACACTGGCTGATGGGGAACAGGCATTCTGCACCCACTTTTCCAAGCCTGTTTTCAAGAATCTTTTAAAAGGAAGGGCTGCACTGCCTGTGCTAAGTGGTATGTTCAGCTGGAGCCATGTGCATCCTTTCCCATGCCCTGAGCCAAGCTCCAGCCACACAACTTGCCTCTCCTCAGATACTAATAACTGAACTTACAACAATAATAAAACATGATATGCTCTGTTAGATCTTTCATTTGAAATAAAATCCTGTGACGCAGAGATATCATTATCATTTTTATCTCATCAGAAGTAACTATCACATTTGTGGGTAAATATAATACATCAAAATGGGAGATTCTTTGCAAAGGAGTCTGTATAAATACAAACAGTGGAGATTAAAGGGCTAACAACAATGGTCTTTGCTGCTGAGGCTCCAGCAACACCCTGTGTGCATCCCCAGCAATACCTTTAAAAAGGAAGATTTAAGAACTAAATCTATGATATTACTTTGTCTCCCCTGTCAATAATCTGGTAGCCTTAGGCACACATGCCAATGGAAAACCAGGCTGGAGTTCAAAGATGTGGCACATGAGAAAGTAGCGGGGATAATTTTCACCTGATATCACATCATCAGAAACTGCTACACGAAATTATTGTGAATTATGGGAGCCTACTGTGCATTTGATTTCCCACAGCTGCTACCACAGCAGTCACTTTCCTGAAAATTAAGTGCATGTTTCATCTGCTTACAGGAAGGAAAGAGGGGAAAAAGGTAAAGAGTGAAAAATTTATGATGGAAAACCCACTGAAATCTCCTGTGCCATCTTGTGTTAGCCACAGCCTGTTCCCTGGCTGGACTCTGGGACAAGCAGCAGGGACACGTGACCTGGTGTCACTGGCAGGGTGGGTTGTGTCCATCAGCAGTAGAGCCAAAGCAGACCCACCAGAGCTGTGTCCAGTGACTGCAATATGTTCATTCCATTTACATTCCCCGCAACTCACTTCTGTCTCTTATCTCCAGCAAGGGACACTACACAGAGCAGATCATTCCATCCTCTCCTCCAAAGCAGGCAGCAGCACTAACAGCCCCTGCGACTGCCAGGAGCTGCACAACAGCGTAATGAGAGCCTGTCTGTCGGAAATGAGGGGCCACGGAGGAGGCAGGGAAGGGAGATTCTTTCATTCCTACATGTGAAACTACAGCACAAAGCTCCTTCCTGAGCACTCACTGTGCGATCACAGCACTTGGTTTGAATGGCACTGCAGGTGGGGCTGGTCCCGCTCCCCTGCGGGAGGCTGACAGGCCACAGCACCAGACTGACAGCCCTGAGCCTGAGCAGAAAGGGAACAGCACCAATATATTTCCCTCCTCCATCATTATCATTCTGCTCCAACAAATGTTGACCAGAAAAGCCATATGGTTATTTCATTTTCAGGCAGGTTTTACTAGCATGGAAACAAAGATACTTCAATCGCACTTTTGTGTCCCAAGATCGCCAAGTGCTTCTCTGAGTGCTAATTAAATTCCACAACCTCCTCAAACAGCAGGTCAGTCCAATCCAGCATTGCCACAGCTTCATTCCCTGTGGAAAGGCTGCAGAGATGCCCATGCTGGGCATGGCTGGGTGTGCATCTGCCCTCCCCCAACATGTGCTGGAACAACTGGCCCAGTTAAAGACAATTTGATGGAGAGGCAGAATCCCCAGAGAAAATTAATCTCCCAAATTTTTTTTTGTGGCCCTTGCCAACATCACTTCAAGGTGCTGAAGCCTGTTCTGTGAGTTTATCAGGCAATGCAGGCAGAAAAGGCCTCATCCATGGAAAAGCTTCAGCCAAAACTTGGACTTTTTTGGACAGTGAACCGACTGGAGGGAACTGGACTTAGAACATCCTGACTTACAAAACAAATGATTTCTGGACCAGAGGAAGATGGACTAGGTTAGCAGAGGGCTCATACAAACCATCATGCAGATCCAGGATCCCAGTCCAGAAGCCCTGGCATTTCCTTGAGCAGAGTGACACCTTGGACCTCATCCCCCATGATACTCACAGGTACAATGAGTGCTTTGATTCTCACACTTCCCCCAGCACCATTGGATCAACTGCAGGGAAAATCAGGAGCAATAAAATCAAGTCTTCATTGGACTTCTTTCTGTATCTGGACATGTTTTTTTAGGAAGGTGATTTTGTCCCTAGGCCTTGAATTTTTAGCCTTTTCTTTTGAAAAGGAGATTGATATGGATCCTTAGAGTAAAAACTGATAAAATAATTTCTCTCAAAGGGACTTTTTGTAAGGCAGAATGAATACAGATCACGAGAAAAAGGGAAGAAAAATCACTCTGATTCTGGGGCAATTTCATCCACACAGGTGGCCTTCCTCAGATCTTCCCAGGAATTCCTCTTGGATTTTGGGTCTTCATCTTCATAGAGGAGGCCTGAGAGGACAGGGTTCATCTGGGATAAGATAGGAGACTTACAGCTGCCACTTTATTTCCATTAACACTTGGCTTGCAAAGAGCCAAGTCCTACTTCACTATGAAGCTGAGGCAAAGAAAAAATGGCTGGAACTCATTTTAATGGCAAATTTACTTTGGTATCAAGCTGGTACTTAAGACAGACATGAAGTTATTCTGTGGGAGTCAACTGAATATCAATTGGATTTTTATATAATGTGGAAAAGGACTGAAATTTGGGGTTAATTAGTAGTATTATGGACAGTTAGAGAAAAACGGAATAACAGAAAAGTGCAAACACATGGTAGTGTCTTTTCAGTACAACATGCAGTCAAGTGTAACTTTTTTGCCTGTCTGAAAAAACCCCAACTACTTTGAGAGGCAGTGGTGAGTGTTTCTGTGATCTAGATTGTGACTGGGGTGAGAGACAGGGTGAGATAAGAAAAGGAAAGGAGTGGAATTTGCTTTAATTCAAAGCATCTTGAGCTGTTAAAATTTTGGCCCTGCCTAGAAAACAATAATGGAAGAAACAGCCCTTGCTGATAAGTATCTCTTTTCTTCAGAAATTTCTATTCCAAAAAGCCATTCTCTGTCACTAATATGTCTGACATCTAATATAATAAAAATAAATACACCTCTAAGGGGTTTGCCACTTTCTTTGTTCACTGTAACTTGCTAGTTAACTTCCTGTCCCCAGAAGTGTCTGTCACTGCTCATTTGTACACAGATGGGGCTCTCTGGGCAGACAAGGCCTTCCATGGGCTGGAACCAGTCAGTGGGAACAGCCATATCCATCCCAGCATTATCCAAGGCGCAGCAGAAGCAAACACAGCAACAGCACTGTGCACAGGATCATCAGCAGAAGAGAAGGGGGGCTGCATTTCTCTGACTTCCAAGATAGTAATGCCAGCAATAAAGGAAAAGGGATTATCTTTTTTTTCCGAGGTTGGGAATCCTGTTTCAGGTTTCATGCCATGCAGACAGCAATAATAACCTGCTCTGAAAGCTGCTTGCTGCACAATAGTAAATTGCTCATGGGCAGCGATGGCAAAATTTAATCCCTGCTTTTAGAATGCAACCCGCACAGCCACTCAAGACAACATAATAGCACTTTTGTAGCTCTCTGCTACAAACATCACTTTGAAAAGGATACAGCTGTGGAGGGGAGTCTCCACATGCGTCATTTTTGGCTGACTACCAAGTCCTCAGAGCCTCAGCCACACTGCTCTGCCAACTACTGCAAATTCACGCTTGAGGAAGGAGAGGAAATGGTTGGAGATGTGTAAGCAGGAAATGCAAGATAAAATTAAGTCCTTGGCCAGGTGATCAGGTTAGAAATTCATTTGCTGAAGAACTGCGATGAGCGAAAACTGGGAGCTCCAGTCTGGGATTTAATTTACAATCCATAAGGCACTGTATGGACTCACCTAAACTTCTAAAGCTGCAGATGCATCAAACATCAGCCATTCCTTCACCCAATGCTGACCCAAATTATACTGTGGGACATCCGGTAGGAACACGGAAAAAGTTGTCTTCTTGTCCTGAAGGTCTCATCCATGTGATCTGAAAAGAAATGCAATGTCTTCATCCTGCCAAGAAGGTTTACTGTGCAATGTGAACTTCATCTTTGCTTGGATATGGATTTTCACCCTGGCTGTAGAGCAGTGAGGATTTGCCCATTCAGGAGCAGCCCAGACAAGGAGGAGCCCAGACAAGACTACAGATGGCACCAGCAATTTCTCTCCCTGTCTTCCCTCCACTGTCCTGCTGAGTTATCAGTCACACTGTTTCCAGATGCCAAATAAATCAACTAAGTGACCAAAGGAGGCCAGGTTGTTCTCGCCACTGTGCTGGTTAAGCATGATTCCAGAAGTGCCCATGTCCTGCTCAGCAGTGGGGGCTGTTAGGACACATCTCTATAGAAGAAGAGCCAGCCTGGAGGAACAACCCTTCCACAGCAGCACGGCCTTGAGCTGAGATCAGCACAGGCTGTGCTGTGCTCACACGCTGCTGTGCTGCTGTCACTGCTCCCCCAGGAGCAGCCCAGTCCCCTCCACTGGCTCCTACCCTCCAAGCCCTGCTGGCCTGTCCGAGCCAGCTGGGAGCCACAGCAGGCTGGAGGCACAGACGTGCATGTGAGAGGGACAGGGCTGATGTTCCCAGCTGGGGAGGTGGGATGAGCAGCCAAGAGCAGTGCAGTATCCAGCTGACCCAACCAGATTCAGAAAAGGCACTTTCACTCTGGGAGCACAGTTGTTGCTGGAGGGCTGCAGTGGGCAAGGGAAGAAGAACTTGGGGTTTTGCAGGTAGCTGTGAACCAGAAAGAGCAAGAAACCCCTCCAGAGCTGACCCAGGCAGCTTGTGCTTTGAATCTCTATCAACCTGCTGTCAACTCTTTCTGAAAGCACCAAGAAGTATCAGCCAGAATTAGTTTTTCCATAACAAATCCAAGAAAACTGTAAGCTTCTTATGGATCTATCAAAGAGGGATAATGTGGTCATGTGTGTCCTGTGATATTACTAGGGCCTCTGCATCTAAATAATTTTAGAAAAAATCATCGTAAAACTTTGGGGTGTGTTCTCCCTTCCTGGCACAAATAAAGATATGGGATTTTGAGTGAATTGCCTAGTAATTCTGTCATGAACTGATCTGCTTTCTCCTTCCTCCCTACCTCACTGTATTACTGATGGGAACAAGGGAGTTGTTATCAATCAAGACAAGCTACATTGTGATCTCTGCAACTGAAATCCATTTCAGATCGGAGGATAAAATGTGATTATATTTACACTTCCTTGACACAATTCAGGCAGCAAAATAACAGCCTTCTAAAGACATTTTTCTTCTTCATATTTAGATTTGTCAGTATTGTGGAGCTGTGTGAGAAGGGAGGGAATTATTACAGCAGCTGGGATTCAGTGATACATTTTAGTTGCCTTTCAAATTAAGATGTTCAGTTTATTGTGTTGTCTTCCCATCTTTTTTATCAACAAGTTCCTTGAATAGTGTCCAGAGCATCCTCCAGATTGATGAGATTGCATTTCAATCAATACAGCTCTATGTAAATCTATTTTTGCTTTTGACATATCCCATAAATTATTTCTACTTATAACCTTAATTGGTCTGTATTCATCACAGGAGATGGAATTTCTAACTCATGCAGCTGTTTACAAATTAAATTTGCAATTAATGAAGAAAGTATGAGATTAAGCACTTCATACTTCCCCAATCTGAATTTGAAAAGGATATAATTATGTTTTATATGGTCAGACTGTGCTTGGACATTTTTTTGTTAAAGGTGTAAGCTCCAAAATATCCCAGAAATGCAAAAACTGGCTTGACCAACATGGTCTTAGTCAAACTAAGGTTGGGCTTGACCTGCTGGCAGGAACAACCAGTATTACTCATAACAACAGTCTCATTTCTAGTAGACAACATATGTTCTCTTCTCCTTCCAACACCAGCAATGATATTGAGCCCATCCATCCCACGCAGAGCACCAAGGAAGCCTCCCATCTCACTTTTTAATTTGTGCCTGCCCCAGTGCATCCTAGGCACAGTCAGGGACCTCCCAGAGCTTGGCTTTAGAGTGAAAACAATCCTACTCTCATCATTTTACCCTTTTTTTTTTTTTTTTTTTAGGAATTGTATTACAATTTCTAATGTATTTCCTGGATATCTACAAAGTATTCTATGGAAGGGCCATCTCCTGTCACCTGTCCAGATTCACAGAGACAGTTTTCAAAGCAGTAGCTAAGCTGAGAGTGGTTCAGTATTCTCCTCACAGCCACATACTATGTAGCAGGAGAGCTGTGAAAAGGTGAGTTAACCAACAGCATCAATAGCAATTTTTAAGGAACAATCATGTAGAATTACTGTTCAAACTTGATAATATACCATAATACACAGAGCTCAGCTGCAGGATAGCACACTAAAACTGGGAAAGAGTGAAAGCCCTTTCCTTCCTTTTACAACTGGAATACAAGACCTCTTCATTGGCCAATTTTCTAATACCTGCAATTTTTATTTTCTTATATTCAGTGCTTCATTCTTCTCCATCTTCAGTAGACTGCCTTAGGCAAAGTTGTGCTCCTCTCCATTTCCATTTTTTCTTTTACCTTCACCACTTAGACAGTGAATTCGAAACTACAGAATGCAATTAAGAACATAGCCTTGCCCTGCCATTTAGTACAGGCACAGAAAACTCAGGAGAAAACATATATTAAAAAGTCAGTAGTTGAGTTCCAATATATTCACTGCTCATGGACCCAAGGAGACCAAGGCCTTCCCTACAGACTTTCATACAAGAATCAGGATCTTGAATCTGTGGATGACCCTGCTTCAGCAGAGAAGTTGGACTAGATGACCCACTGTGGTCCCTTCCAATCTTACCCATTGCGTGATTATCTGCAAATGGAAGTTTATAATATCAGTTATTAGAAATGCTATCAATTCCTCATCCTCCAGTAAAGAACAGTGCTGCAATATTCCTCGAGCAACGCACCTGTAATACAACACAAGCCTGACTGTGTTACCTTGTGTTTAAAAAGGGCTCCATGGCTAATAATAGACAGGAAACTAGTTGGACATGGGTTTTGGGAATCACACCAACGGCTCTAGGAACCTCTCCTTATACAGTACCAAAACCAGCTCAACTGAGTAACTTACCACCCTTTGCTTTGAGAAAGAAACGAGGTTCTGGTGCAGGAAGAAGCAAGGTGTGATAAAGAGCAGCAACTGCTGAAGGGAATACTGAGGGTGAGAAGCTGGTAGTCTGTAAACAAGCAGACAGTTAAAGAGGAAGGTTAAGTGCAGGTTAAACGGAAAGGAGGTGAACTGGAGGCTGAATCCTGCAGGAAATATTAAGTGTTAAGCAGTACCAGTGTGTGTGTGCAGGTGCATGTCTTGAGGGAAGCCTCTCCACTGCATTCTTTCTCCCTTTCTTTTTTTAATATCCACAGAAAGGCCCCCCACACTTCTGCACATGTCCATGGCATCCATGGAAAAGCACTTCAGGCTTTTGTAAACGCACAAGAGAAACGCCCGAGAAAGCTTATGGGAGAGGTGAAGAATAGCTGAAAAAACCACAGAAGCTCCTTTCCTTGAGAAGGTGTCTGAGGGGTCGACTCTGTGGTTACAAGCACTTTCTTGCTGAGGCGCTCCAGCCCAGGAATCCTCCCGATGGCCTGCGGGGGCAGACGGAGCTCCCGCAGCCCCCGCTCCCATCGGCCCTCCCTCGCCAAGAGCGGACCGGCAGCACCAGGGGCCGCAAACAGCGGGGCTGGGGGAAGGTCACAATAGACACTGCCCTGCTCCACACACAGCCCACGGCAGGGCTGGGCTGAGTTGGGCTGGGCTGAGTTGGGCTGGGCTGGGTTGGGCTGGGCTGGGCTGGGCTGGGCTGGGCTGAGTTGGGCTGGGCTGGGTTGGGCTGGGCTGGGCTGGGTTGGGCTGGGCTGAGTTGGGCTGGGCTGGGTTGGGCTGGGCAGGGCTGGGCAGGGCAGAGCAGAGCTGGCTTGGGCTGGGCTGGGCTGGGATGGGCTGGGATGGAATGGAATGGGTAGAGCAGAGCAGAGCTGGGTTGGGATGGGTTGGGCTGGGCTGGGCTGGGCTGGGCTGGGCAGAGCTGGGTTGTGCTGGGCAGAGCTGGGTTGGGCTGGGCAGAGCTGGGTTGGGCTGGGTTGGGCTGGATTGGGCTGGGCTGGGCTGGGCAGGGCAGGGCAGAGCTGGGTTGGGTTGGGCTGGGCTGGGCTGGGCTGGGTTGGGCTGGGCAGGGCTGGGCAGTGCAGAGCTGGGTTGGGCTGGGCTGGGCTGGGCAGGGCAGGGCTGGGCTGGGCAGGGCTGGGTTGGGCAGGGTTGGGTTGGGCTGGGCTGGGTTGGGTTGGGCTGGGCGGGGTTGGGCTCGGTTGGGCTGGGCTGGGTTAGGCTGGGCTGGGCTGGGCAGAGCTGGGTTGGGCTGGGCAGGACAGGGCAGGGCTGGGCTGGGTTGGGCTGGGCAGGACAGGACAGGGCAGGGCTGGGCTGGGTTGGGCTGGGCAGGGCTGGGCTGGGTTGGGCTGGGTGGGACAGGACAGGGCAGGGCTGGGCTGGGTTGGGCTGGGCAGGGCTGGGCTGGGTTGGGTTGGGCAGGGCAGGACAGGACAGGGCAGGGCTGGGCTAGGTTGGGCTGGGCAGGGCTGGGCTGGGTTGGGCTGGGCAGGGCAGGACAGGGCAGGACAGGGCAGGGCTGGGCTGCCACCGCCTCCCCTGCCTCTCCTCCCCAGCAGGAACCTTCAGCTGTCACCTCCTTTTCAATCTCAGCTATTAACCCATTTTCTAACGTTACCAAGCCATCTATTAAAGGAATGATGTTGTCCCTGACACCACTCTTGGAAGTGAGTGTGTTTTGGAAGAGCGGTAACTTTGCTAATGAAATGCTCTGCATGCCAGAGCCTGCTTTCTCCATGCTTTACCACCATATGGTTAAATTTTCCCCTCCATCAGATTTAATAAATAGTGTTTACAAATTCTTAGGCATACCTCCCTTGTAAAAATCCACTAAACCCACAACAAATATACTTATCATGGCATTAATTTGGTTAGAGATTTTCTCAGAGTACTGACAGCCATATCTAATTTCTAAGGATTTATTTTTATTTCAAAATATATTAGATACATTTTTTCTTTACCCACTACAATTCCTTTATAATCGTGGTTGCTCTGAAGGCAGGGGGCAGCTGCTTTACAACCATCCACTGTCAGACTACATCCCCTCTAAAATATCCTTCAATAATTAATATTTTATATTTATTCACAAGTAAGAACTTAAACTTTTCAACACGGATCTACAAAGCATTAAGTTCATTCTTTCTACAACTGAACACTGACATTTCATAGTTCAAACACCACTCCCTGCTGGGAGATTATCTACTACCACGGTCTAGATATTAATATCTGCAGTCTGTGAAGAAGCTTTAATAATCTTAAATATAAATTTTAATATCAATTCTCTCACTCATACTTGTTTGTTCTTAAAAATGAAACCAAGCAGACACTTAAAAAGCAGAGACTTCAATTTATATTCAGTACCAGTTTTTAATGCATTTCCTTTCTTGGTCAGTTGATTGGCCTCTGTTAACAACAACATATCTGGACTAGTAGTGAACTGAGTGTCCTGTTGACAGATGCCTATGTTTCTCTTGAAATATGAATGTTATCTACCATTTATATGTATATGTGTGTGTATATGTATATGTGTGTCTATATATATAATGTGTATATATACCACATATACCCCAATAGTTTTAGAATATCAGTAGAGATACATTGTGGCAAATGAATGTTAACGTGGCATGGATCTAGCAAGTACCAGCACCTTTCTATCTTTCCAGGTTCCCTAGTTAGTTAGAGCCACGGATTCATCCTCACCTCTTTTTGTATGGAGAAATACCGCAGTAAGAGGCTGCAATCAGTGAGCAGCTGCTCAGTTCCCTGATACAAACACCCATATGTCAGCAACAAGCAAGAGATTCCCACCACATTTATACTGTTAGAGAGCTCTGAGAGTCCAGGGAAGTGTGAATTGTTTATGATGACGGGTGAACTCAGGAACAGTTTCCTTCTGTCAGGATTTCTCCTGACGGGACTTAATTCCTCAGTTATGACAAACTCCATTCTGAAGATGTATGAATTGTTATAATTGAGTTAAAATGTGTGTAGCAAGTGGGAGAGAAATAACTAACCCAGAAAGCAAGGATCCTCTGACATCTGGTCTTACCTGAGGTGGTCTCAGATTGCTCTGTGCTTCCTGCATCAGACTCTGCTCTTGTCCCACAGATTCATAAATAAGTTTTGGTGGAGAGAGAGAGAGAAAATCTAATTCCTTGATTGCAATGACAGTACCTGAATTCATCCTTACAGCCCCTTCACTCTCCTCTAAAACCATGACAAGAAATGGAGATCTCCCCTAATAAATCTAACCACCTCCATAGTGGGGATTTTCCTGGAAAGGTAGACTGAGATTTTACTGGAGGAAATGTATAGCTCCTGGTCTCTGCTCAACCCATTACCATCAGCCAGGCTGCACTAGTTAGCTGACCTGGGTCCATGCCTGGAGTATTATCTAAAATGAATATCTATCCAAAGATGATGTCAAATATATGTAAGTATTGGGAGGAGTATCAGCAAAAGAGTGTAAACAAAGTGTTCGTAATTTTTCATACACTCCCCATGATGAAAACTTTACTTCTGATATATTGATTAAGGTCAAATATTCGGGGCCAAAATTGCAGCTCACATGAAAGAACTTTGCTGTTTTGGTTTAGACTACTTCAAAATGGTGTCCTTAGGCTTCATTTTTCCAAAGTCATGCTGATGTTACAATTGCTTTGGACAAGGGTTTCCCACAGAACCAATGCTTCCCAGTGATAGGAAATGCTTGTGATGTGGTTAAAAGGTTTGTCCCTCTGCATATGTTGGCAACTAAACCACAGTGCAAACTGCAGCCTCCACACAACTGGCACAACCTTTTCTGCTGTGCTTGCACAATGCCCAGCACTGTGCAGGCCTGCTCTGTGCCACAGCCCTGGCACAGGCCCGAAATCATAATCAATAGCAACAGCTCTGCAAACAACAAGAAATGTGAAACAGTGGCACTTTTATTCTTGTGACAACATTCCTCTCAACCACAGTACAACCAAACAACAACACAGCTACCACACAGTCTCTGCTTCATGACCCGCACTGGTTTAGGCTGCAAGGGGCCACTGATGGGAGGAATTCAATATTGTTCTATGTTTGGCTAATGCAATAATCACTACATGTGAGTGTTCCTTTGCTCGGGTGCTCAGTGCTATGTTTGGAAAAGGAGAAGTCAGTGAAACATCATGGATATAAACATGTGCTATCTTCCCAAACATGGAAATGTATTTTTTCCTTCCCTTATATTCTTTCTGTTCTTATCTATTCACTTCTGCTAAATACAACTTACCCTTGATTCAGTTCACAGTCTCAAGGCTTTTGTGTGGTTTCTACTTCACTTCAGGAATTTTGGAAATAAATTGCTGCACAGGGTTTGTTTTAGAAAGGTTTTGTTTGTTTTCAAACCATATACTTGGCTAAATGAAAAGGATCCAGCTCTGTGTTTTCTGTTTGGGTTCCAGTAGTTGTTTGCTGCTGCAGTTTGAAGGAGATAAAGGAGATGGGATGGGGCAAAACTACAGAGTGAGCCTTGCTTCCAGGTCTACATGTCCTGTTGCCTATGAACAGCATTGAGCTTCCCCTCAGAAGGGAGAGAGGGAGCTTCTGTGTTCCAACAACCCCCATGAGCATATCAAAAGCTAATTTTGGTTCATCCAAAGGAGAAGTCCCTGCACTTTCAGAGCACCTGGTTCATCCTTCTTTTCGGTACCCACTTTAGAAGAAGAATCCTGACTAACAGTGCCCATAATTCTCTGTGGGTTTCAAAGGAAATTGGAACAGTTAGTTCACAGGAAGGTGATAATTTAGTAGTAATTTTGGACTGATTAGTTCTTTTCCCAGTATTTTCATTTATTATTTTAGTCTTTAGAAATAACATGGATCTTATTTGTATCTGGTGTATATTTGCACCTGGGCTTTCTGCTCCCACCCAACACAGAATCTCCAGAACTGATACCAGCTGGAGAGCCCATCAGAAAAATGCCTGGGTAGTTTGTCTCTACCACAGATGCCCATTAACATCTTAAAGCAAGTTTCTTTTTTATATCTCAGTTTACCCAATACAAAATGGGGATAAAGATACTGAAACTGATGTCTGATGTAAAGATCTTTCAGGGGCTGTTGTAGTAGTAATGTAATGGGCACAGGTAGCAGAATGAGATTTGAAATCAGTGATTTCAAATGACTGATTAGAAGCTGTTCCTCAAACAGTAGATGAGAAAGAATGAGAGCTTCCACAATATGAAAGCACAGACCTCAGAGCCTTTGAGAACAAGATACAGGGAGGAAAGTCATATGAAGAATAACCTTGTAAAAAGCACCATCATAAGTAAAAATATGTTTGTGAAAGGACAGGACAAAAGTGCTGAAGTCAATGGATACAGACCACATTTGGTGACAGGGGTATTTGCTTCTGTAATCCCAAATCGTGTCAAGGTCAGGAAATAAAGTTCACAGTCTGAGCATGCTCTGGTTGTAGCACACTTTGATCACATACAGGGGAAACTGCTCTAGAAAGGAAGCAGAGTTCTGTTTTATGTCATAATGACAGTAACTAGCACGTTTCATAACTTCCCCTGTGCTTCAGCAATAGAACAGGCTTCTACAGGTGAACAGCAGGGCAACAATTATTGTTAGTGGCTAAAAAATTAATCTGACGCTCTTTTTGATGTCTTCCCATTTACCTCAGTTAGTGGCCATCAGGACTACAAATTCTCCTTCCTCAGAATATTTTTGGCATAAGGCAGTTTCATTCTGACAGAAAGACACTCACCAGCAAAGTCCTAAAAATAGCACTTAATTTAATCATTCAGCTAACAAAATCAAGGTGACAGATAGCCAGGTTCAGTAGAAAATGATGCTGCTACTTCATACCCACAACACAGCACTGCTACAATAGCAATAACGTGTACGCTATGGATTACCAATCCTGGAACAGCACAACTGGCATCTCCCTTAATCAGCTGCTAAATTGTTCTTAGCTAGGCCCTAAACTAAAAGTCTGACTGTATTGAAAAAGCTTCCGATGTGCTTTTATGAGATCTTAAGAACCTGATGTGCAGTATTGCAGAGAACTGAGGGTTTCTGCTTGGCTTTAGTGTAGAGTGGGCAGCACCTGAGAGGGTGCAGCTTCCCTGTGCTCAGCTGTATGAGGCAGATACTCCTCACAGCCATAGTGGAGAGCAGGATGGAAGGGAAACAACTGCTGAACTGCTGGATGCCGCCCTCCCTGGCCATGTGTGTTTGAGGCAGGGCTGGGAGCTAATCAAGGTGCTGGTCTGAAGATGTGTGCTTAGCCACTTAACTTCATGACCTTGTGCAAACTGCCTGACTCAGCACCATCTATAGCTGTACAAGTGGATGAAAACCACAGCCTGGATGATCTACTTGAAGAACATTTTGCATGATGGGTGTCTGAAAGCTGCTCCTAAGCCATTGTAATACAGAAGAAAGCCATGCTGTGTAAAAACCTGCTAGTGGCAACCCAAGTAATTCTCTGCACCTCTAAGTCTCCAAAGGAGCACCTCATATTTACCTACAATGCAACATTCTCTGAAAGAGTAGACACACAGCCAAATAAGAAGAAAAATGCAAGTATACTGAGGTATATAAATCTGCTCTGGAGGATGCAGTACAGTGACCAACCATATGTGGACTAGCTCTGCTATATTACTCAGATGTCTTGAATGAATCTCTTTCTGGAAGATCATTGCACATAAAACAAATAAAAGTGGAGATATTTATCTCTTGAAATATTACTCCACTCTTCCCAAAATTATTCTGTGCACATCTATGCGTACCAGACTGAATTGAAAAGATATGAATTGATCTCAATGTACTCCTTTTTTGTTGCTGTCAAGGTATTTTTAATCACTTGCCTAGTGCTACTAATCTTCGTACTTTCTCTTATAAGTCCCATTCAAAGTCAAGGCTTCCTTGTGCTCTGTGTGCATATGGGCCCATTCCCTGCTCAGCCACCCACAGGCACCTCCACAGGTCAGTCACTGCTTCTGTGGGCAGCAGGTCCTGATGTTTTTCAGGTTTGTGGGGGTTCCTCTGCAGTCACTGACCTGGCTGTCAGTCTGTGCTTTGCTTGCCTCTCTGCCCCACTCTCTGCTGTGTCCTATACTTAATTCTGCCCTTTTGCCTTCTTTTCGATCAGGCAGGACTTGCAAAGTGCACCTCAGGAGTTATGAGGAGTTCACTGCCTCGTTAGTCACTGCAGGCAATGCCTGAGAGAATGGGATATTGCAACCCATGTTTAGCAACTGGAAACTGGGGCACAAAGACAGACTTTACTGGGCCAAACAGGAAGATGGAAGGTGAATTCAGATTTGAATCCCACCTGAGACACCAGAGCCACAGAAATGTCCTTCTGTCTTACTGCAGTTCTTTTAATCTGAATGCCATTATCTTTACCTTTGTTTTTTATTTCCTTGTAGGTAATAGCTGTAACTAGTTTATAGCATTAAATACATTTTGAAATAAAAATTAAATAAAAAATTACTACTATATTGCCTGCATCTCTCCCTTCAATACACAGAAATTCCTAGTTTCAGAGTGATCACATCCAATGTCACAGATAATACCAAGTATTGTTGCTAAACACTTTAAAAGAAAAATGTGACTTTATAAAAGCTTTATATTATTCATACAGAAAAGTTTACTTAAAAAAAAAAAAAGTGACTCAGCCCCCCAATGCTCATGCACCTGTGGAGTGGAAAGTTTCCTGGATTGCTCTTGAGTACCAGGAATTTTTTTACCCACTTATATTTTAGCACCTTTCATCTCAACCTTTTTCTGAAGTTGATCATCCCTGTGGTGCTTAAATGAGAGATGACAGAGAACCCATGGGGAAAATAAGGTTGATGAAATGCAAAGTAGCGTTATTTATGCTGAGTCTGTGTGCAAAGTGCATTTCAAACTTCCTTGATTTTTCGGTAATAACCAATGCTGGGGGGATGGGGCAAGCCAATATTTGCATTTGATATTTCTAAATAGCTTATCTTTTTCTTTCTCCCTCAGTGAAGCACAGTTGTTATTTTTTCTTTTTTTCCATTCAACTTGAAGATCTGATAATTAAAACTCTGCAGGAAATGTAAGGAGCACCTTTGGGGTCTGCAGATGGGAGAGGGAAATATGTTGGAGAAGGCAGTTTGGGACACCTTTCCTTTCAGCCTCCAGGAGATGAATGGTAGCTGCTCAGATTTGGAGGCATGTTGCTGTGGTTTCTGTGGGAGCCTCACATTGATGCTGTCAGTGTCACATTCCTGTTTCCCACTGAAATGAATAACTTGACTTTGAAGTATTGTCATGGTTACTTCTCTTTAAACAAATATCCTGTCCTCTTGAACAAAAGCTCTCAGCTGTAAACTGCTGTTCCAGGGTCAGCCACCTTCAGGCAAAGCTGGGGAGCAGCCAGCAAACCCCTCTGCCACACTCTGAGTCCAGCATGCCTTTGGCCGGGATGTTGAGAGCAAAGAGCCAAATACTGATTTGTCCAGAGCACCTACAACTCCTAGGACTTCGCTGGCCTGAATCAGCACTATGTAAAAAATATCCAAAGGAGATGAGGGTCGATAAAATCCAGAGATAAGTCACTCAATATTTCACCTCAGAAGTATTACTGGAGGACTCACCTGAACAGATAAACCCCGTCACACAGAAATCTGTGACCTCAGTGAAATGCACTGAGTCAGGCAGGCAAGCGGAAGAAAACCCTGTCCTGTTAATAATCTGACATTCTGCCTTTGCTCCTCATATTGCATGAATTGGGAGGGGCAGACATCCTCTCACTGTTTGCATGAAGGGAGTCTTGCTAATTTTTCACCTCCAGTGCTACAAAAACAGCACTAAGAGGGTGAGACAGCCACCAGGCACATACAGTAACATATCTGCAGCTCTCAGGCTCAAGGCTTCCCCACAGTGGTGGCTCCGTGCTCAGGAACATTCCAAGAGCCTCCCTAATGATCTCACCCAGCCAGAGCAAGTGGTCAGGGGGTTGCTGGTTATCAGGCATGACGGTGGACCAGCTACCCCGCTGTGCCACTGACAACTGCCAGGAACCTGTCAGTGAAGCGTCTGTTTGGAATCTTCACTGTCCCTATCATGATTATTATACATTTGTAAGAAGCAGGAAGGAATCCAAAGGACAGGTCTACAGCTCCTCTGGTCATGAGGGCAGAGAGGAGTGAATCCAGTATGTCCCTGGCACTCCCATGGCCCTGTGTCTGCTCCCACTCAGGCTCCATTTCCTCAGTAAACCCTACAGATAACAGGGTCCGCACACAGGCAAAATGAAATAGGTGGTTCTAAATCTAGAGGATAGCTCTGTCCCTTGGAGCAATTTTCTCTTGTTCCTAGTGGCACAGCAAAGGCATTTGTGTTTAATCCCCAGACTATGCTAGACAGCTGGTCCTCACTGAGACTTACGTCCATATTTATCCTGTCTGTGTCACAGCCAGGCACTATAATGATGTCTATAGGAGATCCAGGCTCCCTGTTGTCCAGCTATCCCCAGAGCATGGAAAGCTGTCTCAGCTGTCAAGGAACCCTTAGCCCAGCAGTGGGAACAGGCCTGAATGCCAGCCCAACACTGCAGGAATTATTGACGTAAGACCCCAGGCTGTGCAGGGCAGGCTGGAGAGTAGCACAGCCATAGCCTAATAGGCATGGAGCTGGAGGAGTAGGCTCCATTAACATCCTGCTGCACTTTGCTGGGCCATGTCCCATCCAAAACAAGGGCCCTATTTTGCTGCAAACAATGCAGGCAATTATTTGCTTGCAGCACAAACTAAACAGATTCTGCTTTAACTTTCCAAATTAACAACTCATTGATCATCAACCAAGCATGAGGAGTATTAGCTCAAACTATAAATTTTGGTGAAGTTTATAGTCACAGAGTGGTAGAAAGAAAACCACACCGCAGACTTCCCTCAAGGGTTCAGGTAATGCCTGCTGCCTCCAGCTCCCTCCACCACGCAGCACAGACCTTCAGTCCTCACCTGAGAAGAGCACCACACCCCTGGATTGTTTGCTCCCACTGGAACAGGCACCACAGGGGAACACCCCACTTACACGAACTTCCAAATACACAGATGTAAAAACAAACTCTGGCCCTAACATTTTGTGTGAATGAATGTCAATCATTACTTAAAGCATGCAAACAGCTAACCTGCTTATAAGATTTATTATTGTCAAGTTGGACAATTACAGTAGAGTCAAGTTTCTCTTTTAATAATGAAATACCAAAGCTCTTGCCAAAAAAAGTGGAAAAAAGAATGAAGACAAAATTAATCTGATCCAGATGGGCTGCACCAGGTCTTACCCAGCATGACACTGGTTTGATAAGAGACCTCAGTGTTCTGCCCAAAACCTGGAAAGGCTTCCCCCCTCGCCTGAGGAAATGGCACACTTTAGAAACCAACTGCAAGAAGATGCAATGGATTTTTAAATTACACAAATTAAAAATTAATTAGCTCCTTGGGTTTTTTGTTGTGTGATTGGTTTCGTGCTCGGGCAATTAACTGTCAGCAGGGTGGTGACCAGCAGAAATCGGCTCTGCTGCAGCCGTGGAATGGCAAGGGTGGGCAACAATACCCAAGCAGCTGGTGGCAAGAGGTTCCAGCACAGTTAAAAGGTGAGAATATCCTCTCTGACTTGGTAATTTGTAAAAGAAAACCAGTGAGACCTTCTGCTGAAGTAGCTGAACTGTGTAGGCCACAATACAGTTCAGTATAATTTCAAGTATTAAATGCTAAATTAAGGAACATTCACCTGCCTGCCCCAAAAATCAAAACAAATCAAATAAAAAGTGATAACATACCATGTTCTGTACTCTTTTCCCCTCTCAAACAAGTATAAGAGAAACACAGAAACAACTTTACCCTTCAGACACTGGCCACTGGAAATCACAGCTTTTGAAATAAAACAAATAAAGTTTGCTTTATTTTACTGCTTCTCTAGCACAGACATCCACAGACGTATCTGATCTTAAGGTGCTGCTAAATGCTGTCTGGGTCCTTTGCCTGGTCTCACAGACATGGTGTTTTTGCCTGCACCTGTGCTCGGTATCAGCCTTCCCAACTGCTGTTGTCCCACTGCTCACATCCCAAAGATCCTGAATCCAGAGATCCAGCATCTGGGTTATTCTGCTCCCACATTTGTTTTGTCCTTTGTGGTAGGACAGCATGGCTTGAGCCTGCCAGAAGCAGAGAAATGGTCCAGCTCCGTCCCAGATTAAGTCTCTCTCGCACCTCAGTGTCTAATGAAGCAGCTCTTACTTTCTCCTCTCCCTTCTGTCCTTGCTGGAATATTTCTCTTAGGGGCAGCAAGTCTCTTTTCCCATTTTCACACCCCGATCTCACTGCCCTAACTCTTGTAAAAAGACCAGCACAGGAGCTGGGACCCCCATACATTGACAAGGCAACTCAACTGTGCTGCACTTTTTGTTGGGCCAGAGGATAGGGAAAAATGGTATATAAAAGCTGGAAATTCCTTGCCATGTTAGCAACAATGAAAATTTATCTTCTAAGACTCCAGCAAACAGATAAATGATGTCCCTGACTAAACAACTTCTGTCTGCCTTTTTTTTGTATAGTGCCTCATACCTTGCCATCATTTTCTTGCCCTGCTGCCAGTCTCAGTGTTCAGGGTCACAAGTAAATGATACACATCTGCTTTCTATGTAAATCAGCAAGGAAATATTTACTCTGCAGGAGAACCAGTGGATTTGCTTGTGGTGTCAGGGGAGGCCCTTTGGTGAGCAGTAGGAGGCTCCTGGGCACCTGCAGACAGCTCGCCAGGCTGGACCAGCTCCTTGGTATTAAAGTGGCTGGCAGCAACTTGTGTCGGAGTCTGTGCCTCCCGTGGGTGGTTTCCTTTCACTGGAAGTGGGGGGGGAGAGGGAATGAAAACAGAAAGGTATCACCAGTGTATACCCAGTGTTCTGACATGCTAGTTAAGTTCTAAATTATGTCTCTAATTACTTGGCATGATTTATTGAGACAGTGTCTCAAGGTCATAAAGCACCACAAAGTGACACAACTTGCTTGCCAGCTGGAATCTCTGCCACTGAAATGCTCCCTTTCTCTCCTGCCCTGTCATACTTCTCGGGCCTCCTCCCACGCTATCCAGCATCTCTGTGGTTGGATGGAGTCAGACACCTTTGGGGGCTAATTTGATATAGCTCTGAGATAAGGCTGCAAAGGAAAAGGTTTGGGGGCAACAAAGCTGGGCTGAAGGGTTAGGTTCCAGGGCATTTGTAAAACAGATCTGCCAAAGGAGTAGTCAAAAAATACAGTCCCATCACTGACTCTGATAAAGAAACAAGAAACCCAGAAAACTATCATGTAGGAGCAAAAAGGGGAGAAAAATGCTCCTGCTGTAATGCCTCTCATGCAGGCAGTTCAAGCAGCAGGACACAGCCTGTCTGGGTGGGTGAGAGAACAGACCTGCAATCCACTGACCTTGTCCTGCACCCCCTTACAATAAGCAAGAGGATGGTGAAGACCCTGCCCAGTATCATTTGGTCCCAAAGAGCTATAAGGGAAGACTCACTGATCTTAAGTGTACAGCAGGGCTTTGCACTCAGTGAGTGCATAATGATGTGTCACTGCACTGCCAATTAAAAGTGCTAACACTCCTGGGGCCTTTGGGAAGGAACATGTGCCCTTCCTGTGGCAAAACAATGCAATGTGACAGTGAAGAGACTGTGGAATCCAACCCTGATGCATTTTAAAGTATAAATAAATAATTAAGGGAGCTCATTAATTAATAAAAAGAGAGTAAAATTGCAAAAACAGGAGGAGAGGGGCAATGAATACCCACAGGGGGATAAGAAATATGTCCTACACTGCAGCTTACGCAGACTGAAGTCTTTTAGACTTAAAGTGGCTTTGTGGTTTGAACTAGAGAAACAAATCTTAGCTGGAAGAAAAATCTTCTGGGAATAACAAAGCTACTTCTTCAATCCAAGTTACACTTGGGAAGATTTTTCAAGATTTGCACACTCAAGTGAGAACAACATGGGATATATACAGATGTGTCTGTGCATTTCTCAAATTCATGAGGGAAAAAAAAGGATCTAGCTGGTGCCTGAGGCTGGCTTGCACCAATAAGTCTTTGGGGAAGAGATAAAATACAGCAATGCAGAGAAAAACATCTTCCACTAATTAGATCATTATTAGTCTCCTCTGGCTCAAATGTGGGCAGCTTTGAAACCCTAGCTGCTATCAAAGAAAAGATTTACAGAAGTTCCACAAAGACAGAAAGAAACAATAAAGTCTGGTAATATCCCAGTGGGCTATGAATTGGTAGAGTACACTGACTGCAAGTTACTAATTACAACAGCTTTGAAATCAGAAGCTTAAATCTGTGCTAAACAGCAACACAGCGCTTTGGGCCACAGTTTCAAGCTCAAAGGAATGTGCCAAGCACACACACACAGGCACAGACAAGTCATTCCAAAAGGAAACCAGGAAATTGCAGGTGCAGCTGAATGCTTGTGAGCAGACAATTACCCAGTGGGTGATTACAACTGCATATTTCATATGCGCAATTACCTCTTTGCACCCCTGCCTGCGTATTTTTGGATTTGATTTCACTGCCTATCTTTAAGAATATGACCTTGGTATCTGAAAATACCAAACTTGCCCAAACTGCTGATCTGAATGTCTAGTAGGCATTAAGGTTTTAAGCAGGTGAAAGGGTTGTTTTATCTTATATTACTGACACACTGCCTGATGTGAAATTGGTACTTTGCTGCTGATGACTTCTCATCTCTGGAACACTTCCCTGGGAAGTTCTGGCATGCTGCTGGTGAGCTGTGTAGCACGAGTGAAGGGAGAGGAGATGTATGTCTACCCTATAGGAAGGAAATGCAGAGAAAAGGTTTCAATGAGGTTGAGGCCTGTGATCTTGCCAAATCAAGGAAATGGAAGGTAATAGAGGTGCCTGTGCTAAAGGCCTGTCTTTTGCTGTCAAGCAGCCTGACATTTTCTCTGGTTTCAAATACTTATAATCTGTTGTGAAATACCCTTTGGATTTTGCTGTCAGCAGCTCTGTAGAGATGTGGGGTCTGTGACTGGGCGGGCAAGAGGAGGAGGGAGGAGAATATTGACCCTCTGCTGTCGGTCCTGCAGGGCCTGCCCAAGGCTCCAGGGTCTGGCACACAGACCCCATGGGAAAGCAGCACCCTTAGCTTTTCAAACACTGCTAAGAAATTCTCCTGCATGAAACAAGCACAATGTGTGTTTGAAGCAGAATGTGTTTAAGCAGAGGAAAAAGCAATATCCTAAATAAAACTTTTAGATACTTCTTTAGGACCCACCTAGCTCTACACTATGATAGATATCAGCAGCATCCAGCAAGCTACATGCAAGGACTAAAGGAGTTTTTCCAGTGCACGGCCAGCCCAACCCTTACTGCTAAATTTTCCATCCCTAGTATAAAAGACTCAAAGCTAGGATAACTATCAAATCTGCTACACTGCCAGGTTCTAGTGCTCTAACTTCACTGTACTGCCATCCCAGGCTCCCAGAAAATGGTATAATTCTGAAATATATGTCTGATGTAACATCTGTAACTAAAACATTGGAGGAAGGAGTTGGTGCTCCTTTGTACTGTTAGCAGTTTGAGATGCATTCCAAGAAAGAGCAAAAGAAGAGAATAGGACGTGAAGAAATTACGCTAAAGAATGATATTAGTTTCAGAAAAGTTACATAGTTGTTCATTACTGCTCCACAGTAGTTTTAAATGGCTGCATAAATGTAAAAATTGATGGACAAAATAATATTTCCACCTGGTAGGAGAAAAAACCTCTGTCCAAAGCTGCAGTGATTTATTAATATAAGTAATCAATAGCAATAGGTCTGTATCAGTTTTACATCTAAATTAAACTTTCAGGTCTCAACGTAGTCACTAAATAATATAATAGATTTACATATTTTAATTATACTTTATGGATTCTGAACATAATGTAATTAAAAGGGTTTTTCAGGGAAGATGATTAATGAGCAGGGCAGCCAGACATTCTGTTCAGCCTTTGTGGGTGAAGGTGTTCAATGTGGTGTGAGCTCAACCCCCGACCTGAGCAGCAGTAGATTCACCTCCACGTACAACCCTGTACACTGAAAGGAGGCACTGAAATGAGGAACCAGAGGCCATCACGGACCAGGAACACATCTTTAGACACAATCTTAGAAAAGTATAGTTCAGTTGTGGAGCAGGACTGTGTGAAACACAGAGAAGATATTTCAGGTCTTGTCAAGGACATATCAAAGTGATATTCCTTAGAACAGACAACAGTCCTTCACACATTCAGCTGTGTTATGTGTTTGACAATAGGGAAACTGAGTCCTGGAAAAGGAGGAATGAACTTGACCCAGGGGTCAGAGCAGGCAGGGACAGAGCCAAGGTGAGGAACAGGGCTTCCTACTTCCACCCTCCTAATCCAGCCACCAGGCTGAAAGAATAATTTGACAAAAGTCTAGTGTGCTCATAACTGTTTTTCCAATCATATCAGACCAGCTCATAAAAGATCCTAAATCTTTCAGCAAACCTTGCATTTCTCTTGAACAATCACAGCTGTAGCACCACATTCAGGTTACATTCAATGATATTTCCACATTCAAGTTTTATCTATCAGTAAAATGCAGCTCCCTTGAACCAAGGTCAACACCTACTGAATCACATGCCCAAGAGCTTCAGCAACCAAAGCGACTGCTGAAGATATAAGTAAAGAAGATTTGAAACAAAAACTCAAATGCAAACACAGGGGAAAGGAGGTCAGCATTGCCAGGTCTCTTAACTCCACTAAAGGACTTTGATACCTCATGTTTCCTCTACAGCTTCAGCTATTTGGTCTTGCATGCAGAGAAATAAAGTTTCTAGTTCTCATGAGTGTGAAGGAAAAGACCTCGAAATTCCTACTTAAAGGAGATCAAGGAGGTTCTAGTCTTAGTTGAAGCCTCCTGGTGCTACTGAGGTATAAAACACTAGTACAGCACATAACAACAAAGAACAAGTAGTCACTTCCCTGTGATCTGTTGGTCCCTAGCATCTGAAAGCCTCTGTGTATTGATTTAGTAGTCAATCCTCAATTACTCTCCAGCTTTCTTTTCTCCTTATATAAAAATATTTTCTAGCATCTACACCAGTAATTTGTCAACAGATTTCTGTAAAGAGCCAGAAGATCCACAGTGTGGCATGTTTTGCAGTTTTAAGATCCCTTCACTGATTTAGGGAAATAATTCATTGTTGCCTCTTCCTTTCCACTTCGTTTCAAACAACTGTGCTCTCTGTGCCCCTCACTGCTGTGAACTGCACCCTCCTCGTGCCTGGGTTTACACTCTCCCAGCAGTTCCCACAGGAGCTGGCTCAAGCATGGCTGCAGAGATGGCTACTTCTTGCAGAGGAAAAAATTTGGGTCATGAGTAGTTTGGCTTTTACACCATGGGACAGAGAGACCAGGCAGCCAAAGCATTTACTGTCCCTGGAAGTGTTCAAGGCCAAGTTGGACGGGCCTTGGAACAACCTGGCCCAGTGGAAGGTGTCCCTGTCCACGGCAGGGGGTGGAACAAGGTCCCTCCCAACCCAGCCTGTTCTATGATTCTGTGGTTCTATGATCTGTCTGACAACCATGCTCAGGAGACCTGGTGAGGAGAGGGCAACATTCCCTCAGCATTCTTCCCCTCTGGATCTCCACTTACATATTCAGGGTTTATTCAGAGCATTTACTGTTTTTTGCAAGACAGATCCCAGAAATTCCCCTCTTTTGGATGCAATCTGGATTTCCTCACTAGCCATCATTTTCAGCGACCTCTGTGTATTTTTTTTTTTCCACTGCATTTTTTCCTTACCGTGAACTTTTGAGACTTCTGACATGCAGGTAGGAGACAATTGTGGCTTGGCCTGGCACAGGGGCAGAGACCAGCAGTAAAAACCCACCTGGTATTTCTATTTACATCTGAGCCTACTTCAGAGTCTGGAATTTGACTCAGTTTTCTGGTGCAGGCAGGTCCAATGAGACTCTCAGGGTGTTGTTTTAACAACCTCTGCTGGTTTGGGCTGGGATAGAGTTAATTTTCTTCACAGTAGCTGGTATGGGACCATGTTATGATTTCTGCTGGAAATAGTGTTGATAAATCAGGGATGTTTTCATTATCTCTGATCAGTGTTTGACAGAGCCAAGGCGTTTTCTGCTCCTTGCCCCACCAGCAAGGAGCCTGGGGTTGCACAAGGGGTTGGGGTGATACACCTGGGCCTGCTGACCCCAACTGACCCCAGGGATATCCCAGACCAGGTGCTGTCATGCTCAGGAAATACTGTTTTGGGATTAGCAACCAGTGATTTAATTACTCTCTGTTATCTTCCACCCTCCTGAACTCTATCACATAACTAATTTATTTTCATCTTTAAATAAGTCCTTGTTATTGGTCCCAATAACACTTTCCCTGAATAGGCACACAGATGACAACTCAGTTTCACTGATTTTCCCAAAAAGAAGGACTTTAAATGAAGTATAAAATATAACTAAACAACAACAAGGGCAGGAATTCCCCCCAAAAATCAGCCTGTGATGGCTCGAACAGATATCCATTATGAGAAATCCTCTAAGGGTGCACTTTCTTAGAAAGCAACACAAAATCTCTACAGATTTACCTAGTGCTTGTGTTCCAGCAACATCACTTTTACACAATTTCCAGTACAAGAGAAAACATTAGTGCCTTCTAACACACACATTAGTTAATGAAGGTCAGTCTCAGGGTTAAAGCTGTATCCACGAGAGATCAGTCTGGCCTAAACAGATGAGACTGGGTCAGCCTTGACCTCTGGACAAGGTCTTACCTCTTCTTGCTCAGCTCTACCTTCAAATCGTAAATCAAATTTCATTATGTTCTCTGAAGAACCCGAATGCATCACTTTCCCATTATTGTCCATGCTGTTACCATCAGGAACTTGTCCCCAGAGTCTCATCTTGCTGATGATGTCCCTGCTTCCTTCAGCCCTGGTTCCAGTTCCAGCTCTCCCTGATGTTTCTACATTTGCTCGGTAAACACATCATATTCTGTATAATGTAAAACATGAACATCTCATACACTGATAAAATTACTTCTGTGCTTACACAGCTACTTAATTCCATTTTGCCATTGATTTGTCATTTTAAAGTTAAATAATAACATGGATTGCAGCCAGGATACTGAGTGCTGCTTTCTCCCCCTCCAGTTTTTGATTTATGTGTTTGTTTATTTGCTGATGTATTTAAGTACTCCCTATTGCATTTCACACATAATCTGGTAAATCCTGGGGATTTACTTTCACAACTGATTAGAAAAGTCAATGTTTTACAGACAGGATTAAAATGGAAAATATCAAAGAGCCTTGATGGAATCTACTTATGACAAACAGTATCTCCAATAGGCTTTCGAGCCCTTAAACACCCATGTTGTGTGTTGTCAAACACTGTGAAGACATAACCATTCCCTGCTACAGGTATTATGTCAATTAAAGACATATACTTGCTCATTTGTCCATTGTGGGAGTGCCTTGTGGGCTTTTCATTTAATCAGCACATGGGAAAAAATGTTTTCTATTTGCTGGTAGTTTTCTTCTCTTCTAGATCAAATCAGACAGGCTGGGAAGCAATGCTAAGGCAAGCAGTGCATTTCCAATATTGTCATTTCAGTAACCTAAATTTAAAAATTCTAAAAATGTCGACGTGACATTTTGTTTTTTCTTTTTCTGCTTTACCTCCAAACCATGTACTTCTTCAGTGTTATTTATTTTTAAATCCGTGTTTAGAATTTTATTAATGCTTTATGGCACGACAAATTGCTTTTCAGCTTTCTGATTCTCTGTCAAGTGGTGAACCTGGCTTCCTTTTGATCCACTCTCACAACCAAAACCACCCAAACCAAATCAGTTATTCACACACAGCTCAGTCCACAGTGGAATAATTTTCCAGATCATGAAATTTCAGTGCAGAGTGATAAAAAGATTAGGCTGGTGTCAGAGAGCAGATTACAGGGTAACCTTCAGAAAAGAATTAGATCCACTCCTAATCCCATTCTCCTGGGCTCAGGCCCTCTTGCTGGCTTTCCCTGGTGCTGCTAGATGGTGAAATTCAATTCTGTTGCACGGTGCTATCGGTGGTTTGAATTCATATCAGGGGCTTTTTTTCACTGTCCTTGGTGAATTTAATGCCAAAACGCGGAGGCAAGAAAGGAAAGAGATTGTGTGCTGGGGCAAAGAAATTCCTAAAGAGAGCAAGGCATCCCTACATTATTAGCTGGCCACTGGAATTTGTAGAAGGACAGTCAATATTGATTCACCTTGCCTGTTACAGAAAGGTCAAGTAAACAGACATGATAAGGTGATGGGAAAGCAGTTTGTGCCTCTGGTGCTAAAAAGTCACATAAAGCCAGAGATAGACCATGCACAAAGACCCCCCAAGTCTAAGGCACTGGAAAACACCCCAATTAAGTGAAAATAACCGTCCCCATTAAGTGGCAGCCATCACTGCTTAATTGCTACCCAAGGAGGTATCCTGATTGAGAGCAGATGAAGTTTAGTGCTACTTAGGCAGTAGCTTATTGCTCAGGTATGAAGGAAAAGGAAGAAAAGGAAAACCAGAAATAGAAGACTATGGTATTTCAGTCTAAAGCTGGAGGTGTTCATTTTTGCAAGATGAAACCAGAAAAGGGCTAGGGATCCACTGAATTGGAGTGTCTTTCTCTCCTCGTCCATAAGGTCAGGGTCTGAAACATCCTTTTTTATTCCACTTGTTTGCTTCCAAGTGGGGAAGGAGCAGGAGCTGAGTCCACTTCCTGCAGCTGGGCATTTAACCTGGCCCAGGCTGGACTGCAACCCCCTCAGCCATGCTCTGGCTCTGTTCATTCTGCAGACTTCAGAGAAGCTCAAAACCACATTTTACTCAGGTAGAATCAGGCTCCTTGTGCTCACTCTAAATCCCCTGGCCGCAGTGAAGACTGTGGCTTTGTCAAGATAATGTGACCACTTTATTTTTTTCCCCCTAACCCTGCAATTCCTCTTTCTTTGGAAGAGCTTTGACCTTTAAACAAAGATGCATGCCAAGAAAAATCCAGAGCTTGTTATCAAGACAATCCGTGGCACAGGTGGTAATGTCCTCCCGAGGTGATGAATCAGATCTAACTGTCTAGATACTAAGGCCTTTTTTATCCTTGTAAACTCAGGGCTTTCCAAATCTTTAAGCCTGATCAGAGATAGAGAACTACAAGAGCTTACTTAAATCTCAGCAAGCAGAAAAGAGGGTGAGGGGGAGAGTGCTCACATAAAATAAAGACCACTTTTTAAAGATAAAACATAACTTCAGGTACAATGAAAGCCTTTAGAGAACAGAAGAGATCTTTGTCAGGAATGTATCTCATTGTTTTACTGCATGCGTTCCAGAAAGCCAGCCATTTATCTTGCCTTTTTTTTCCTAGGTTTTTTTTTCTTCCCTTTCTGATGCCAGTTTCTATTTCATTAGCAAATGAATCACTGATGAGGTGCTAGTCCTGCCTTCCTGTAAGCAGACCTCAAACACAGGGGAGTCAGGAAAAAGAAAATATACAGTCTTATGACTTGAAACCTGAATGCTTTTACAAGTGCAGTTTTATTTCTGTTGTGCTGTGCTATGGATAGCTGTTGTTTAGTGTTTATGACACGAAGGCTAAAAATTCCCTCTCAGAATACCTGTGGTTAGATACCTAACATATGTGTTGAGGCCTCAAAGGGAGAAATTTTCAAAGAGAAATGCAAAGGGCAGAAGAATTCCTGAATTTCCACACAATTTCCCTTATGGGCACTGTGAGCTAAACCTTCCTGGTTCACAGCACATTGCTGGAATGCTGTACCCGTGTCCCTGAAAGCCTCAGAGGGATCTCTCATTTTCACAGTTGGTGTACTGCACACACATTTCTTTGTGGAGTTATGTGCCCAGACAAGGAGACAATCACATTCCTGTAGCTTGAGTACCCCTGTAATGGGGCATAATGATGTTGTGGGCTTTGCACAGGGAAACAAACTCCCAGACAAGCCATGTCAGCTTGAGCTTGACCTTTCATCCAACAGTGATGCAGATCAGGATGTTTTCTATGCAACAGGGCTGCACACCCAGCACACACGAGTTGTCACATATGGGACAGACTGCACCCAAATATCCCTAATCTAGTGATTGCTGAAAAGTAAAGTCCTGACTCACACAGCAGTTCATTTTGGCTACTTCAGCGAGAGAGGAAGGGAGGGGATATTGCTTTTCTATCCCCTGTATGAACTCATCCACCACTCAGACTGTATTGGTCTGACACACAGACTAAGCTGTTGCCAGAAATACCCATCTTGGAGCCTGAAAATGTGTTTTTTCCAGCAACATCAGCCTAATAAAATACACTTCTCCCAACCACCCCATTGTCTTTCATATCCTCTGACAATAGTCCTACATGACTATCATGATGCTGTGTGAGTCTTCACAGATTCCAGCTACATTTTTTTCACATTTCAGTTGGATAAGCACAAAAGAAAACAAACACATTTAGCATTTGCAGAATCTTGTCCCTCAGCTATATAAAGATTTATAATGCACTCATTTATTTTATGTAGCTTCTAAGTGACTAACCTAATGTGTCCTCCATTTAGAGGGCCCATAACATTTTCCAAACTTGTGATTTGTGCAGGAGTAGGAAACACCACTTTCACTCACACCATCAAAACATTTTGGGAATTGTTGTTCTGGGATTTTGATCAAACCCCTGCACAAATACAATTCTCACAAAGGCTTATTTTGAAGACCCAGATTTACTAACCAGCAACCTGATTTTTGGAAGAGCCAAAGGTCTCTTTGGAAGGCTCTCTTTGGAAGAGCCTTCTGAATCTCGCCCTTTTTTTCCACCAACAATGCATGTACATGATTTCTATTGTTGCCGTGGGATTTAGGTGCTGAAAAAATCTCCCAGAGCAATTAATTAGGGGTGAGATAAGAAAGGGTTTATTTGCCAAGGCTAAGATGTTACAAGACGTGCTCCCCTGTGCCCCAGATGTTACATTTTATAATACCATCCATCCAATCCCAGATGTGTCCACCCTGTGGCCTTTACTCTGGACCGCCCCGGGGTCCACCCCCTGAAAATGGGTCTGGGGTGCATTTCGGGACCACCTACTTCATCACCTTCACCATCATCAGAGCACAAAGGGTACATAGTTACCTAATTCTTGACTTCATTCTGTGGTTTAGGCCCAGATATGCTGTTCTGTCAACTGTCTAGGCCTTGCCTTGACAAAAGACTAAACATTTCTATTAGATTTGGGGCTATGAGTGATATAGAGAGGATAGAATGGGGTAAGGAATGTATAAACAAGGGTGCTAGAGGGAAAAGGATAAGGGACAAGGGACAAAGGAGGGAGGTTGCTGCTTTTAAAACTTACAAGTCTTACAAATATTAGAAAAATAAAAAAAACCATTAGGGGCTTAAGGTATCACTATTCATTCCAGAATGAATGGCAGACAGGGAATATGATGCCTAACTCCATCTGTTCCTATTAATTGCTTACAATCTTAACAGAGAATATATAAAGAGATGGAGAACACCAAGAACCCAATAACTGTGCTCACAGACTGATCATCTCATGTGCTTGCAGTCAAAGCCATGAGTTGAGGGATGACAACATCAGCACTCAAGAGCTTGCTTAGGAACATGCAGCTTGGCAGAATGAGCAAAGGACAGCCTGAGAGGCAGACTAGCAATGGTGGACTTGTTGTAAGCCTTTGGCCAAATTGCTTCATTTCTCCCAGGTACCTCCTGTCAGATTTGGCTCATCACCCCTAGGACAGAGCCTTCTTCACATGACATAGGTAAAAAGCCTAAGGTCACGGTGCGGTGATTCCCTTTATCCCACCAAGTCACTCTTAAAACTAAACACTTTCTCATCTTCTACTTCTCCTGTAAAATGCCTCAGCTTTGTAAATTGTGTTTCTTTCTTGCTAGTTCTACAGTGAATTGGTTTGTGCCTCAAACATACTCATACCTTAGTAAACCTCTTGTATTGATTTTAATTTTGTAGTATTTCTCAGTACTGTCTGTCTCTTTTCTTCTTCCTGGTGGTCCTTGTTTTCAGTTCTTATTAAAGAATTTCCAGGTCAGGGACTGGCCATTTTCTGTCCTTTGTTGTGATGGGGTTTTTTCCCCCTCCGTAATTTCTATTCTTCTGCATTTGCATAACGCCCAGTGAAGAGAGTTTTCAGTAATGGGTTTGGATGTTTTTTGTCTCTGACAGTTTTGTTTCACCTGTTTCTGTTTTCCCTCCTTTATGCCAAAGCAAAGGAGGAAACCTCTAATGGGCTGTGCCTCAGCCCATTGATTAAGTGAAGAACTTTTCCGTGCAGTAATTATTGTTGCCTAAGCTATACCCAAGCGCAGCAAATCATTGTTATTTCTGTACGCTCTGCAACTCAGAGAAAGAAGCTCTAGTCATAGTTAGATAGTTTATGAATTGATAGAAAAATCCCAGGTTGTACACAGATCATTTATAATCTAGCCAGCCCAGTGTTTGCAGAGGGTTTTGCCCACTAAACATCTCATAAATCATTGACTTCCTTTAAAAAGATAACAATAATTTCAAAGAGTTAAGTGGGATTGGTCTGTATCATTATGTTCTCCCTCTAGGGTAGGGAGTTGAAAGTTTTAATTTTCTTTCATCAATCTAAGTCATCACCCACAGCTGGAGTGTGATGTTTGACTTCCGCTACTGCAAACCTTAGTAAGAGAGATCTGAGCACCCTCCACAGAGGTCTTAACTGGTGCTACTGCACTTGTTCAGGAAGTTGTGTCATAAGGTAACTGCCTGTGAGCAGAGTATTGTGACCCTGAACCAAGCCCACTGTGGGACCAAAGTCACCAGCAGCAGAGCCTACTGTCTGTCTTCTCGTCATGAGTTCACAAGTAAAGAGAAGGGAGAAGGAAGATGTCACTTTTGTGATCAGACCTCCCAAACAGGTCTGTTTGTACAGGCATTATACTGCACAGCAGTAATGACTTCAGCATGAGTCTGGTATCATTAAATTCACTGCACAAGATGTGCAGTTGATTTGTGCAGGGAACAGGTTTCGACAGATTTGGCAGCCCAAGCTACCCCTTCAAACTAGCTCACTGACATTCCAGAGCTGAAATAATTGTTCTATATCCTTCAAATTTAGGCAGACAAAGAAAGAATACCCCCCTAAACTCAACTGTAAATACTGAGGGTGGGAGGGATCCTCCTCCATGACAGCTGCTAAAGCTGCGCTGCCCCTCCTGCCGTGTGACATGTCTGTGGGGTGTGTAGCTGTCCAGGACTGCATCAGAATCCCACTTTCTCTTTGTTCTTTCCATTGGCTCTGGGGCACAGTGTGCTTTTCTGCTACCTTCGTATAAGAGAGCATGCTGCAGTCTCACCTGAAGTTCATGGCTGGTGCCCTCATGTGCCACCATTCCAGCCACAACAACCACAACAGAAACAAGCTCAGCCATGAGCTAAACATTTTCCTTTCAATTAATCTAGTGGGTTTTCTTTTTGCAAAAACTGTACATCCATTTAATATTTTCTTCAAGTATACTATTTATTTAAATGAATTAGCTGAATAATTTATATGACTAATTTTCAGCATGTGCATTGATTCTTTGTTATTTTTTATTGTAGTCAGCTTGTTTATAGCCAGTTGTAATCATTCTTTGTAGTACTATGAAGACCATGGGATCTTTCTGATAGGAGCTGTGCAGAAAATGACATACTGAATGTCCCCTATACCCAAAACCTCATTGAAGAAATACAACAAAAACACTGAGACAAGCAGAATGCAGTAAACAGGGAAGCTCATAAGGCACAAGTGGGAACAAATGTATTATAGAGCCACCACAGATCCTTGCTGGGTCATGGCTTACCTGGAGTTCCTGAGTGTTTTAGAGGAATTCTGGCAGGAAGAAGTTCAGCACAGTCACACATGTGGGATGCTCCAAGCCTGAGTACGTCAGCTTTGTGCTTCCTCACAGTGTGTTTCACATCTTCAACCTGGAAAAGAAGATGCCACGTTCATATACCAAAGGACACAGCAACTGAAAGCACCTAATACTAGAAACCTATTTAATAACAAATTGACATTCTGCCAACAGCTTGTTGCTGGCACATTGTACCAGCTATGCCAAGAGCCACTTCTACAGGCAAAAGGAAAATTGGCACCAAATTTATTGCTTTCTTAATCCTTCTAGTGCCACTGCCAACAAAGACAGTCCTGCTTTTACTACCAGATTTAGTGAGGCCTTCCAAAACAACTTATTTCCCATGTGCCACAGAAGGCAACTGTGGAGTGCCAGAGTGCAGGTGAGTGCAAACAATGAACAAATCAGTCAGGGCCAGAGCACCTTTCCTGGGCTCAAAATAAGATCCACTAGTTCTGGATCCTTGGAGATGCTGGACTCAGTGGCAACTGTGCCCGCGAATGCCAATAAAGATATAACAAAAGGAGACTTGAGCACTGCAGAATCACAACCATGCACCAGCTCCTTGCAGAGATGGAGGACTGGGAGGAAGGACCAAACTGCGGTGGCCTAATCTTCCCCAGCTACTGCCTAATTAAAATTCTCAGCACCCTATTAAAAATTCAGTTATAGTTCAATAGGAATATCACAGACTATTTAAACAAAATGTATTTCAATAAAAGGAAATTCAATCCATAGAAGAGATTTTAGAAGGTATGGGTATACTTCTCAGAAGGGGATTTCTACCCTTACAAACTGATGATCTGTGCTCTCTAAAGTATAATACCAGCATGTAATGTTTTAAAAGTGTACATTATATTTAGTTGCTTACCTAATTTTCCTCATAAATTAAACTGAAGCCCTCAGCAGTACTTCCTTTTGTTCTTTCCTCTCTAATTAAACTGTGGTACTAATTATCTTATGGGCAGAAACAGTCTGTTCAAAACACTGCTGCTTCAAAACTTAGCCACTACTCCTCCTACTCTCTCGCATCTTATGAATATTTTCATGCAGTGAAAAAAAACCCCAAAATGCAACAAAGAAAGCAAAACTCTTCTCAAGTCTTCCTCTCTACAACTTCTCTACCTCCCTGTTTCTCACCTTCTTGCAAATCACTACCTATTCCCAAAGTTTGATTCATGCTTATCTTTGAACTACACCACTTCTCTAGGCTATAAATGGTACCTGTGCTCTAGAAAGCATGACTGTTTCCTGATCCCCGATTCCCATTTTCATAATTGTTAGGATCTTTTCCTATAGTCTTTATGTGGACAAGTAGTCTACCTCTAGTGTAATCTCATTTGGAGAAATTTAACAGCAGGTGTCAATAGAGAAACCATGAATTTTTTCATGTGAGAAAATGATTGCAAAATTGGATCATCATACAGCACATCTTAGCAAAAATACCAGTTGAGCTTTTTTTAAGTATAAATGATGTTTCTAATACTAAATCATACAATATTAACTTACTGCTGATGGCACAAACGTATGCTCACCTTACAAAATCTACTACATTAAGACCCTCCAAAGAGACGCAAAAAGGGATCTAAAAAATTTTTCAATTCATCAACTCACCATGGAGTCAGGTTCAAGCATTGATTAACAGAACCCTTGCTATTGTAGCTGCACCCATAAGTAGCTTAATAAGTCATAAAATATTCTGCTCAGGGTTTTTAGTTTAGCACTTTTTTATTGGGTTTTTTAAGAAGAAAATACAACAACATATAAAGCAGTCTGCACAATGCTTTAATTTTGCACAGGCTCATCAAAATTAACCTTCATTCATTTTTCACGTCACCAAGCCACGTGATCTTTAAACAGTTATTCTGCAAGAAAATTACATATCTAGCAAAAAGTTTTGAGAGAACGATTCCGTAGAGAGTACCCAGGTTGTGCTGTGCATTGTATCTAGTCAAACACATCTAATGGAAAACTGCTGACATCTTTGAACAACCATGGTGAGCAGGACAGTCTTTTTGTGGTCATGGGATATTTGGTGTACATGCATAGGATGCAGTTGGGCTTTTATGAGCCTCATGAGAAATCAAATTAGCCAAGCAACTTCGCCAAGGTTGCCCACCTCTGTGGCAACCACAGCTGGAGCCTCTCTGTACTCTACAGACATTGCATTTCATTCCCTCTGGAGCCTTGTGTTACAGGGAAAAGCCATCAGAGCTGTCACCCTCCCCAGGCCTCCTCGCTTGTTCCCCATTCCAGACCCATTACATCATCTTCTCACCACCAGCTCTCTCTCTCCCCTGGCAGTCAGATCCCCCTACTCTCAACCTCTGTGGTGAGCACAAGGTTTCCTCTCTGCCCTGTCAAGACCAGCCTCCTCAGAGCTCAGTCTCCCAAAGAGGTGCAGGGGAAGAGCTGTGTGTTTTCCCCAGCTCGAATCAAAATGTTGGCGTGCTTCTCTTTGCTTGATTTCTGCTTGCAAGGACAAACTGCTCCATTCACCTCAAAGCCCTTAACTGCTTCCAACATCCCTCACAGCATGAGCTTGTAGTGTTTCTACCTCCATTTGTCATGGTGCCCACGCTACGTGGCTCTGAAGTCATTACACAGGGCAAGAGAGGCAGCTTCCTAGAGCACAGGACTAATTAATGGGCAACCAGGTTATTTTTGTTCTGTTTTATCTCACTTCTTTTTTAAATGTCTTGCCTAGAGCAAGAGGCACTGTCACCAGCACTGGGAAGACCCATCGCCACATAGGGATCTTCTCTGTGAGCCAGAGCATAAGACAAGTTTCAGATATGCTTATAACATCCAGAACAAAACTGTCTTCCCTCTGTCCAACAGTGACCTGTTTGTGACATTGCTCAGTAACAAGAACAGGCTTTGGGGGGAGGTGGATTGTAATCATTAAATTGTAAATCCCTTTAAATGCAGAGATCAAAGGGAAAGTTTCAATCCTATGACACATAATTAAAAATGCAGATGTGAATAGCTTTGATTCATGGATGCTTATGTACTTTTAAATTGTTGCCAAGGAGATCAGAGCATGAGAAAATTAAAAACCATTACGCTTCAAAAGGATAAATGATTTTCACAGCTTTCTAACATTATTTCCTGCTGCGCAGATTTTTGTGGTTTTTAACGTTTTCCCCACCCTGCCTGGGTAGATTAGTTCTGAAAAATGTTTTCTAGAAAATTTTCAGAACTCAATGAGATTAAAAGGAGATTAGTGAACTTGTTGGTTGGAGAGTTCCCACTGGTATGTAATGACAAACACTCAGGGCAGTTAAAGAGGAAACCCACCACAAACATTTTACCCTTTTACTTGTACTTTAATTTAAAGACCTGTGAACTTTCAATTCATTATTCTTTTTTCCAATTGAGCCAGTGCAGTGCAATATGGTACAGGTCATAAGCCAAATCTCCTTGAAGTTAAAGGAAATATTCCCAGGGCTGTAGTGGTTTCAATCTGTTTGTTTAACGTTTCTCACTTGTAAAACTCAAAGCACTTAACTGAAAGGAAAAGGTTGCTTCCTATTTCACAACTGAAAATAGAGACACAAAGTGGAAATGATTCTTAACCATTGTACCATGGATGCCAGAGTAAGTCTAGTGCTGGCCACAGCAAATACTCCCACTTCTGATCCACGGTGTCTCAGATTTGTCCTGCTTCAATATGTCAATTTAACATTACCAACTTGCACCTGAGACATCTCTGAAGTGCTTTAAAATCACCTCAATCTTACCAGAGACCGTTAATTTCTTAGACAGAAACATGTTGTTGAAATGCACCTGTGAGTTGATGGCTGCAGGGAACTCATGGGCAGCAGTTTCGTCCCTGGACTGAAAGTACATGTGAAAACAACACTAAACTCCTTAGTGCTGAACTCACTTTGCTTCTTAGCCACTGGCAACATGGAGGGTGGGGATGATCAGGTGGCATTGCTGGCCTCCTCCTCTCCCTGTCCATCTGATGGAACAGGGGATGATTTATCTGTAACTTCAGATGTCTCCATATCGTGGACGTGATTTTGGTTTACATGTATAAAGTTACATAGGATGAATCCCACTCTCCAAAAGGTGTATATTTGGTTTGAAGGTACAGATCCAGTCCAGAGCCACAGCTGCTCTAAATACACCATTCTGTTCCCAAGCTTTGGAATTTTGGGACTCCACTTTCAATAAAACAAGGTTCAGCTGGAATATGCCTGCATGAAGCTGACTCACTCCTCACTCTACTCTTGCACTCTTCAGCTGCCAGCCAAGCCAACCTTCACAAATTTCCTCTGAGGGGGAAAAGCCAGAGACAAGAAGCAGCAGATTAACAGAGCACTGAACAGTTCAGCAGGCATCTGACGGTGGAAGGATAAACCTTTTGTATTTTCTTCCGAACATTATTTCTGTTTGAGACTGGGCAACTTCAGAAAAGTGTCTCCATAGTGGCAGGCAGCTGAGATTCAGCATAAGTGGCCATTGCAAAAATGCACTCAGGCCTGCTTTGTTATTTACTGCATTCGCTGAGATAGCTCCGGGAACCAGATGGCCCACATTAAGACATCTAATATATTACCCTTTTTGTAATTTGTCATATCGAGTGTCTGAATAGCAAATCAGACGGCAAGAATTTATCTTTTTTTTCAGTTGGCAGTTGTTCAAGAACATGTTACTATTGTTCTTTGTTTACATTATTGGATCAATAATGTTGCTACATAATTCTTATTCTTCAGATTTCAATCCAAAGAAGATTTTATAGTCTCAGTTTCTTTGTGACACAGACCATAACACTTAATCCACTTATGGTAAGGCTTAGATCAGTCACTTGCATTTGACTAAGGCAAAAGCATCTGGTGTTGACTTGAGGATTTTAAGAAGCGAAGAAGCAGTTTATTCTATATTTTTTAAGAAAGAGTCTTATGTGAATTTGGGCATTCTCCACTAATGCTGGTGTCCCCATCAGCATTTTCAATGTGAAAGAACAAAACCTCTCATCATGTTCAAGCATCTGGATGGTCTTGTTAACGTGATTCTTGAATGTTACCTTCTTCCACACACACTTCAGAATGACTGCCCTGTCTTAAGGGAGCAGGAGACCAGATCCTCTGCAGGTTTAAGTTAACTCCAATTCATGTCTGTCATCAATTCCCATCACCTGCTTAGCTTGAAGGCTGAAAACTACTGGGTACTGAGGATGCTATGAATTGAGAGATGCCCCCTCATTCAGGTGAATGCCAACCAGGGAAGGAGCTGATAATACTCTATCCCAGGAAGTCTGCCTGGCCCACTTCAGGGCTCCTCTGTAGTCCCTGGACCCATATATACTCAGTCTTTGGCCTAAAGGAGTTCACTTAACCTAAGACAAGGTATCTAATTTCATCACTCTTTCTTCAAGCTTTTTTGTCAAGTATCTGTATTGTTCTTCTTGGCACTTCTTGCCTTCAAAATTAACATGTTCCTTGCAAAACAAGGGAAAAATGCATATTTACTGCACCCTGTACTGCCTCAGACAACCTGAGAATCTCCTCTGCACAGATGGCATTTGGCTCTCCTTCCTCTTAGATATGATGTACATGAGGGAGAAAAGATGACTTTTCAACAGAAAAGATGACTTTGTCTCTCAGTACAAAACTGATCTATGCAGCTGAGGCTGGGAAAAGTGTGAAGGGAAAGAGAGGAATCACAGCAATACCAATTCTCTCCAGCATGGTATTCCTGCAATTCCAATTTCTGTTGATACCAGCTCTGAGCAGTAATGTACAAAAACCATGTGTGCTGTTTGCATATTGGCTTGCAAAACCAGGGAAGTCAGGTTCTGATAAAAGAGATGCAAGGACAGTTTTCTACATCATGAAGCTCTGTTCAGTCACCATGCCAAATATTGAACTCTTCTCTTTCATCCCCAGAGTCAGAATCTGCCTCTGACCAGGACTAATATCAGGAGTAGGCAAGAGCAGCTGTTCTGACTTCCAGCATGCATGAAAGCAGGGGCAACAAGAAATCTCACAGCTGAACAAAATAATTTACTGTTTGGTTTTATTTATGCTCTTTCATTTCAGCAGCAGGACAGCGAACTGTCATTCAAGCATTTCAGCCTGTTTCAGGGACTGGTGGTGTCACTTTCTTGCTCAGTTCACATTCGTTCTGGTCCCAGTAATGATTATCTTTGTCCCAGGTTCATTGAAAGTCCAAGCCCACTGCAAGTCTAGGAGAAGGAAAAGAACAAAACCAATGAATTCAAAGAGTGTTTGTCATTAATAAATTTTTATAAAGTCCTTGCCTGTTTGCAGCAGCTCCAACCTAAACTGTAAATGTGCTTAATTTGCTTTGTAGGACAAAGACCACCACAGTTCCTGACAATCTCAGCAGTTCTCAGCACACTGAGGAAGAGATGATTTTCAAAGGGAGAGGTAGCCAGATGGCAAGTGTTCTGTTTTTTCAAAGACACCTGCATATTTGAAGCAATTCTCTTCCTTAACACTCTCAGCTTCACCAGGGCTGGGACCATTATGAAGGGGAAGATGAAGAGGAAATTCTCATCCAGAGATAAAAGAGCTGACAACTGCCTTTTCTGCCCTTTGGAAATGATATTGAGAGTTGAGAATAACTCTTCCCACCGACTAAACTGGTTGGCAACTGAGTGATGATTATGTCACAAAAGACTCCCAATCCACTTTTCTGTGCACTTTTCAAAAGAAATCAGTGTTCTCCATGTTCTGCAGGTCTCCTTTACCGAACAGCTACTTAGCAATATCCTTCTTCTGCTCAGCTTGTCCTTGAGTTGGAGTGGCTGTTGCATACTAGGATAGAGAATATGTTATAAACGTGTTTTTCAGAAAGTACTGAAGCTCAAGAGATTTGCCCTCACCTTCTGACGGTGTCACTGGCTGCCTGATGACCTCAGCTCCCCCATCCTGAGGGCAGCGATAGGAATTCTCAAACAGCTATTTGTGTGTCAAACACACAATAGCTGGGGGTGAGCAGTGCTGAAGAACAGTGAGGCATGATTACTAATAGCTTGCATGATTATTCCCAAACACATGCAATCTCATAATATTGCCTTCATTTGGCATAACACTGCCTGAAAACACCGAGAGGAAAACACTATTTTGCTCTAGTGTTTTATTGATAACTGGAAGGGGAGATACAGAGTATTTGCATTGCCCCGGCAGACAAAAAACCCCCACGTCCCGCAGGTAATTACCATCTCCTAATTGGGTTTGAAAACAGGAGATTTGAGTCTGGATGCATGGAGTTTGCACCAAAATGAACAATTACTTGTCTGAGGGATTCAGTGGTTTCAAAACACAACAGGAATAGACTGAAACTGAGGCTGAATTGAAGCTTTAACTGTGAGTTTGCTGGTAGCCTGTAGAGACCTGCACTGCCAAGCTGCTACTTTCACTATCTGGAGTCAGAATTCACACTCACCCCTATTGTCATCTTTATCTGCCACTCTAGGCTCATTACATCAGTTTAACTAATGAGAATTAATATGAAAATTAAAATTGATAGCAAAATTAAGTACTTGGAAGACAGACAGTTTTGCTGCATAACTCTGGCATGCCTAATTACTGTTGTAACAAAGCCCCTGGCAAAACCTGTCCAGGCCAGCCCTGTCCCAGCTCCAGACTCCTCTTCCCAGCTGCTGTTCCAGCCCAGCCCCGTGTCTGGGAAATGATGCTCCACGTTCTCCATGGGGGTTCACTGATCACACTCCTGGTGCAGCAGCCACATTTGAAAACTTTTAAGGTGCTGTGACAAACTAGTCCCCTAGTTTGCTGTGGATGCATGCAGAGATTTTATAGCATGGCTTACAATGCAGATATGAAAAATAGGCATGTGCTGGCTCAGTACCAATACCAAACTCTTCAAAAAGTCAGGATTTCTGCCAGCAGACAGTCAAAGTTCTATACCTGACAGAGGACAAAAAGGAAACTGCTAGACCTGCCCGTGACCTCGGGGTTTCGTTTCAAAATACCTACTTTGCCAATCCAAATGCTTAATTATTCAGAGTTTGTATACTACTTTGAAGGCACAGGCTGTATCCCACAGTTAAAATGTTATTACAAACAGCGTTCTGATATCTTCCAGCCCTTACTCAGCAGCACTTTCAGTGTTATTTGCACCAACATTATTTTGACAACAGCCTCTCACGCTCCTCACTGTCCAAACTTTCCACCCATGACATGCAGCTTAAAACTCATCTAGTTTTAAATGAGCTGGCAGAATCAGAATTGTCCTCTACATTTTCCATTACCAAGGCACCAGACACATTTTACAAACATCTTTTCAGTAAGGGACTATGTCACTGTTTACTGATAGAATAATCAACATAAATCTGCAAAACTCTTTTGCTGACATTGTTGATAGGGAACAAAACAGTATTAAACACACTCAGCCCTCATTTCCCCAGTGCAGCTTATCTGGAGTTGCTTGGCAGAGAGGATGTTGTGATTTTATGCTGTGTGTCCAATTTTATATTGATACCTGCTGTGTGTGAGTGGAGCTATAACTGTGTTGTGCCGAAGAGCCATCCTTGCTATGCACCACCTATGCTGTAACTGCCTCCATCATATACTTACAAATGGTTCCAAGCAGAGAAATAACATCTGTATTGATCTGAAGAATATTTTATTGATTAAAGAATGCGGAAGAAACCATATGAAATGCAGGCACATTATTTAACAATGTATTTTCAGAACCTGTGTTAGAAATATAGGAACATGAGGCTGTTAAATTTTTGATCAAATAGCTCCCACTGAGATTGCTGCAGTTATGCAAAGTCAAATCACTAAGCTGTGGGGTTCCTCACCCCCTCACTCTCCTTCTAGTCTGTTCTGTAGGGGGAAAGGAAAGATCTTCAGATGAAAAGTGTTCTGGATATTGACATTGAAAGAGTAAGACAGTGTGAAAGTGTATCTCCATACTTTGTGCAGCAAGATGGCACACAGGTCTCTGCAGGAGACTGATGTGATTGAGTAACACTTTGGGAAGGACAGCTTGTACAGATCTCCCCTGGCCTGCACTTTAACAGCTTTCAGGGTGTTTAACATCAAATTAAAAACTATTGTGTCATGCAGAAGGGCCATCCACTTCAAGGCTTTGTACCTAATCTCTCAGGTAGAGGGGCAGTAAGCAGTTTTGAAGAAACTCCGCGGGCAAGCACAGTCAAGTGTTTTCAGGTATAAAGTGGAGAAGGGGGAACTTCACTACAGGTATGAGAAATAAATAACCTGGTTTTATTATAAGCAAATGAATTTAGGAGGAGGACAGAAGGGTTTTTCCTTTTTATTAGTTCCAAGAGCTTTTTAGGTGTACTGTGGAAAGTGTAAGGTGGATGGTCCTGTCTGGACCTGACATCAGGGAACCTTTCACGGCGGGGAATAGGGAAAAATACAAAAATAAAGATGTATCCTCTCTGCCACGTGGTAGCTGATTGTGTCCAGAGGGACCCCGTGTACCAAGTCCAAGGGGGTACGGTCGCAATCAATCAAGAGAAAAGGTAACACCCCCTCCTGGGTCAAGAAATTACCTTTTATGGTAAAAAACCAACGGTCAATGAATATTTGGCTGCTGTCCAAAAGGGGGAGGGGAGAAAGCCGCAGCACTGCACAGAAGGCTCCGAGGAGGTTTGAGGTTGTGATGCAATGCCAAGTTTAATGGGGGTGCACAAGAGTTTTATAAACTCTGGCGTGGAATGCATCAGAAAATAGGGTGGAGCATGAGACAGACAGCTAGAGAAACAAATCGGGCAGGGACACAGGCGAAGGGGGAGGAACATGGGCGAAACCGGGGAAGGAAATGGCGAATGGTAACCGTCTGCGCAGGTTCTTCAGCCTGTCACAGAGGGAAGCAGAGAAGCAGAGAAGCAGGCATGCCTGAGCATGCCCGGGAAACACAAATCCTGGGGAAACATACGATGTATATATTTATAAACACATGAGAACTGTAAAGTCCGTATAATAAAGTCCTTTCAATTGCTGTGTGACTTTTTCCACTCCTGAAACCGCTCCCATCCTGAATCTTGCTCTTTCACCTGTAACAGGGAGAACACAAAAGGCGCGGTTTTCAAACGGTTGGGGTGCTTCCAGACCCACGTGGCGTTGGAACACCCAGTGCGCTGCAATAAAAAGCTTCTCGATACATTTTCCTTGTCTTAGAGGTAATTTTTGCCATCTTTAAATCTAAAGGAAGGATTTTTCCAACACAGGCATGGGCTATCAGCACAAGGCTGCAGCAGCTGACAATTTGCTGCACCTTTTAGTTCACGTCTTACATTCCTGTTTTTCTCTTGAAGGGAAATTCAGAAAACACCAACTGACATCTCAGCCAGGAAATAGGAAATGTAAATAAAACCCAACAGCCTCTTGGGAAATCCAAATTCAAAGGCTTTCAAACTCAATTTCCACATAGCTCTGAACTCCCCAAGATTGTGAGAGCCTGTTCTTGTATGAGAAATCCAGTATCAATTGTTTTACCATTGACATTTTGTTGTAAGGGGAAAGATACCACACGAAGGCGATGAAAATCTGCTACAGGAAACTGGATGAAATCAATGTTTTGGAGACAGAAAGGAAAAAATGTGGTATGATCCAGGATTCTATCATTGTTCAATGAAGGTCTGGCAAACTATTATATTACAGACGCAGTTTGAGTATTTAGAGTTATATTTCATATAAGCAGAGGGAAACCTAGTGATTTTGATATCACAGGAATGCTAATATAGATTTTTACATGTATCAGTTGGGAGAGGAACCCAGTCATTTTATAGGAACTTGAGGAATGAAAGCCTTGGTAAAGCTGGGACAGTGAGCTCCATAAACATGCTTCCCTTTTTGGTTTTTTATTTGTTTGTTTTTTCCTATTTCCCTTCTGGAGTCTCTTATACTTCTGTCTATTGAAGAAATCAAGATGAATGATGCTCCACTGAGTGAATCCAACCTAGACAGTCAACTGAAGTAATTTTTTTCCAGGTTGCCAGGTTGAGGTGGCAGAAATTGGTGCTGGAGCACAAAGCAGGTGAAAGGAAAGGACCTGATTGGAAGCACCTTGGCCTCCAAGGACTCCTTTTGATCTTTAGTAAGTCTCCACATCTCTTTCCATACCAGCATGGTGGATTTAATTCAGAGTGGGAGACTATGCCCCACCTTTGTTAGCAGACCTAATTCGAGGATTAAAAATATTACAGAAATATGATTACCAGGGTTGGAAAAGAATTTGTTTTCCCAGGCTGTACATTGTCTTTTTAAAATTTATTCCAAAGCAAAGAAAACAAGTTGGTGAGGGTTTTTTTCTTTATAGTTACACATCTATTTAGCCTTTCTTGCACACGCTCTTCCCAGTTTTTGTTTGTATTAACAACCATATTGAACATTAAAAAAACCAAAACGTCTTTTTCGCCTACTGTTTAAGTGTTATGTAATTTAAATTATATTTGTAATAGTTTCATATTGGTATTTTCAGGAAGCAAAAACATTTCATAAAAATTACCTCCCAAAGAGTACCAGAGGACTCAGGGGGAGGGACCTATAGGTCAAAATCGTTTGGTGACATGCAGCAGCTGAGGGAATGGCCGGGTCTGGCAGTGGGAATGCACCAGACCTGTTGAGCCTCCCCTGGGTACAGCAGAGCTGAGGTACAGTTGCAGGCACACCAGGGTTTCACCTTGTGTAGCCTGGCAAGAACACAGGCCAACCCCTCGGGATGTTCAGACCAATTAATGGTGGAGGGGAGTGCACATAGCATATTTAGAGCATTTCCAGACCAAACTGATCCTCTCTTACTGCTTTGCTTCTGGAAGGAGACTTTTTCCAGTTAGTTACAGCTCAGTAACTGCTACCATTGCATGAATGGTTCTTATTTTAATTCCTTTGATCTAATCCAGACAGTTTTTTTCCCTTTGTCAACAGTCAGCCAGACTGTGTTTTTGCTTAGGTAATGAAATATATAGCTAATTTACATTAATGACTATTACTGGACACCTAGAAACATTTAGACAGACTGATCATTCAGTGGTTCTTTTTCACTTGAAAGGTCAAAACCTCTGAACCAAACTTAGACCAGGAGTGCCATGAGTCAAATGTAATATATTGAGGACTTTTATTAAATAAACAGAAGTTAGCTGCATAAAAACCAACAGTTTTTGTTATCTTTACTGTCTCCTACTGTTTCCTCATGATTGAAAGCTAACTTTGAAAATGTCATACTAGAAAGCATGGAGCATGTTCTACTCTTTGTTCTCTTGATTCAGAAGGATTCAGGTTAATACAGGGAAACAAACACAAAAGAAAACACCAGGAACCCTCAGGCAAACTTGTTGCTCTCCCGCTGTTCAGCCCTGGAGGGTCGCAGTCACACAACAGAACAAAGCTGGAACAAGCAAAATTGACCAAGGAAAAACACAGGTCATTGCAAAGGATGAAAACCCCAACATTTCTATTCAAGTTCTGTGGCGCAAGACTGACACTACTTTGGTCCAATTTCCTATAAGAGAGGCAGATGGGCTCTGAAAGGGCAACAGTAATAAATATAGACAGACAAAATCTATCCATTGAAAGTTTTTCCTAACAAGATCTCAGATCTTGGCACCAGGCACAATTTCGGCATGAGGGATCATGCTACAGGGTAGAGCATTATACCACATGCTGATACAGCCACAATAAAGAAAAATATTAGAGTACCAAAAGCCCTTGGAACCCAAATTTTTAGGAGAACAGTTTACTTAAAAAGCCACAAATGCTTCCAGTAAAATTCTTGTTCATTTATATATGAACAGGGGAAGTGAAATAATTGTGGGAAAGGTGGAGTCTAAGGCAGAACAATTGTTTTTATTATTTTAAGTGTAACCACCCCAAACTAGTTTCCAGCTAATTTCATTGTAACTAAGCATCTGGGATTTTATTGTCATCATTTTTAGTAGTCTAATATGCTTTTTATATCTCAGAAAGCTTCCTAGAAGCTTCTCCTCTGCCTCTTGATCTCTCAGAGGATTGTAAATATGGAACAATGTAACATAAACCTCCAAAGAGGCTATTACTTAAACAAACAGATGGGGTCATTTTCATTTATTTCATGACAACCTCTTCCACCCTTTGTTTTCCTTTGAGGTCATTTTTCGATTGTCTTGTTCTGAAACCAGGCAATTTGTCCCACACTCACTGCTGTTCATGGGCTAATTAGAATTTTAAAAGTAATTGGAACACCCTTTGCAGTATGCTGTTAATTCCCTCCGGATTGCTGGGAACATTAGCTTCAGTGTTTGTTTTAACTGACTCTAAAATATTAAACTATCATGGTTTAGGAGTGGTATTCTCCAATTTAGTGCTCCCACTATAACCATACTGCTACTCGCTCCCCCCTCCCACTGCAGCGGCTGCAGAGAAGGCACAAAAGGTAAAGATCACAGGTTGAGATAAGAACAGTTTGCTGGAAACAGCAATAAGATAAGAAAACAAACAGTAACAGTAACAATGTTAATAACAGAAGTGTACAAAAGAGAAAGCAATTCACATCCAAAATGCTCACCACAGAGCCCAGAGCACGACCCCACTGCAGCCACAACACCTGGCACCTCCCCACTGCTCCCTCCTCCACACTGACCCGACCAGACAGGAACCCCTTCTCCCCAGAAGAGAGTCCCTTCCCCTTGCCCCAGGCAGTGACGTGAGGTGGTACAGAATAACCCCTGGGTCCTGGCCTTGCCCCTTCCTTGTCCCAGCTGGAAGCAGAACATATGCGTATAAGATTTGGGATAATTCACTTTTAACAACAAATTTGTTATGAAAGTAAGCACCCTACTTCATTAGCATTGGCTCATGCTCATGGAGGTCTCCACACTCCAAAAAGCCTGTGTGGCTGAATCCCATAGTGCCAGATCCCAGCATAGCAGGACACTGGGATGGGCAGGTGTCATGGGTTGATTCTGTCTGGATTTTAAACCCCCACAAAAATTTGTTAAGAGCTGGGAGAGGTCACACAGGCAAGACAGACTCTACATGAGCATAATACTAAAATTTATTACTAACAGGATAGAAGCCAAAGAGTAAGAAAATAAACAGTTTTAAACATACTTTCTAACTACCCCTCTTCCCCCTGCATCAGTGCAGGAAGAGAAGTCTACCTATAAGACACACTCTCCATGAGTCACAGATCTTCCAAAGGACTTCACTCCCTCTTGGGCCTCCTCCAGCAGGGTAGCAGTCCTCCTTCATTTTGATGCATCCACTCGTTCCATCCTGGGTGCAGCTTCACCGTGGCAGAGCCTCGCCCCGGCCCATCCTGGCTTGGCTGGGACAAGAGGGGGGAAAGGACATTGCCCTCCGGCAGGGCTGGCCCGGCCTGGCCTAGCCTGTGGCCAGGACGGGCCCAGAGGGGACCGCTGGGCTGCTCTGTGCACAGCCACACGCCCTGGCCACAGCCACGGCCACCCCTTTGCAGGGGCGGCCTCAGCTCGACCGGCAGTGCCGAGAGAAGCACGGGCGGCTTGGCCGGGATGGGCCCGGGGAGGGGGAACTACGGAGCCGCTTGCACTGGCCCCAGCCCCGGCCCTGACTTCAGTGCCGTGCTTGCCCCCGGCCAGCTGTTGCTCCAGCCCCGGGCCATGGCCGCCCGCGACTGGGGGGGAACCCCCTCAGCCTGGTCACGGCACCCACCGAACCTGGCCCCGGACCAGGGCTGCGGGGCCCGGCCCCTGGGCCCAGCAGCTCCCTCTGCCACCCTTCTGGCTCCAATTTCTTCTGCGCAACAACCCTCTCTTCCTCTTTTTTCTTAAATGTGTTATCACAGAGGCGTTACAAAAACTTCCCATTGGCTCTCCTCCTGGTCAGAACCAGGAAGTTTGTCCTAGAACTAACAACCTTTGGCTCTGGGGGGGGACCACATGCACCTGTGACAGCAGGCAGGGCCTCAGCACCTGCGGGGTCTCACAGGGCACCCACAGAGTTCACCTCACCATCACTAGCACAGCATGGGGACAGCCTTGCCACTGTCACCTGTGCTGGCTGCGCTCTCGGGGTCACCTCAGACACCAGGTACATCTTGGTCTTTCTGCTCTCTGCTCCAGACCAAAGCACCATAAACCAGATGCTGGTTTTGTACAACAACCTTCCCAAGTCAACAAGTCAAACCCTGACCAGAGCCCACAGACAAATCCAGAAGAGGCACAGCCCCCAGCACTCAAGCCTAAGCTACGCTTGGGACCTCAGAAGGGCCATTCCCCTCCCTGTGTCATCTCTCAAGGTAGCTGAGGTGCCAGCAGGCATGTGGAGCTCCGAGCACTCCTCCAGGCTCTGGCTCAGCTGCTGAGCAGCACAACTCAGCCAGCCTGCATCTGTGACAGTGTGACGTGCTACAAGAAACCCTGCATGAGATCACACATGGAAAAGTTCTGCCACCTTTCTATGAATACCTTTAAGTGAAAATTACTGTATGCAAATTTTGTAAACAGAATTAGTTGTATAATAAATAATAAAAATATAGAAGAAACCAGCACGAAGAATTTGGGAAATAATTGAGTGGAAAAAAACTAGCAACAGTTTACAAAAAATAATTGATACTTGAATACATTCATACTCTGTAGAGTCGTTTAATTCATCTTCTATACATCTCTCTGAAAAAAAAGCAATTTTATGAGAAAAAAATAATCACTAGTACACTGCACTTCACAATACCCCATTATTTGTGCTAACAAAAAGTTAGTGTTGAATTGTCAGTAAAAATTTGACACCACTTTCTACAATGAGCAATATTACAAGCAATTAAATTGGAACTACACTTGTCAGAGAAGTACCTGCAGTATATATCAGTTAAGTATTAACATGAGTTAACAACCATTTCTATCTGGCATGTTTGCTTATCCATTTATTTTCTGATTAAGCCAGCTAAGAACATGAAAGCAGCTGTACCCATGTTCATCCAGCCAAGGACCCTCTCTTCGACAAGGGCCATAAGTTGACACCTAGAAATAAGTAAGAACCGTGCAAGTGTTGGCACTTCTCAAGTACTCTCACAGCCTTTGAGCATTTTCAGGTCAAGGTATTTCTTGAATCTAGTATTATTTATCCATCTAGCAACACTCAGTAGATGTCTTCTCCGAACGCTGTGCAGGCTCTGCATCCCACAGGCGCTTTTTGCAAATACAGAATCTTTGGCAAGGAGTTTCAGAGACCCACTAACACTGCTGTTTGTCTTCAACACATTTGCTGCAGTTTTTAATGAGACAATTTCATTTTCCATCTATTCCTTTCCCAAAAACTCTCTTCTTTTTTTTTTTTTTTTTTTCATTCACTGTTCTGGTAGCTATAGAGTATTGAGATGATGTCTTCATGGAATTCAAGTGTGCTCTGAATTGTGGCACACTATTTGTACAGCTATACCACTTCAGAAGTGAAGTCTGACTTCCTGCTGTGGTTACCAGTACATCGTTGTAGCTTTAAAGAAATCAAATAAATCTATACCTGTGTAACAGTATCCGTACTGAAGGCTGCTCTGATTGAATCACGTGTTAGTAACCCATTCCACACTAAAATACCTAGCAAGGCACAAGGCAGTACAGGGACCAGCCAAAACTAAACTATCATTTTACTGCCTAAAACACCAACTTTAATCCACTGGCACTATTTCATCATAGCTGGTGTACCCAGCGCTGTTGACATAAGAACCACCCCCAGACTTCTCCTCTAGTAATACTCAGTGTTTTTGTATACCCACAAAAGAGCTTGTATCTGGCACTCAGACTCTCACTTCAAAGTATCAATGAAGAGTTTTTAAACCATCAGGCATTGAAAGCTGTGAAACACTTTCTCCCTCAGGTTTCCACAGTTACTGTATCTCCAAAGTGCCATTCATGTCACTTATGCCAGTTTGCTCCAGGTAGCTTCCCAAGCTGTCGCCAAGATACCACCCCCCTTTGGATTGGTAAGTGTACGGCAAGGACAGCCACCATAACCCTAATTCTTCCCTCTGGTATTCCTGGGCAGCGTCCCAAGGTGGCTCATAGGTGTCCTGAGCAGGTCTTGCAGTGTGGTGAGCTTTGGGGTATGGCCAGTGATGGCTCTTGCCGCTGAGTTCAACACAACCCATCTAGGCTTTTGCAGATCTTGGGTCAAGTACTGAAGGCTCAAACCTGGCTTGGTGGGAGGCAGTGAGGTTTTGTCTATAGCTGAATCAGCTTTCAGCTAGGATATATTTACTGATGGCTTTATAAACCTGACATTTTTCAGGAGAAACACAAAGCCAGGGAAAGCACCTCAGGCTCAGACCAGCGACACCCTGGGCTGTATTCGACAAGCCCAAAGGCCTTCAGGCATCAATGTGCTTCTGGAAATGCAATGATAAAGCTCCAGAGAGCCTGACAAACTAAAGCCAATGAAAACCCACTTTAAAAGCAGCATAAAGAAACATGAGAAACACACAGCAGCTTGCATAATGTACATTTTTTAAGTGTAGTTGGCAGATAGCAAAATAATAAGTGAAGGTAACAATAACTATATATTAAAAAGTCCTTAGAACAGCTGAAATAACAGGTTTAACATATTTTTCAGGTACCCAGTCCCACAGATAATTTGGCAGTAACAGAAATCACCAAGGAGACAATTGGACCCAGAGGACAGGAGTTGGTGAGGCAGCAGAGGTGCAGAAGGTAGGGAGGGTACTACAGACTAAACCTTACAGGAACCAGTCAATGAAAATAATGTAAATAATATGTGGCTAGGGGGGCACCGCAGTTCAACTGTGCAACATGTTTGGGGCTCCATCATTAGATGGAAAGGAAGAGCTTTGACAGATCAATCTATGAGAAACAAATTGAAACAGTGATAGTCAAGAACGTGAAAATTCTGTCACATATTCAAGGCTACATTCTGCCATTCCATTGCTCCCAGAACAGCGTGTCCTGTCCCAGGAATTGAAGGGCACTACCCAAAGCCATGATCGCTTTATGAAGAACTATTATCCCCAATCAGGCCAGACATTCCTAAAGCGAGATGTAATTCAAAGTTTCCCTGATTCGGGTATCCTGAAAGGTTGATTGCCAAGCTGCTGTCAGCTGAAAACAAGCCCTGCAAAAGCATCTCAAAATCTGGAGGCTGGCAAAGTCTTATTCATTTTTAAGGGTCGTGGGTTAAGGAATTCATTCAGATTGAAGGACGGTGCACTACCAAAGAAGACATACAGGGAGGTGAAAACCACCATGATTAATAAATACAGAAAATAATGTGGAATTTACTTCTTTCAATCACTTTTCTACACTCAATTTAGAATGTTTTCTGTTCAGTCTAGCTATGTTTATGTACAAACATATAAAATGACATTATATGTCCCTTCTGCTGGATGAAATGGCAAATAGTTAAAAGTATACAAAAATAATCAGGGCAGCAAGTGGAATAAAGCTCTTTTCTACTAGAATTTACACATGGAACCTAGAAAGAGAGACTAATTGTTCCCTGGGACCCTGTGATTAGCTAAATCTAACTCGTAAACAGCTGCAAGATCATGGTATCAAGGAGTGAGTACCTCTGTTTTCTGTCTCACTGGCTGCTTGAGACATATTTTTCCCCTGATTTGAGCTGATTGGGCCTCTCATTTACCAATTAGGAGACAAGACTGAACAGGGAGGAATGGAGGATGATTAAAAATCTGCTCTTTGCTATTTCTAAACAACTGTGGACCGTTCTCTTCCAAATTAAATCTGGCTTCTGGCTGGCAAGCTAACTGGCAAATGCAATCTCATTCCCCGAATGCCAGAGCACATCAGCTGTAATGTGCCATTTGTGGTCCATCTGCAGGAAACGTGACATGCTGGCTGATTTTGGGTGGGCTGGGAAGGGGATGCAGCAGTACAAGCAGCATTTCATTGAGCTTTCCAACCCTTTCCTCCTCCCCAAGCAAGTAAGGTTTTGGAATCTTGGGAGACTGTGCTTTAAAATTTGGGCAATTCACACCATTTCCAGATATCAACTTTTGTCAGCAGGTCTGGTTAGTAAAGTATCACTCTTTAAATGGAAAGATGGTGGCAATGAAATTTTTTCATTATTTAAAAGAATTATGATTTTTAAAAAATAAGATTTTGGAGTTCTGGTAGGTGATGCAGGAAATGTTTGGTTCCTGTTTCTCCACTCCATCTCTTGAGCTAGGGCAGGGAGGAAATGAACTGAACAACCCTCAGAAAAAAAGTTCAAACATAGCAATTTAAAATTCACTCTGAGCTAGACGAGATGTAAAACGCACATCCATAGGAAACCCATATTCTCCATTAGATAGTTCTTGGGCATAGGCTCCCCACAGGAAGGCTTTAAGCCAGTTTAATAACCTTTATAATTTTATAATCTCTATCCTGGGAGGGAAGTAGTACTGTGAAAAGAAGAAAGTTGTCTTTAAAATAACTCTTTTTTTTTTCCGGTATAATTGTGTCATACTATATTTTTAAACTCCAGAGAGAGAAATATCATATTATATTTTATGATGTAACAGATTTTTTTTCAGCATAACAGAATACTTTAGATGGATAATAGCAAAGAGATAGCAATGCTGACCAGAATTCCAGCTCACTCCTGTAGTTGTGAAACAGTGAATAGGTAAAGTGAGCTGAACAGCCCCACTGCAGTAACCAAGGCCCATTTGGCCCTCTCTCATTTGTCCAAATTAATTTGTCCCAACAATTATCATAACTGGCAAATTCATTTCAGGAGAGATTCAGGAGAAAAACTGTTTCTAGTTACCAGTGCAGATTAAAGTGAGCTGTCAAGAGTTGCAAGGGGGAGCTAACAAGGCGCCTGACTGTATTACACTCAGAGTGAGCCAGAACTGTCAGTCTGCTGCTCTCGAGTACCCTCATTTGAGAAAAGCACAAGATCTTGAGTGCCTCTTGTCCTCTGTAATTGCATCTGCACTCCAGTGCTGCCATCCTCCTGGAGTTTGACTAAGCCCCATGATCACTGAGAGCTTGTTTGCTGTTTTCTCAACATACATGGGGTCGATCCATTTCTTTTTTTTAGCCCTTGTTTACCTTGCTGCGGCTGAGAGCAGTTGCACACAGATACTGCCTGACACTGTCAGTGGGGAAATCATGTCAAACACTGGTAACCACAATGTTGTCTGCAGCTTAAGCCAAAAGCTGCAGCAAGTGCCCGACTGCACAGCATTAAATTAAAATGTTGTGCTTATTCATAAGCTTCCTTGACTTAATATGAATAAAATGGCAAAAAGCCTATATTTTATATTCTGTCATTTCACTCTGCATGACTAGTACTGTAACTTTGTATGCTCCCACTACACTCATAGAGATTACACTTATAAATTGCCCCTCTGAATAAAGAGCACTGTGCAGGGATGACAAGTATTGATTTTCAATCTCCTTCCAAAATGACTCTATCATTGCAAGTAAGTCAGGCAATTTGCCTCACTTTACACTTCAGGCTATAGGCCTCAGATCACACTGACAGGCCTGATCCTTCAGGAGATGTTTAATTAGAAAAGAAACGGAAGGAATTACTGTAAATCAGTACTTAGCAGTGCTACAGAAATTGAAAAGCTCCTTCTTCCCTCCTGTATGAGCTGACTTTATTCTCTTAACCTCATCAGGAAGTTTGAGGTTTTTGTTTCACATAATTAAAACTGCAATGTTTTCTCTAGGAAATACCTCTTATGGTCTAGCCTGTTTTTCTCTTCCTTGCCATCTCCTCCTCCCCTGCCATACAGGGGGATCGCACCAGCCCTCACCAGGGCTCCCCTTCCCCCTGGCAGCGCCCAGCAGTTCCTGGGCACCTTTGCTCCAGAGCTCTTGGAGTCGACCTGTGGCTCCCCTGCAGTCCAGGTGCATCCCACCTGGGAATTGCAGCCCTGTCCCTGCTGTGGCACTCAGAGGCCAATGCTGCTCCCCCCAGGCCCACCCAAAGGCACCTGCAAATTCTCCCCCAGCCGCAGGATCCAGGGAAACTGTTGGTTAAATCAATTCTTCCACGAATGACTGGAGTCTTTGACATGTTGCTTTGGAGTCACTGTGAGGTGAGGGCTTCTGAGTTTTTGATTTTTGATTTCTAAACTAAACCAAACCAAACCACTAAAATTAGCTTGGTTCATTAAAACGTGGTGCAAATGATCCCTTCATGGACCATTCATTTAAGAGTTGGTCTTGATGATCCTTGTGGGTCCCTTCCAGCTCAGAATGTTCTGTGATTGTGAACAAAACCCAGGGTTTACTGGCTTCCCCCCCTCAGCTCCACACTCCCTCCTTCTCCCTCAGACAGAGAACCACCCGGCCTCACCCCTCTGCCACCCCACCTGCTCATCAGGCTCCCGAAACAACCACCAGGCAGCCTCAAGTCCCAAATGCCCCCAAAGCGCAGTGCAAGTTCTTGAAACGTGCCCATGCAGGTGTCTGCAGGGCAACAGATGGCACAGTACAGGAAATCCTGGATGTGTGCTGTGTTCACTGTAGTGTTTTTCATAGCAAGTCCTTTCGTGTGAACAACATATCAACCTTACCATCTTGAAAGGGCTACAGGAATAACCTCTGCGTCTTTTAAGTACTTGTTAAAAAGGGAATATCTCAAAACTAAAGAGAAGGATGTAAAATTTGTGACTCTGCAAGAGGTTTTAAAAAATTACCTTCTGTTGGAATGCAGTGGGGAGAAAAAGCCCTTCTACAATTTTATTAAACCTTGTTACAAGTGGTGAGTGCAATCATCCATCACCTTGTATAGATTACTTTTTCTTCTCTTTAGTGTGAGAAATGAAACCACTTGTTTACTGCAGCAATAATGCGTGGAGAACTACTTCCAAAGCTCCCAACTATGCTCCATCTGACGCTCACTATGGAAAGGGGGAAAAAAGATCACCCCAAAAAAGCCAGCAGAGAGGTTTGGATGCCAATGGTCTCACAGTAGGCTGCAGGTGACACGTCTTGCTTCTGCAGTGCAGAAGTCCTTGAAGGAGGGGAGTGGTTTTCAGTCTTGCTGGTGCAGGTTCCTCAGTTGCCTTAGGCCTGACGGGGCAGCCCCAGTGTCCCCTGTGAGCAGCATCAGAGCCTGTTCTGTGGACAGAGTCAAGGACAGAGTCAGGGACAGCAAAAAACTCCGCTTCAGATTAATTCCTATTTTTGCTGCAAAAAGCCAGGAAAAGGTCATTTTATTTTTATAAATGCAGAGAAACATCTGGAATCTTCAGGATTTCTTTGAACACAGTGCTGTCAGTGTAAGCTCAGTCAACCTTATGAACTTTAATCAGTGCTTTGCTGTTAATTGGGGTCACAGAGGTCACCCAGATGACTGGGACTTCCTTTGGTGTTATGAGGAATCCTGGCTGCAGAACAGCCCACTTGCTATTGGCAGACATGGCTTGCCAGCTGACTGTGTACAAAAGCTTTCAATAAATAGAGTCTCATTCTAAAGTATCTGATAACTCAGCCCTGAATCATTGGATTCAGTGAAGGAAATACTGGATGGATTGTTTTCCCCTGAATGAGTCAGGAGTTTAGAGAAGAGGAATCATTGTATTAAATGATTCCTTACGAACTTCTTTAAAAATATTTAATGATTAAAATATACTTTTCTATTCAAAACTCAGAACAAGAACCAAACACAGAGTGAATCTTCTGTGCTTTATTACAACCATTATTAATATTTCCAGGAATTTCCAACTGTTTCAACCATTTGTTCTGGCTCTGAAAAGGAAAGCTTTGATTTCTGGTGTTCTAAAAACACCAAGTTATTCTGTGTATGACACAGCTAATGGAGTTGAACTTCCCATGAAGTTGAGTTTTTTGTTCCCTTTTTTTCTCTTTCTACACAGAGTAACTGCAGCCTCATTACATGTCCTTTGTGAGACCCACTCTGGGCAAGACAGACCAGACAGTGACCCCCAAGCAGAGTATGAATAATTGAGATCCAGTTACCATTTCCCTGGCAGAGGTGCTCATTTGGGTCTTTAGCTAGATACTAATGGCCATAATTTGTAGGAAAGTGTTTATCTTTGAACTCTCTGTTCTTACGTAAAATTTTGTTAAAATAGGCTACCAGGTTCCATAAATTCCTGGAGGGCTGTTTTGGTTTGGTGGCAGATTGACAACGTGGTCACCAAGCCTGCTTTCTTGAGGAGATAGGTCATTGAATTTCAGCAGCTCAAGTTTCTAGTCATTATCCTGAGAACTTCAATTGTATTTTCAGAACATTCCAGAATGCATAATGCTTCCTCACTACTAAACATTTACTTTACACGTGGTGTTTGAATGAATGTCAGGCACTGAAGGGAGTCCATAGTGTAGCACAGCTGAATGATCAATCATGCACAGGAGTTTTACAGCCTGGAGAAAGAGGACAGTGTACTTCATCTAAGTCTCCTTCCATAGCTGTGGAGGGCTGCTGAAGTAGCCAGTACTCACCATCTACTTCTAAAGGGATCTGCAGTTTGTAGTCTGCACTCTTTCCCACAGGTGGTTGTGGCTTTGTGCTGGGTAGGGAGCTCCTACACTCAGCATCATCCTCAGCCCCAGCTTGCTGGGGACTGGTGTTGCTGCTGAAGCTGTGATAGCATCAAGCTTGCAGCTTCTGCTGATGTTTTAGCTCTTTTGGAAAAGTAACAGCAGCCTAAAAGTTCCTTAACCCAACGTGAAAGTCCCCATAACCAAAACAAACTAGTTCCCTATGGGTCTTTTTCACAGTCTTTTGACAGGTTGCCACCTCTGACAGATTTGCCACACTAGTCAGGTAACATAAACTTAGTTCTCCTGGCGAGAAATTCCCGAGCACCAGTGCAAATACTATTTTAAATTTACAGAGAACATATGATTTTAATAAAAATGTCACTGCCCTTTTCATGCAGGTGAGTGGTCCTGCCAAGTGCCCTTTCCTCACTTGTACTCCCTGTCCTACTGGACTGCTGCCCAGGGCTCTCCTTTCTTATCCACTGTCAAGTACCAACAGAGAGCTCCCCTTCTGCTCCCTGGTCTCAGGGCTTTGGCTTTCCAACATTACAAGAACATGCAAGGAATAAAAGAATAATAAAAGCTGAGTACCTTTTTAGGATTGTTTTTCAGCAGATCTCTGCTGTGTTTTGTGCAGCCTGTGATTGTAAAATTATTTTGCACTTACAAATATTTTCTGTTAGAAAATGGAGTCATAGAATCATAGAATATCTTGAGTTGGAAAGGACTCACACAGATCACTAAGTCCAACTCCTGGCCCTGCACAGAACAGCCCCAAGAATGTACCTGACAGCAGTCACTTATTTTCTGCAATATTTTATACCTTTTTGTTTTAAAAAATCTATTAACCTAAATATGCCAGAATACAGGCCTGAATTTTCAGTGCAGAAGTTATTTATATATGCTACAAAAGAGATTAGCATCATACTTAATATAAATCCCTTTTCCCTTTCAAAGCTCTTACGATGTAGGTACAATTATCATATTTGTACTATACAAATGGGAAAATGAGGACATGGGGAAATAAATTACTGGACACCATTCAAAATTATCAATAGTACTGATTATGACTAAGTATTCTATTGCTGTTATCTGAGGAAGGAGGGGGAAATAGAAAGTGAATATTCATTTCAAAAGCTTCAGAGCAGTGAAGAAGGAAAACACTTTCCAATTGCCTACCAGGAATGCCTGTTGGAGGGCATTGTTGCGCGTCCCTTGTTGTGCCGCAGTTCTTAAATTCCATTATTCCCGCTGCTATTTCGGTTGCTTCTTGCCTAAATACAGGCCCCAGCCCTCTATTTACTGTGATGGATCACTGACACATGGTGTATTGGGGGGCACTTCTGCCCAGGCCCCCGACCACAGGATGGCCTTTGAGGCTGAGCCGTTTGGAGCAAGGGCAGCCTGTTCTATCTCCCTGCACTGCACCCATCAACCAGCACCTTCACAGTCCCTGCTCTAAACTGGGAGGACTGAGAAATGGCCTAACCTTTCATTTCCCCAATCTCTGTCCCTTTTGTACCAAAACAACTAATAATTCCCAGTCCCATTTCAAAGGGACATACACCTCCTTGTGCTACTGCCTCACTTTTTGTGATAACTTCTGAAGGAAACCTTTTCACTAAACTAATTTCAGCATGCTCAATTTAGTTTTTCAGAGATTATGTGTGAGAGACGGAGATAAGTGACACAGGTTATTTATTGAACCAGACCAAAATAGTGCACTTACTTAGAATTAAGTACTGAAAATGTTGACTTAATTGCAAGGATTAATTAGGTTTTTGAAACTCTGTTCCTACTGAATAATGCATGATGATGTGAGGGGAAAGAGGCAAGCATTTGGATGATGAATGAATAGCTGGTTACTAGTTGATCACCACCTGGTCAAAGTGTGGACTTTTACTTGCACCTTTTCCCTTCTCCAAGAAAGACCCTACTTCTTGTTTGGAGTTGTTTTCCTCATTAGTTTTGCCGTTTCACTTCACACTTCCCTGCTTTGAGCAGTTTCAACTGATACCCTTTTCACACCAGCCCTCTCACAGCACTCCAGTATGTTTCTAAAGAGGAGCAGGAATATTTTTCGTGAGGGGACACTTCAGTCACAGGTTGTTCTGGAAATCCATTTTCCCTTCAGCAGCTTATTGCTCTGCTACTTTGTTCCACATTCCTGGTCACAGTAGCCTGCATATTTGGAATGCTCCCTCCTGTCCTGAGAAAAGGCTTGCTATTGTTCCAGCTGCATTTGAGCCTATCTGGTTCTGAAGCAATCATCTTATTTAAGCTGCAATTTAAAAAATCCTCTCCACAGTAATTATAGTGTTGCATTAAAAATTATGGGATGTGTACATATTGCATCCATAGCCTGTACTCTCTGCACTGAGATAGCTGCACCATCTGCTCTCCTGCTCTGTTCTTACTCCTGCAGACATTGGATAAACATGTTTGAGAGAGCAGCAGGCTGTTTGCAGTCATGACATATCTGAGCTGTTTTTAAAGTCAAAAGCCTTTATTTACAGCTTGGTGAAGAGAGAGGACTCATAATCAAGGGCAATAAACCAGATCTATAGCAGTCTAATGTTTCAAAGGGATGGGAGCCATGTATGTCAACCTGCTACTTCTTTAAAATGGAGAAGCCTTCGAAAAAAAAAAGGGAATGGAGCCCTTACTGATTACTGTGAGACGACCTTCAGTGATACGGATTTGGTTTGCAGGCACAGAAGTGGGGTAAGTTCTGTGATTCTGAAGTATTCACTGCTTCTCACAGACATCACAGAGTGGCCTGAAAAGAAACTCACTGGCTTTTTTTAACCCAATCCATAGTGCTGGAGCAGCACGAGGTGTTGGCAGGAATACTTGAAGGAGGATATTCCTCTCTGGAATAAGTTACCAGAGATGCTGTTATTAGAGAAATAAATGTGAGGTTTTTCTCCTTGTTTGGAAGGGAAGGAGAGCACTGAAAGGGAAGGAGTATTGGCAGGATGGTCCTATAGTAGCCTAGAAACCAATCAGTCTGTCTGATGCCTCACTGCAGAAACTCACAGAATCCATCGTCCTCCTTTGAACAGGAAACGAGGCTTAAACCAACTGACTTAGTCCAATATCAGCTTGGAGTACTTACACCAACACTGAGTAGCTACTACATCTGAACTAATACTCTGAATCCTATCTGAACCTGGGCACTTACTGGGCCTCTGCAATGTGTTCAGTCAACCCTTCAGTGCTATGAATCCAGGAATGCAGTTCACATGAAGCCTTCAATGTGTTGGATTGGCTGAGCTTTGTAGGAGCTGTAATGGCAGGGATGCAATCCCCTGGTTTAGAGCTAATTTTTATACCAAGATAATTTAGTGGCTAAACTAATCCAGGGTAAGACTCCTACAACTCAAGCTTGCAAAAAATCCCAAGACCAGGGTTTACAAGCTCAGGTTCTCTGGCAATGTGTGTGCATTTTCCCTTGCTCATTTTTCATCAACCTTTCCAATTTTACTCGTTTTCTCTCTGATCCTTGGAATTCAATTGTACTGATTTCCTGAGCATTAAACATACATGAATGTTCTACTAGTCTGCTTAATGGCCCTAGCAAAAAGTGTTTCAACTCATTGGCGAGGTAGTTGGAGCAATCACTGAACACAATCTACTCTTGCAGGATTGGATGTTGGAAACTGCTTTTTTTTTACAGTGAGTGAGCGTGTGAAGTTATGATATTACAAATGGCTCCTGAGAAGTGGGCTTCAAAATGCAGCACAATGATCATTACAAGATGGGGTTGTATTTTGTTCTTTAGCCGCTATGCACATTTTATTGAGATGGGAGAAAAGATTCCAGAGAGTGAGGCTTCAGCAGCCAGCTGGAACCCAATTTGGGCTTTGGCAATGACGCATTCATGAACTTCACATTACACATCTCTGTGATGGTGCTAAGAAGAGATGATGCAGCTGAGGTGGATTGCTAAAAGGTGTTTTAGAAAAGTTACAAATGCAGAACTCTCCAAGCTTGAAGCATGTCACAGCTACAACCTTGCAGATCCTGGTGGTGGCTGTCATGTTGCAAAATCTCAGAAACCTGAATTCAAGTTAATATTGGATTGACAGTAAATTTTTTAATTCTCTCTCAGATTTTTCTGGGTGAAGAATATGTTCTTTCATCAAATGCTCTGTAGTATTTACATTTTCTGCCAGGGATTAAGAAAATTATTATAGTAACTGAGTCCCAATCCAAAGTGCCAAAGATATTGGTTCTTTCAACTGAACCTATTATTCAGTCAAACTGAGCAGAGTTTCCTTCCTCTGCTTAAGAAACATATCCAAAGCTGTACCCAGCTGATTCCTGCTCCCTGCAGATCTACCAGTGGCGCTGTCTATATAGGATTTTTCTACTCTCTTGAGCTTTATCCAGCGAGTGTTTTTGCCACTAGCACATTCTCTGCAATCCCCAAATCCTTATCTGATCATTAAAGCGGGCAGAGAAGAGGCCACAAGAAGCCTCTCACTGCACTTTCAGCACAGCACAGATATTTTCCCTCTGAGCTGAAGGTACTGTGTCTATTATTCTGTGGTGCTTCTTGGCCTGCTCGGGCCAGGCAGGGTCAACATCTGCCGGGAGGTCCTGCAGTGCAGCACCACGTGGATCCAGTCTCCTGCCCTGGGTTCATTGGTAGCCACTGTACAGAAGAGGAATAAAGGAAAGATTTCCCCTTCATCCATCAGTATAGTGATGATTACAGTTCTGGGGTGACTGGCTGAGAACAAGGGATTCTCCCAAAGCTGTGCTCATCAAGAGCAGTTGGAACTGTGGAGGGAACCATGAGTGAAATGACACACTCATGACATGCACCATGCCCTGCAGAGTTACAGCCTTGATTGTCCACATTACTCCTCAGAGAGAAGAAATCATCTTCCCCTGCAGAGGAAGTGCAATGCCCTGTGTCCAATTTTCTTTTCATTGCTGTTTTTATTATGGAAACAAAATGTTCACTGATTCTAAGATGAAAATGTAGAAAGCTAATTTTTGTAGTTCTTGCTAATAAAATTCTTAATGTGTTCCTCTCCCATTATCATAAAGATTGTTATGGTTTACTTTATCTCTGGAATCTTATTATTTTCCCCAGAATTCATGGGCATTCCTTATCTTCAAAACTGTTTTCATCTATTGAGATATTCCTCCTTTATCTTATCTTTACCCTCATAATTAATATGAACATATCTTTATTATCCTACTTCTGTTTTCAAAACGATAAGTGGCTGTTTATCACAAAAGCCTTAGAGTCTTTAGAAGATGTGGCAGTAGAACTACTAGAAGCACTTGGTAAGAAGAAATTCTGGATTTACAGGTTACCAAAAATATGATAGATAGCAAGGTAATACAAAGCCATTTAAAAAAAATGGTAATTCCAGTAGTACTGAGAAGTGTCAACCTAATTTGCTACGTTGTGAATGCTGCAGATGATGTACTGAGCTAGAGACCTGTTCTGTGGTAAAATGCAGGTCAAGTGCACACATCAAATGTTATATGGTTTGGGGACCGGTTGTAACAACCTGGCTGTACTGGAACCAGTCTGCCTGTCTGCCTCCTCCCTGAGCATACTTAAAAATGGGTTACAGTGAGGGTTAAAGGCTGCTCTCCAATCATAAGGTACTTTTCCCAAGCAAGATGAAAATGCTGCAGTTGCAAAGATTTGTTGGGAAAACACCTTTGAGCTGGTTGCACTAACATCTGTGATTTACAAGCACAAGAACTGTTCTGAGAGCAGGACAGATGAGTGTGGCAGCTCAGCTCCTGGGGAAGGCCCTGCTGCATAAACAGGTGGGGGGCAAAGCCACCGAGAGTCTGAAAACTGACAAGGAGAGTAGGGCCTCTGTACAGGAAAACAAGAAAGAAAGAAAGAAAGAACAGAAGTCCAGGGTGATTTACTCATGTAAGAGGTGCAACAAGACTGTAGTGTGTGGCCCAACCTTTGCACGTGTATAGTGGTCCCACTGACCACCTGCAGAGCCAAGGGGAACATGGAAGTTCTTAAAGGTATCACAAAGTGCACGGCAGCTCACTCACACTTCCCTTCACAGGCTTCTGCCACTGTCTCTGAGCTGGGCTGATAGTCCCAGCTGGTAACCAAAGGAGACAGCACAGTTCATGTTTAGGCACAGAAACCTGTTTGACTATATCTAGGTAGCATCTAAATAAAAGGAGATAACCAGAATTGTCAAGGAGTTCTGTGAATTTGACTTGTGAAGTCCTAAAACTTTTATTTGTCTCTCCCCGAGGTGGCAGCAGGAGTCTAGTAATGAGCATGACATCAAGACTGAAACACCTCTGAGCTGTGTGGCCCCACACTGGAATTCACCTGTGTTTCCTTTTGACATTTGACCAAATGAGTTGCCTTTTCCTGGAATAACCTGAAAGCTGGCAGCAAGGTGGGAGCCAGAGTGGTGATGCATTGCCCAGGCAGCTACAGTGATTCCAGTGTCAGTGGGTAACAAGGCAGCTGGAATCCTTGCTTTTTCCAGGTGTCCCCCCCATCTCCTTTGAGCCATTAGGATACACAAAGCATATGAAGTACAGCATGACTCAGGCCAGCTCTGCTGCCAGCACATGCTGCCAGCAGGATCTCCGGTTCAAACCCTCACTCCTGCCATTAATCTTGCTTGCCCTGAGCCAAATGCTCACAGTAGCTTTTCCTTGCCCAGTCTCTGATGAAAGCAAACTGTTCCAATTGCTGCTGAGTTGAGAAGGAGAGGACAGGGCAGGCTGTGCATCAGAGAGTCGAGTCACCACCAGATGGGAGAACGTGCAGTTCATGTCCTGCTGAAGCAAGGCTGGCCTATGAGCACACTGCCATGGCAACTTCAAGCTCTTGGGTTACAATGCCATCAGTGAAACCTGGAGTTTGTACTGGCTGTGAGGGAAGTGTTTTGAGGCTCTCATCACTGTTCCTTTTCACCACACTGTTGGACTCAGACCACCGCTGAACTTGTCTGCTGCTGTGGAGCATGGGCTCTAAGATTCCTGGAGACACAAGCTTTTCTGTTTTTCTCATTATAGCAGTTTTTGCTGTAATGTCCATACATTACTAGTACAAAAAAAAAGACAACAGAAGAATAAAAGCCAATTATAGTGGCTGGTAAAAAGTGGCAGAAGCTCTCTCCATGCTGGCAGCAGCTCACTTGACATGCGATTAATGGCGGTTAGTGTGGGCACAGCCCAAGCTTGTACAACCCTAGATAAATAATAATGAGGTTTAAAAAGATATAAGTTCCTCGAGTTAATAATTTTACCAGGCTGTGAGAAATGTTGCTGTTCTCATGGTAACAGAAAAGCTGTAATTTCATCTCTAATTTGAGCATGCCTGTATAATGTGTACAGATAGCTTTCCAATGGGAAATTCTTTCTCTCTTCTTTAATTGAAGCCCTTTTAATGAAGTGATATTCTTGTGTAGTTTGGGCAAACAATTCAAGATGGACAAATTAGCACTAAATAAACCACTGAAAAGCACAGTCAGAATTATTTGGAACTAAACTGCTATTGCTGCTTGCAACCCCTGGTTTCTGTCTCAATAGATATCGGATACTGAGGTATGTGGGCATCTCTCAAGACTCTTGAGGAGATTCTGAATGCATTTACATCTCACTGGTGGTTGCATTGATAGAGTTACACTCATTAGATAAGAAAGAAATGCATTCACTGGTCCTACAAACACATGTGCTCACTTTTTGAATAAATACCTCAAGAACAAAGGCGCTCAGAGGTCAAAACAGCCCAACAATTTGAACAGTTGTTCTTTTCTGTCATGGCTTTGACCAAGATGTCAAGACACACAAAGATACTGAGAGTCTCATCCTTTCCACAGTAATTCCAAAAAAAATATGAATAAGGTACCTAAATGTGTGCTGCAGGTGCAAGACCAAGAATGAATCTCTTGGAAAACCAGCAAGGATTAGGTCTGTGATTCTTTAGCACTTTTAAAAGTATTATCTGTGGTCCTTTTCAGGTTATTACAATGGTTTAGTCATGGAAGCCAAATGGCAGCATGCATAATGGGAGCAGTTTTGGTAACTGTACAATGGTGTCTCCATGGACTACTAATCTTAAACCATCTCCACTGTTCCTTTTTCCTATTAAAGCTCTATATTCAGGTTTATTATTCTCTATCAGTTCAAGAACATTTAACTGCCTGATACTGGGACAGTTCCAAAGCAGTTTCATAAATATGAATTAGTGCTTTGCTTACAGAAAACACAGTGTGACCTTGCCTCAAAAGGATGTGTGCTTTGAACTGGGACCCCAGTTGCCCAGGGGTAGGAGCAGATGTGTAGATGCTCTGAGGAGCCTTCCTCCCTGGGGGAGCTGGAGCTGAGCATGGAGGAGGAGGAAACCACCATTCCCAGCTTCTTGTTTCTATCTTTCAGCATACACAGACTGACATGTGATGGAACAGGGGCATTTCACAGTTAGCTTTTCAAAGGCTGTTACTTCAGAATCATTAACCTGGCTGAGATCTTTGCATTCTTCTCTCTGCTTTGTTCAATGTTTTCGTAGCAGCAATTGGTGGTGGCTCACATATCCTTAAAGCTGCAAAGCTAGCATTTTAATTTATCCTAATTCAGAACTAAATTGTCTTGCACTGTTGGCTAATTAAATGTTCAAAGAAGTGATAAATTAAGTAGGTTGATCATTACAACACAAGCAATTAGTCAGTGCAACTGAATCTGAGCCTTGAAATCCACATTCCCTGAGATGACAGAAATTTTGGGGATGTGAAAGAATGCCAAGCGTGAGCCAAGGTTGAAGAGGAAAAAAATTCCTTGAATATTTCATGTTCACATCAGTTTGGGACTTTCAGGTAGTTTATTTTGTTCATAAGGAATTCTTTTCTGGTGCCTAAGAGAAGACGAAGTTCCAAGACAGCACCTTGAGATGCTGAGACTTGCAGCTAGTTTCCTGCAGGATCTGACATCTTCCTGTGTTAGACACAGAGGAACCCACCTGTTTGTGAAAACAGGTATGAATGGGACAAAAAAATTCACAAAACCTCCAACCTTCTCAACAGTAGTTAATTCCTAAAAAGACAGTTATAAATGTGATATTCCCTGGCAGGGAGCTTCCAACCATAAAGGTTTTCATACAGTCTTTTATTAAAAGTTCTCCCTGGAGTCAAATTACCTAAGATCTAAAGACCAAAATATTTGTTCTGAAAATTTCAGCCTCTCTGTGCACCAGCTCAAATTCTCAAGACAACTTTCTACCAGAAAAAAACCCTAAAATCTGTACAATGCATCGTCATAGTAGCTTGATATTCTTCCTGCTAATATATCCAAGTGCTCCTGTGTCCTCCCACATGGCCCACCCTGTGGCAAGGTGTGTCTCTGGGGAAGGGCCATGTTGGCACATTATGCAGCATCATCATATTGTTGTGGACTGTCTGGAATGTGAACCTGGGGATAGTGTGCCTGGGACAGGACATGCCATCTTCTATGTGCAAACAGGAATGAAAACTAGTCAGGAGAGATACTGAGACTGTTTAATTCAAGCACGTGGGGGACCTTGTCCTGTCTGTGTAATCATATCACTCACTGTTCTGCCTGGTAGTAGAGTTCTCTTTCTTCCTCTGTGTTTAGGATAGTTAGATTTAAGATTTCCAATCTTCTGCAGTGGAAACAACAAATAATAATTGCTAACAGTGTCTCTTAAGGGTAAATTTCCGATGCAGGCTTCCCACAGGCTGTTTTTCTCACCTATCCACCATGACTCTGGTGTGGAACAAGCATTTAGATCATTCTCTCAGTGCACCAGATAGAGAGCTCTGTCTACTCCCCACCTCTTCTAGAGGTGATAATAAGTTTTAAAAGTCTTCTGCTTGTCTGCCATGAAGAGAATGTCTTGTCATGACTTTTCAGTTTATCTACTATTTCCTTGTGCCTTGGGTTATAACTTGTTTCCTGAACTCCTACTTGCTTTGCTGAATCAGCTGGTATTTCATATTGCAAATGATGCTCTTCAAATTATGGCTTCTACAATGTTCTAATTTTTTTTCTTTTCTGTGCTCTAATTGATCTAGCTGGATTATGTTAATTATTTCTGATCAAAACTGCTCAATTAGCATGTCAGGTCAATTACTAAGGGTCTCTGGGGCTTAAGATAGTTGTAGGGTTGTTTTTTTTTAGTTATAGCATAGGCAATTCATTGTTACATATTTTATGTTTCTAGAGCTACCCCTGAATTAATGAAAAGTTAACAGACTGGGATGTAAGCAAATGGTTCATAAACATCAGCCAATATCTTGCACTGGGGATCACTGGTATTGAAAATGCTGCTTTAATGCTTCAGCATTGAAATCAATCTTGAAAGCAGAGTTCATGGCCTCGCAGCTGGCCCATGAGGGGACAAACACCAAGAGAACCATGTACTGCCCTGAGCCTGAGGGACAGGTTAGAACAGGGAAAGCTGCAGCCATGAGTGTTGTCCCTTACTGTCCATAAAAAACAGGGATAACAGTAATTTCCCATCTGTGAGATTCCACTGAGTAACTCTTCATAAAATACTGAAAGGCTGCTAAATGTTGTTAAATTTATTTCTTGCAGATAACTTTTTGTGATACCTATTCATAATCACAAGAGCCTTTAGATTACACTGGCATAGAGGATGTCAGAGAAAAGCTGTCCACAGATTTAAGACTTTTTTTTTTAATATTCTAAATACTTGATTTATTTCTGTGAGTGTAGGTTTTCATCAAACCATCTTTCTCCTTAATTGAGCTAATAACTTTACTCATGTCCTCCTCTTTGTTCAGTCTGGCAAGCAATTTCCCAGTCTCTTCTCCCATCTCATATATCCACGTTTGATCTGATTTAATCTTCTACAACATTCAGTGCATGATATTCAAGCCCAACCTTATTTAAGGAAGTAATACCTTTTGGTATGCTGGGTGTCACATATCTCCTTTGTAAGGTAACAATTCTGTCTTGTGTTATTGCATGTTATTTGTTCTCCATTTTCCTTCCTCTCCTCCCCTTTCCTAACTGGCATATGACTCTTCATAAGAAGGTATAAATGAAAATGGTTCTGGACTGCCCAGGTGGGTGACCTTGGTGCCACATGCACACACCAGTGGCAGGTAGTTTAGCAGCTTCCCTGCCATGGCTGGTCCTGCAGCATAGGCAGGATGGAGAATAGGGGTTCTACTGGCAGAGCAATCACAGCAAGCCCCAAAGATGGAATTTCTGGGTCAGCACAGACATATATACTGTGGAGAGAGCAGGATTATATGAGCAACTTATCCTGCATTTCTGTAGGCCTTGCCTTGACATGGCTGGGCACAGACAGTGTAAAAGGTGCACAGTCATCATGGCTTCAGGCTCTGAGGCTGAAACAAAGAAGGATTTGTGCCAAAATTAAGGAGGAGTCCCAAGAGGTAAACAAATGTCTTCCCCTAGCGTGGACACCTGCAATAATCCAATTAGAAATGTGTTTGTAGGGCATGTTTAGACCGTGGACACTTTCATGTAACCAGTAATGTAAAAGTGATCATGTGACGGGGTGTAGAAAAAGTATAAAAAGGGCAGCTTAAATAAATAAAGCAGACATTTTGCAGATCATATTGGTCGTGTGCAATCCGTCTCGAATCCCTCCATTGACAATATACATACAAGTAATCTTTTGCTAGAGATAAACCTAACTGGGGTTGTAGATCAGCCAGACAGGCTATTCAGAATTTAAGAACAATTAAATCTAGGGAAGTAAAATTATCAAGAATTGGCAAGTGATCTAACAGCCAAGAAGTTGTCTCCAGTGTAGGAGCACAGTGCACATTGTTACCAGTGGTCTGGTCTACTGAGATACCTGATCATCTGGTGTTACCACAGCTCCTTCTTCACTTATGCAGATCTTTCCCGCAGATAAATTTCCAGGGATCTGTTCTAAGCTTTCCCCAGATGTAAGTTGACATTACATTTTTTTGCAGCTGTAAACAAACCTGAGAACTGGTGATGCCCAGCAGGGGCACAGTCACACTGCTGCACTGCTCACCCAGTCTCAGGGCAGGACTTTGCTGCTGTCCCAGTGGCACACCTGCACCTCACCCACTCCCCACTTTAGCAATCAAGGAACCAGATTATCAGGAACAACCCCTTTCTAAACAGTTAACAGCCTGGAGTGAGTATTCCTCCTTCTGGTAAATCAAGTCTTAAAACCTGCTAGAAAACAGTTCACAAAAAGAATGCTTTGCTACTGTGACTTTCACAAGTGCCCCTATCTTTGAAGCCACTGAATGGTCTTTTTTTGTTTCTAACTACGATCCTATTCCCTATGCTATGCTGACACAGTGTGTGTCAAACACTAAACTATTTGTCATTAGTCCTAGGTGCTTAACCTACCAAATTAACAGGGAAAAGAAGTTGAAAACACTTGACATTTTGAGCCTAAAGTCTTCCCTATATAGCATGAAAATGGAATACAACTGAATTTACCATTTAGGTCTTCTTAATTCAAACATTTTCTGCAGTTTATTAAGAAAATGTCTTTCCTTTGGATATCAAAGGAATATTTAGGATATTTATGGTAAATATTTATGGTGATATTTAAATACAAGATTTTTTCTGTTCTATGCAAATATATTTAAGGGATCTCAATGAAGAAACTGAAAACAGTACTGCTCATTATCTTTACTCTGCATGAGTTTGAGAGTGTAGGGTGTTTTTGTTACTTTTCTGGCAAATAGTGGTTTTAGTCTTGCTTCTGAGGGATGGGAAGTTGGGAGGGGTTTCAGAACTGGTTAGAATTGTGAGCTGTTAATTTTGGGACTTGCTTGCTAATAACTGAGGGACATTGTGGGACATTCTGCAATGGAATATTTGAAATGGCTGAGAGAAAACTGCTCCTAGTGATTAGTAACACCTTTGCTCTATACTCCCTCTAGGCAACATGTTCTGAAAGTAGTGTGGGAAACTTGGGCTGTGCAGCCAGACTCAGCTGAGTACAGTGGGCTGTGTGCTCTTCAGGGACCTACAGAATAGGGAGGAAAATCTCTGCTAAAGATGAAGGAGATGCACCTTTCCTTAGTAACAAGGAATGGTATGGCTTAACATCTTGCACTCCACTGTAGTGCTTATCCTTGTACTCACAAATTCCAGTCACTTTCTTGCAAGTGGCCTCTTCTGGGTGACCAGCTCCACAGCAGAACTTGGGAGAAGATCAGGTTTGTGTGAGTATTATTTTATTAATTTTCATTTTTTTTAATTCAAGGAACTAAATTAGATACTTTTCAAGAAAAGCTTCAGTTATTCTTAGGGAAATGCAGGAGAATGCATTCGTCAGCCTGGCTGCATTTGATTCTTAGACCTGGTGGTGCAATATAGTGACTGCGCTTTTTCCTGTGTATCACAGTGTCATGGTGAATGTTTCAAAGTGATTCCAACACCTCATGGGTGCTGATGAAAGAGAGGTAACTCCCCTTTATCTTCTAGCAAATCCTATTACTACAGTTTCCCACCATAGATCAACACAGCCCAGCTGGCTCTGTCTTATCATCAATCAATCTACATACCTGTGCCCAAATGTGTCCTGAAAGGCTTTGGAAGTTTCTTTCTAACTGTCCTTGAACTCCAGTCAGACTGAAACCAGTTGTGGCAAAAGCAGCAGACTTATCCCAGAAATGAGTCTGTAACGGATAAGAAAACTGCCAGTATGAAATGCTTACCAAGGAAACATCCTGCCACTGTGCTGGTCTCCTTGGTATCCCATGCTGCTGGTGTGCACTGGAACCAGTCTCTTTCCAAGTACAAAGAAACTCTCAGCCAGAGGTGAGTCCAAACCTGCTTGTGTGAGGGCTGAGAGAGCTTCAATGCCATGCATGTCTTGTTACTGTCCCGTGTTCTTTACTGTCAACTGCAAGGTATTGGTGAAGCACAAGTGATGGCAACTGGTGAGGAAATGACCAAAGGATCATACAGAGCCTAGTTCCATCCTCAGTTAAAACCACGTAGAGCAAATTCCAGCTCTTTCTGCCATCTGGGAAGAATTTTCTACTGTAAGAAACCTAAATAGAAGCAGGATCTACATGTACCTGGAGATAGGGCTGAGCAGAAGCCCAGGAAATCCATTAGGAAATGGAGGTCTTCCTAATTACAGAGTTCGGTGTAATCATCTGCTTGGTACAGCAGGGAGGGGAGAGTTAAGAAACACAAAAGTATTAAGCTCTGTAAAGGTAAGGATCTGCCAGGCCTGAGAGGGCTCACAGTGTCTGGGGCTTTGCACACAAACAAAGCTGTATTCAAGCATAAGTAAAATATTTTTTTCTCGTCCTTCTTAAAAAAACATAATGTGGTATGAAAAAAACAGAATCGGGGATTTTTGTCCGGGGTTTTATTTTGGTTTCAATGTTTTTATTTCCTCTAAGTGTGTTTGTATAAAGTTTCAGGCACAGATCTCTAACTTTTTATCCAAGTCTTCACAAGTACTCTCTCTTCAACAATGTATCTAAAGACATTTTGATGTGTAAAAGCTCATGAAGAGTGGTTAATGTGATAAAAGCAGAAGCTTGAAGCAATGACATCTAAAGAGAGTCTGTCTGAAGATCTTGAAATCAGATAGAATAAAGGGAAGGCTCAAATGACAGACATGTTTGATCTTACGTACTTAAACAGGAAATAATTTCTGAGACCTGTCTTAACATATAAAGGAGCTGATGAATGTCTTGGATTTAGATACATGTAGCTATATTTGCTATTGAGAAAATTACATACTTGTCCTTTTGCACTAGTACTGTAGTTTGGGAGTTTATTGATTTAAAAATCCAAATCACCCACTTCATTCCTCCTCCCCTCTCTGCCTAAAAAAGTATTCAAGTGGAAAACAGAAGCTGGCTTTCTTCTACAAGGAAGGAATTAGTTTCCTTAAGGAAACGCCTCCAAAAATAAAGTGAAGAGATGATTTTTGGGTCAAGTAGAGAAGTGCAATGCATACAGAAGGCAGCTGTTGAGTCAAGTGCAGTCACTGCAATACAACTACACCATTTGCAGGGGAAAGGGCAGGTAATTAGGGTGACAGAAGACAATTTCTGTGGCATTAAACCTGTAAATTAAGGGAAAATACGGAGGAATTATATGGCATGAGTCCTAAACCTGTCATTTCTCTATTCAAGTCTGGAGTTCACAGACGAGTAGAGAGCTTGCTAACAAGGAAGTAATGATAATCATCCTTGAACTTACCACTGGACATGAATAGTACAGACAAGCTGAGATCTAGAGCCTTTCCATTAGAAACACACTCTCTGTTCTTGCAGAAAGTTGTTAACATTTGCTCATGTTTTGAAATACTTCTTCCCCCAAGCCCACAAGACATGTAAAACCTTTAAAAATAATTTTTTACAGAAGAAAACTTATTTTTCTTTTCCGCAGTCAGGAGGTTCCTAGTTTAACCCTTCCAGCTACGAAAAGTTTTTAGCATATCATGGTCCAATAAAGCATTTAAGTAGTTGCTTTGTTGTAATTGCAGCATTACACATACAACTCTGAGCTCCACAATCAGGGGCAAGAAGGCATTGAAGCCTTGAAACTAAATAATGCTGCATTAGAAATATTCATCTCTGTTAAATGATACCCTCCTCTTTCCTCCTCCAAGGTGGTGCAAAAACAAGTGCAGCAGGCTGGGACTGCTGCCTGCAGTCAGAGACCCACTTGGCACACACAGTGGTGCAGCTGGTGTTCAACTGACACACTCCCCACGGACAAGCTGATCGACCCCCCACCACTCCTTTGAAGGAGCTGTGCTTTGACTTTTCTTTGCTAGTGCTGCCTCTGTCCAAAGCCATGTGCACCTCCATATGTCCTCATAAGCAAGTCAATGAATGCAATGTCTCTGCATTAAAAAAAAAAAGTCTCTAATTTCATGCAATAAAAACTGCTAAGGAAAAGTAAGGAGAAAGCATCAGCTCCAGATCAGTGGAGGCTGGGGCCACCTAAGTCACTGTGCATAGGCTCCAGTCTGCAGAGAGCAGCAGTTTGAATACTATTTTAGAGACTCTCCAATTCCTTGTGCACCCACATCTCTGATATTACACCGAAGTTACCCTTGAATGTACAATATTTGCATTCCACTTGCTAATTCATGTTGCTTATTCCCTCTAATCTTGACATCACAGCACAAATACTTTTCATGCTCTATTTCCTATGCAGTGCAGCTTCTTTGGTTTGTAAGCAACATTATTTTTTCTGTTAAAGTTAATTTTTATTGTAGACTATGGATTGGCTCTAACTTCTCCCCTTCCACACTTTCCAGGAGGAGTTACACAAAGAAAAGTCAAAGGAATTTTCATGCGCTCCTGAAAAGGTGCCAGTAAATTCTTCGTTTTCTAAGGCCTATTTCAAAGCTGGTGAGAGCTGTTACATTCACATGCTTGTGGACAAAACTACTTCTGACCAGTAGACAATTAAAGTAGACATAAGGTATCACATTAGTATGTGAACATACTAAGGAGTCAGTATGTAAACATAGTAAGGAGTCAGCTGAGGAAGAGGAGGGAGATAATCTGCCTTACTCCTTCATGGATAAATCAATGTAGAGAAGGTAAACATGAACACTGAAGGTGATATGCAAGCAGAAGAAAGTCCATGAGGAAAACAGAACAAGTCTATGGAAGAATATGAAGGGTGTCACAGATTTTGCAAGGTACTTTTCAATATGCATGGGGTCCTCAAAAAAGCCTTGTAATTCTCTAGACTTTACTGATTATGTGACATTTTCTGCAGCTGCCATGCAGGCTCATTTTATCAAAACAAAACCTCAGGGGAATGTACCTAACCTAAATCAGCAAGAAGTTGTCAGCTGACCCTGGTGAACACTGACCAAAATATCCACTCATTCAAGTTTTGTTTGTTTTCTGTGAAGTGTGCAATGTCACATCAGAACGGATAGAATTGAGCTTGTCCTGGATTGATGTCTGGTTTGATACTCAAACAAAGTCATGTTGAGTCAAGGTTCACTCACTAGTGGGTGGGTTGACCTTGGCTGGACACCAAGTGCCCACCCAGCCACTCTATCACTGCCTTTCCCAGCCAGACAGAGGAGAGAGAATAAGATGGAAAATGACTTGTAGGTTGACATAAAGCAGTTCACTAAAGCAAAACCAAAAGTCTGTGCACACACAAGTGAAGTAGAAAATAACAAGGTTTATTTTCTGCTTCCCATCATCAGTGATGCCCAGCCACTTCCCAAGGAGCAGGACTTCAGCAATGTGTAGTGGTTTCCTAGCAGGCAGACACTGTAAAGAACAAATTGTCCCTTCTTTCTTCTCCTTTCCTCAGCTTTTATGTTTGAGCTGATGTCATATGATCTGGAATATCCAGATTTGGGGTTGGGTCAGCTGGTCTGGTTGTGACCCCTCCCAGGATCCTTGCCCTCTGTTGGGGGAGGAATGTTACAGTGCTGATGCTGTGCCAGCCCTGCCCAACAGTGGCCAAACCACTGGTGTGTTATCAACACCTTTCCAGCTCCCAATGCAAAGCCCAGCACTGTGAGGACTGCAGTAGGGAAATGAACTCCATCTCAGCCCGATCCAATACAATCTCCACCCCTTATTCCACACCATTTGCTTCATACTCAGATCTTACATAATTTATATATCTTCTACCTATCTCCCATCTTTCACAGTTAGATATTATTTTCCCATTTTCAGGGGCTTCTTCCACCTCTCCAGCTCTTGGGCTTCATTTTATTGGGATGGGTGCTCAGGACAGGAGAATCAACTCAATCAGTCATTGGGCACCAACACCAGCCCGTCCCGGGTCATTGTCACACTCCCCTTGCTCCTCATAAAATTTATTCTTCATTGTCCTGCTACTTCACTTCCTGCAACATACAATTTACACCACAGATTATTTTTCCCCCAAGGTTAAATCTCCTTAAGACACACACTGTGTCTCCCCATCCTCCCACATCACCCACCAGGTACACCCTGGTGCCTGAGCAAAGACAATCCCATGGAGGGGTTTACCTTTTCCCATGGGAGGAGAAATCCACACTGACTTCCCCAACCACTTCCCCATGTGTAGTAGTACAGGGGCCTTCTCTCCTCCCACAGGGTGTGGGGATTTTGTTTGGGCTGGACCAGGGAGATTGGCAGATCCCCTAGCGTTCCCCAGCTAAGTGGCTTCAGATAAATTTGTATGCCAATGCTTCCATGCCCCATTACCTGATGCTCTTAACATTGTGTTCAACAGTCCATTATATGTTTCAGTTTTTCCAGAGGCTTGTGGGTGATAAAGAATGTGATATATCCACTCAATGCCATGTTTCTTTGCCCAAAAGTTTATAAGGTTATTCCGAAATTGAGTCCCATTGTCTGATTCAATTCTCTCTGGGGTCCCATGTTGCCACCGAATGTGCCTCTCAAGGCCTAAAATGATGTTTTGAGCAGTGCCCTGGTTTACAGGATATGTTTCCAACCAGCCAGTTGTTACCTTCACCAAGGTGAGTGTGCAGCTCTTGTCCTGGTGTGTTGATGGCAGTGGTCCAATGCAGTCCATTTGCCCGGCCTCACCACACTGGAAATCCAGCCACCGGCCTCTATTCCGGGGAGATTTTACTCGCATGGCCCTGCTTGATTGCTGCACATTTCACATTCACGAATAACCTGTGTGATGGCCTCCATGGTCAGGTCCACCCCTCGATCACAAGCCCATCTGTACGTTGCATCTCTTCCTAGATGTCCTGATATTCCATGGGCCCACTGGGCTATAAATTGCTCACCCTTCCGCTCCCGTCCCAGTCTACCTGGGCTATTCCAACCTTGGCAGCCTTATCCACCTGCTTATTGTTCTGATGTTCTTCAGTGGCACAACTTTTGCCCATGTCAGCATCGACACGATGCCCCTTCTGAGTCATCTGTTCCACCCATGCAGTGAAGTCCTGCCCCAGTGCAGAGCCCAGGTGGGTTTACCCGTGTGCTGCCTATTGCTCTTCTTACCCGTGTGCTGCTCTGATGGAGCCACCCCCACAGGGTGTCAGCCACCATCCAGGAGTCAGTGTAGAGATACAGTACAGGCCACTGTCATCATTCAGCATCTTTAGAGGTGGTTGAATGACTTTCACTTCTGCAAACTGGCTTGACCCACCTTCTCCTTCAGCAGCTTCAGTGACTCGTCGTATAGGACGCCACGCAGCAGCTTTCCAGCTCCGATGGTTTCCTACCAGGAAACCATCAGTAAATAGAGCATAGCCTTTTTCATTTTCTGGTAGCTCTTTATATGATGGTGCTTCTTGGGCACGAGTCACCTTCTTAGACAATGCTCCAAAATCTCTGCCTTCTGGCCGGTCCATAACCTCTTCTAGGTTTCCTGGGAAATTGGGTTTTCCCATTCAGCTCATTGAGTAATCAATGCTACTCACTTCCTCCTGATCATTTCATTCTCTAACAATGTTCATTACTTGTTTTGCCCATTACCTCCCCCAGTTACTTTCCTTATCTCAAAGTCCTCATGATCCTGGGTTTCAACATCAAAAAGACTATTGGGGGTTGACCCTGGCTGGATGCCAGGTACTCACTAAAGCCACTGTCTCACTCCCCTCTGCAAATGGACAGAGGAGAGAAAATATAATGAAGGGTTCATGAGTTGAGATAAGGACCAGGACACATCACTCACTTGTCACAGGCAAAACAGATTCAAAATGGGGATATTAATTAAATTTATTACTAAAAGAATCAGATCAGGAGAATGAGAAGTAAAACTTAAAAACATCTTCCCCCTCGCTCCTTCCTTCCCAAGTTCTACTTCTTCCCCACCCAGTGGTGCAGGGAGACAGGAATGGGGATTACAGTCAGTTCATCACAGGTTGTTCCAGCTGCTCAGAGAGGGGAGACCTTTCCCTGCTTCCCATGCTGTCCCTCCCATGGGAAACAGTCCTTCATGAACTTCTCCAGCATGAGTCCATCCCACAGCAACAGGGGCCTCCCATGGGGTCACTGCCTCCTCTGGGCGTCCACCTTCTCCAGTGTGGGCTCCTCCATGGGCTGCAGGGGGGTCTCTGCACCCCTGAGGCCCTCCATGGGCTCAGGGGCACAGCTGCCTCACCAGGGGCTGCACCAGGGGCTGCAGGGGAATCTCAGCTCCAGCACTTGCAGCACCTCCTGCCCCCTCCTTCTCCACTCACCTTGATGTCTGCAGAGCTGTTCACATGTTCTCACTCCACTCTTCTCTGGTTCCAATTTTCATCTGCACAACAACTTTTTTTTTCTTTCTTAAATATGTTATTCCAGAGGTGTTACTGTCATTCCTGCTGGGCTTGGCCTTGGCTAGCAGTGAGTCCATCCTGGAGCTGATCGGAATTGGCTCTGCTGGACATGGCAGAAGCTTCTGGCAGCTTCTCACAGAAGCCACCGATATAGTCCCCCGCTCCCAAAACCCAATGCAACTAGTTTTATATTTGTGGACTTTACACTAAAAAATTATTTCAGGATCCACGTCCTAGTTCTATAGCAGGGAACACAGGATTTCTTGCATATGCAACCTGCAAAATGCTGCAGGAGAAAACAGTCTGTGCTGTGTGGTGTAATTTAGACCATCTGTGATGACAAATCTTTCCAAGTTGTATTTTTGCTGCTGCTCTCTGACACTTCTCTGTGCTAGGGTATGAGTTACACAACAGCGATTCTCAACAGACATCAACAAAAGTGACCTCAGCTTCAGCAACACCATACTCTTTAAATTATATTGCTGTTACTGCTTGTTTTCTTATCTTGTTTCTGTTTCCAGTAAATTGTTATCTCAGCCCTTCATCTCTGCCTTTTGTATCTCTCTCACAGGATGAGGTGGGGGGAAGAGAGCAACTGCATGGGGCTTAACTTCCAGCTGAGCTTAAACCATGACACACTCATACAGGAAACAGTATGGGTTTTCCTTTTGGCAGCGGGGTAAAAAGATTTATTCCTATTTCATTTCCTTATGAAAGTATCCTTCTAAGTATGTCATGAGACAGCAGCAATGCCATTTTTGCATGGCTTCTAATTAAAAACTCTTCCAAACTTTATTTTTCATGGCATGCAGTGGCAAGGAAAGATTCGGTGCTATTGTTGAAGTCCGCTTTATACTGTAGCCTTAAGAGTAGCTACATGGATGGAGTTAGCAAGTATTAACATGCATTAAATGGCTGCTCATTTCTTCTGTCTTCTCTCCTGTGTGCTCAGAAGTGGCTCGAAGTATTGAAATAGAAACTGTCTAAATTCCTACAGATTCCTGCTGTGGTCAGTGGAGGTGCAGAACTATTGTATTAGTTCTACAGGAACAGAGATGCATGTCAATGCACGAAGTCAGTTCTGAAAGTATCTTCCCATTGCTGTCCATCTCTGGAGGGAAAAATAAAAGGCCCCAATGCAAGGCTGGGACTCAGCTCACAAATGTCACTCTGGACATTCCTCCAGCTGCCACTTCAGAACAGCACAGCTCTGTCACAGGTCCTGTGTTACATCCACAGGTGTGTTTTGGATATCTCTGGGTTTTAGCCAATTGAAGTTCAACTTTCAGGCCTTCATATTGAGTTTCTGGTTATGCAACAAGTTGATCTGAGACTTACAGCAAAGCTTTTGATTCCTCTGCAAAACACAGATGATGATCCTTTCCATGTAAATAGAGGGAGGCTCAGAGAAGAACAGTAGTTACTACACACACATCTGTATCCTCACACAGCAGGGCCTCAATCTCAGCTGATCCTCGTGCATTAAACCATTGATGGTTCTTTCATCTCTCCGAGCTGTCCTCATACTCTGGCCAACAGAACAGCCTGGAGACATTACAGGGGTGGAGAATGGATATTTTAAAATGGTATTTATGCTAAAAACTAAGAAACTTAAACCATTCAGGGACAAATTATTTGCTGCCACCTGAGATCATTGCCACTCCATGGAAGGAAGGCTGTGTTCATTCAGAGCTTGTACAGACGTTTTTCTCAAAATTGCTGACCTTTCCCCTTGTTCACCTCCAGTTCTCTGAGGTACCACCACACTAAGTGATATATCGTACACAGCCACGGTTTTTTCCTTCTGGAAAATAATGATGGGCTCGGTTGTTCTATTCCGTAGACTGGAACACTTTCTGCACAATGGTGAGTCACAAAAGGTTTTACCTTACTTGATTTCAATATTGTATCCTGACTCATGGAAGAACATTTAAAGAACATGTCATCAGTACCCTTACAAGATAACTACACTAATTTTCCCTTTTTACCTTTCTGTCTCTAATTCAGAACTATAAAATGCATAATTATACTGCACAGATTTCCATTCTTTCTTGTGCAGCACTTAAAATATTTTGTTCTCCTACCAAAAAATTTTTTTTCAATATTTATAGTCTAGATGCTTTTTATGTGTCTTGGACTCTAAAGATTCTCCAATAATTTCTTCCAAGAAATTTCCATATTTCTGAAATTACCTTTGTGTGGTTTTATTTCACACTGCTCTCCAGAGTACAGTCATCTACATTCTTTCCTTTTTTTTTAAGTCATCATCACCATCGGTGCTTAGAGTTTAACAATCAGAGATTATATTTTACTTGGGAGCACATTGTATGAGCTTCTTACAAGCCATCAGAATACTTTGTTCAAGCTGTGTTTTCTCTTTCAGATCTTTCCAGTCTTCTTGAGCAGGGAGAAAGGTGAATGTGACATCAGTGCAGAGTTGGGACAACAAGGGCACTTTGGGGGCTCCAGTCTGCAGGATGTATAATTTTGTGCTTTGTAAATCACTGAGCCATAGCCAATGCAGGGCAGGAGATCTCTGCCACAACCGATCTTTTGGGGAGCACTCCATTGAAAATATCAGCTGGAAAACTCTGGTCTAGCATAATGTTAAACTATTCTACTGCAAATGGACAACCCAAAATTATCTGCCAGGTTTGGCCAACAAGCCAGGGAGCTGAATGCCTTTAATTTGTGCAAAGCCAGGCCAGTGGCTGGAGGCTTTGTCTGTAACGGTAGAGCAGATAAAAGTGGAGGGTTATTCTGTACTGCTTCTTCCTGTCCAAAAAAAAACAAGGCCAGGGAGGAATTATCACCTTAGTCCCTTTGCCATGGGCAAATTCAAGGTCAGGAAACCAGTCTCTTCCCTCAGAGAGGATGAGGTTGCTGGGCTGCCCCTCCAAGCCTGGCCTTGAGCTGCAGTGCTTCCTGGAGGATGGAGAGCCTGCCCAGGGCAGTGCTGCACCCAGGGGGCTTTGGGATCATCAGGAGAGATGATGTGCAGAGTGCTGGGAACAAGAAGTTTTCATAGGAATGTTCGTAGTTTTCAATTTAACACAAACCCTGTTAAAGCACAAAAGCAGTCTGTTATAGCCAGGAAACACTGTGCACAGCAACTTTGGGTGTTTATTTATCAATACAATACAGCGTGGTTCCAGGGGGAATTGATCAAGTTGCATTAAAGATTTAGGAGTCCGTTCTGTAGCTGTAATAATGCTTTTAGCACTTTCTCAAATCCTTTCTTATATTCTAACATAGCAGCTTGTGCTGGTTTATCTTTTGGACCATAAACCACTTTATATCTTCAGTATTTCAGAAGTGATATCACAATAAAACAGATTTTAGTCACAAAATAATACACACATTTTCTGTTTGTATATGTGTTAAATCTGTTTTTGAGAAACTGTTTGTGAAGCTATTAGTACAGTACTAGTAATACCATAGAATATCCCTCTAAAAGTGATGGCAGGTTCTTGTTAATGACTAATCAGGTTTTAATACAATTCTGTTGAAAAAATAGTAATTGAAAAAGAGAGACTTTAAGCAATTTTCTTTTGTTTTTTCTTTTAATAATTTAATCAAAAGAGTTCTTAAAGCTTTCTATGAAATGAAAACCAAGGGGTTTGGGATTGCTTTTTTTTTAATTCTTCTTTAAAAATACAACATATTTAAGCCATATCAAGGTTTGTCTAAATGCTCAGCAGATAAATATGCTAAAATTAACAACTCCAGTTCAACATTTAAAATACTAATAATGGAGCAGGGTTATACTGTCCTGGGTTTGCATCCTAAGGGACCATGGCCTCAGACAGGGCACTATTCTTGTGGAGGGAACTCAGGCACTGTGGCTGCTGGGAAGCATTGGCAGCAATACCCAGGCTTTAATAGGTGCATGAGCAATAACTCCCTCTGCAGTGCTCCGGAGAAAGTAATTCCATTTAGGACTACATAAATTTTCAGTTTGTTAATTAGGTTAAGAGAGGAAAAATAACATTAGGAATTTTCACTGAAGTTATATTAGCTTCAACATTGCAAAGAAATTGAAAGAGAATTTATGTTATCCAGTAGCTTTGGCAATCAGCTCTACTTCCAAAACAGAGACCCAAAACACTTAGACATGTGTTCTTTCTTTTTTTTTTTTTCATTGTTTTTAATCATTGGCTTGTCATTAAAACTTCTCAAACAGCTTGTGAAGTAGTTATCCAAATATAGAATTATTCTGAAATCTGTCTTTTTTATGAAGCATTTATCAGAGTAGATGTACTCAGCCCAGGTATCACAGGTTATACATAGGAATTACTCCCGAGTACTACCGAGTAGCTAAAGCCTTTTTTTGAAAATATCAAGTCAGCCTTCAGAATTGACTTTGGTGAGATGAAGTGTGGTCATCATGTCGGCTTTGGGTGGGACCCTGGGAACTTGCCAATAACTGGTGAGAGTCACTGAATCTCACTGAAAGCCTTCAGGAGTGTGGAGGAACTGTCAGGAATATTTTTGATAATGCAGACAGGAGTTGAGTGTAAATCAAAAACCAGCTTTCTATCAGAGAAATTTTATCAGGTTCAATAGAGGGAGATTAACCACTTCAAAACCTCACAAACTCATGCTTTAGATACATTCACATGAGAGGAAAGCCTTGAAAAGTGGCCTTTGAATTCTCAGATGAGGATCCTGACCAGGAGAGGAAGAGTGTGTGTGTTGCTCTTAGCCTTCAACTGCTCACAGATGAAAGCACTTTTGTTCATCTATTCCTGTCTGGAATATGAAGGACTTGGATAACTTCTGATAGTAGCCATGAATTTCTAGCTCAATACTTGGGGAAAGAAGGACACTTGAATTCTAATACACTGAAGTAACAAAGCCGACAAGTGGTTTGACCTATCCCTTTCTTATGAATATTTACAGCTGCTCTTAAAAATGCTTTCAGACCTGGGTATTTGAATGTGTCCAACGTATTCACCACATGCCAGTTAAAGAGAAGTTCAGATAAAGCATCGAACTCATACACAATTCCAATCATTCCTACAGACAGTAGGAATTTCATCTCTCATCATGTTTCTGTAGACATTCGCCCTCTTTCTGAGTTTTCTTCTTCCAGAAACCCAACTTTAGGGGGTTATTGCTTTGCAGCAGATGAGCAAAGCAATAGTTTGTCTGAGGTGTAGGCCAAAACACAAGAAATAGCATCAGCCTTGGTGTAATCCCTGTCTCCTCAGCCTTTGTTGGCAGTGGAATGCTGGCAGCTCTCAGGTTTGTTACCAGTGCCAGTGATCAGGCAGATCTTGTAGCTCTTGGACCAAGCCCTGTCTAACATGGGCAATCTCAAACCAGAGCAGGTAGGGTTTATTTGGGGGCAGCCACGAGAAGTATTCCTCTTCTGGGAATACTTCCATCAGGCTCTTCCATCAAGCTCTTTTTGGCCAAGAGTCCTAGTAGGCTGGGCTCCCCATTGAGGCCACCACGGGGAAAAGTAGTCCTGGTGCAAGCCTCTTGTCACCTTCCTTAGGGGAGCAGAAGGCAGAAGAGGAGGAAATTCAGGGAAAAGTTTGAGGAACTTCTACTCCAAGATACAACCTCCCTTTTCTGTAGCTTGTCAGAGTGCTGAGCCCTGTGGTGGGGTCACTGGTGCAAAGAACATACTGGTGTGAATGAATAGCCTCACTTACAGCACAAGGCAGGCACAACTGCAGGATGTACAACACCAGTACAAGGTAAATACCTGCACGCACATAAGGAGTCAGTGCCATGGCACAACAGCCTCCAGCTGTGCTTACTTTTCCTTTTGGTTCTGTTCCCTGCTTGTCCTCTGCAGCACATAATGAAGGAAGCAGTATGCACCTCATTATTTAGATTTATTGTTCTATTGATAGCAGTTCAGAGCAAAGCAGAAGGGCTTAATAATCCTGCCTCCACCAACTGAGGTCTGGAGAGAGTAACAACCCCTCTCAGAACACAGGGCTGCACTAGGCAGCAGCTGGAACAAGGCCTCACCACTGGGGAAGTGACTGGTGGGGCTGCAGTCACTTGATGATTTTGCATGTAGAGCCAGCATCCGATCAGACTTTTAACCTGGAGGGGGAAGCAAAGCAAAATTCTGGTGAGTTAAATTACCTTCTGCTGCATACAATCATCCGGCATAACACAGCCCCGCAATAACATTCGTGTTGCCATTAATGGAAAACACTTCGCATTGCACTCCAGAGATTTTGTTGTTGTTGTTTCCCTTGGTATGGAAGTGATCCATTCAGATTGGAGCTGCCTGAAAAAAGCCTAGGGGCTCAGACACCAGCAGCAGCAGCTCTCTAAGTATCTCTGTCTTACTGTGTAATCTCTCACTGACTTGAAGGAAATGTGCCAATTGCTGCTGCTATAGGGTTCTGTGTATATAAAACACACGCTCAGCTGAGCGGCCCTATGGGGCAACATGATTTTTTGGTGATTTACCTCAACTAAATCATGATAATACTTCAACAGAATTGTCTTGGCTTCAACAAAATGTGTCAAAGCATTTTTAAATAGAACATTCAATCTGTGCCTCACTCCCTCGTGTGATGAAGTAAAGAATTAAAAACATGACTATGTACTACGCTGATAGAAGTCTGGAAAAGCTGATTAAATACTTATTGGAGGAAGTGGGGCATTTTCCAGTGTGCTCAAGGATATCTCAGGTTTTATAAACATTAAAGCTTGTTTTGAAAACTTTCAGTCATCCTGAAAACTAAATTGAAATATAAATAATAATAATAATAATAACAACATCAACAACAACAATAATAATGATAATAATAATAATAATAATAATGTCAGAAGACCAGAACCAATGTTTATCTCCATATACAGGCTGTTCCATCAGGCTGACAGGTACCTGTACCTGTACCTCCGAGGTAAAGAGGTGCTGAAGTGCTGACAGCAGAATGGTGACACTTCACCCACAGACAAGCGAGTGCCAGGCAGTTTGGATCTGGCTGGAGGAGTGACTCAGGCTTCCAGAGGTTGGAGTCTGGTGGATGTGGAATTACATTACCTGAGATGTGAATTGTTTTATATCCTCGGTCCCTAAAATGTTCAAGAGATAGCTTTACTCCTGGCTGAATGAAACTACCCCTTGAGCCATTTTATTAATGTTTGTTTATTGTTTAATGAGGGCTAGCAAAGCTTAGGGCTGTCTACTCTGTTAAAATTAGCAACCAGGCTTTGTGATGGAAAAAGTCATGTTGTTTTCTCACTGGAATCATTCACAAACCAAGAAGGGATGCTGCAGCCAGTCCTTAATTGAATTCCGTGGCATTTTCAATGATAATGCATGAGTCTCCTCTCCAATTCAGGAATGAGGAATTATTACACAGAAGGATAAACAGGATAAAAATGAAAATTAATGCTCTTGGAAAACAAACCAAGTATTTCTGCAAATCTGTTTACTGGCATTTCAGTTCATAGACTCATAAGATAGAAGTCTCTGTTATTGAACCCAGACCCATCAAAGATGATCATTCTCTAATTCCATGTCCCTTTTTACTCCTAGTAAAAGACCATGAAGTTGCATAGAGCATTAAAAGCATTACTTTAAGTGGTATGGTAAATAGGCTGATCTTATTAACCTCAGTATAAACCAGGAACACAGGAGTTGGATTATGAAGGGGAAGGCTCGTGTTCACGCACATTTATCTGAGGTAATTAGACATCTGTAGGGGGGATGGGGTGTAAACCAAAAGTACAGGGGAAGAAAATTGATTTATTCTCTGAAATTGTCTACCTTTTACAGTGAGATTTAAAAGTAGACCCTATCAAGAAATAATTTGCTATGTCATTTACAACATTTAGAAATGAAATGGCAATTACCAGCCCTCTGTATATGTCAAAGGTTGCTAGACAAGGTTGGCTCAGCATTTTCACAGCATCAGGTCTTTCATATTCAGATCTTAGTCTTTATCAGACATCAGAGGAGTCCATCATAAAATAAGTAGAAAAAACATAGGCAATCTAGTTTCTGGACAGCTCTTCCTTTGGCAATATTATGGAAGATTAAGATTGGGAGACTGCTTATTTTTCAGTGCAGAAATTCTCCCTAAGATTGTTCGCAATTTGGAAAACTTACTTTTTTGTTGTTTTTACTGGGAGAATAAATAAGTAAAGAAATTTTCTGATGTAGATCAACTGCACTACATATTTACCAACTAGAATGTTATGAGAATTCACTATTAGCAACACTGATGAGATTCAATGAGATGTGACACACTATTCAGGATGTAGGTCTATTTTCAGCATAACTTGTTCTCAAAAACTGATATTTTTTTGTTAAGTAATTGTTAAGTAGTTGAGGTCAGAAGCAATATATTTCTTAAAAAGACCTTACTTCATAGAGTTTGTGGCAGGAGTAGGGAAAAGGAGTTCCAGGTGACCTGAGGAATTTTCTTTTTCCTTGGTCCAACTGTCTCTTGCCACATCAACTGTCCTTCATGAAACTGAGCTAACAAGTCAATACTTTGAAAACCTTAGCTTGTAGCCTCTTGTAATAGTAAATTTTGCCTGAGTTTAGATGATTTCCCAAGTGCTTTTTCCCCTAGCTGAAAACAAGGACAAGAAAATCATCAGAAAACAAAACTACAGTTAACACTAGAAGAACTACAAGAAGAAAGCACCTTAATGTCTGTAAATTAGAAAAACACTATCACCTCATTAGAAAACATAAAATGTTTAAAGCATAGAGGGTCTACTAAGAAGCTCTACTAAGGAGTTAGGTATGTCTGTGAAATCCTAAGAAAAATAAGTTGGAGAGGCTTTTGCTTTTCCTGTGAAAGCTATTTGTGCACACATCTAATGCCTCAGGAGCCTGTAGGAATGCAGGAGCAGCTGATTTCCTCCTGGGTGCCAAAGATCATATCTGTGGGGTGTTTAGTTTTACTATTTTCAGTCCTTTATGTGTGTCTAGCATCATCATGTCTGAGACCACTGAAATGGGAAGGGCTGTTTTACCATACTCCATAGTCTGCTTTATATACAAGAGTGTGGCACATCTGCATAAGTGAAGTTGCTGTCAAAAAAAAGTTTCCCTCACGTAATGTAGAATGCAAACCATCTCAGTGTTCATTTCTCAGTGAGCCATTTCTGTAATAAGCATATCTGAAAATCAGGCTGTGAACTACATTAAGAAACCTTAAAAGCTGGGGCTGGTGTAAGACCACTTGTTTTGAAGAGGGTCATGAGACCACAGAAACCCAGTCCTGTCTGTAAAGCCTGAGGAATGTGTGGGATTCCTTCTGGTCTGGTACAAGGGTGAAGGAATTTGTTTGAAGGCCAAGCAATCAGCCTCAATCTCTGATCACAGTGCCTGGCATTTGGAGAGTTCAGAGCACTCATGTTCTCCCGTGACTTATTGTGCACAGCTCTGAAGTCTAGGATGAAACAGGGACTGTATCGGTGCTCCCCGCACGTGAATAAGGACAGGAAACTTCTGATTCAGGGATGTTTGCACCTATTTGATAGATTTTTGACTTATTTTAATTTTTTTTTCTCTCTCTCTCTGTTGTCGGCTTATTCTTAGACACGATGAAAATGGTCATATAAATAATATCATTATATTTCAGAATTCACAAGAGTTCATCTTTCTTTTTCCTCCCTTAAAAGAACCACTACCAAGTGGTCACTCCATATGAAGGTTTTTGACTCTCTTCATAATCATAGGAAAATGACTTTGGCCCATCAGCAGAGTATCAGCTTTGCATTAGCAAGTTGGCTTGAACACAAAATGACCTTTTTACATTCTAGTATCCATCTCTCTGGAATTAATCATCCATTCAGCTTGTAGTTTATTTAAATATAAACACACAAAAAAGGTGCAGTAAGAGTGTTTTCAGAATCCAAATATTTGCTTTCTACCTCTTTAAACCACCTCCCCACCACAAGGGTGAAAGCTGCCAAATGGCAGCTGAAAGCAACATTTTGTCTTCAATTCGTCATATCTGAATCTATTTTTTTTCTCCTGTGAGATAGTGCCACTGGGACACATGTGTAACAACAGAGGGCAAATGAGGTCACTGGAAAACTAACTCCTGGGGCATGTCTGGCTTGTGAATGAGTTCATGACTTCTGTTAGGAGCTCCCATCCTCCCATTGAGATTACATTTCCTGCTGTAGACAGATCATGTGGGCTGAGCCAACAACTGCCCTTAGGCAAGCAGGAGGGAACACTGTGCTCTGAGCACACAACACTTAATCTGGGGGATGCTGCACAGGGGGCAGGAGCAGGGGGAGCCCTCCCAACATCACTAAATAACCCTGACAGCCCAGAGTGCTGGAGAAGCATTGTGTGCTCTCAGGTGTCTGCTCCAAGGGCAGAGATGGTGTGAAATGTTTCATTTCCCCCTATGGTATGAGAAATGTATTTTATGGCTACCAGTGTGAAGCACTTGGGTTATGGGTGGGCCAAGGGTGCCCAGTGACTACATTAGGTAGTTTACAGACACCAAAGCAAAAGATCAGGTCAATTAATTAGCCAAGTATTTATGCTACAGCTCCCTGTGAGCTCCAGGAGGAATGGAGGAACTGTCCAGTATGAGAACTGACAAAAGCAATACACAGACATGAGTTAATCTTGTTTTGACTTACGAGTTTGCATGTAGTTGAGCATGAGAGCTGTTCCCAATGGGGCCTGATGAGCCTTGATTTCATGTTTGTCTTTATGAAGTCTGGAAAGCTTTCCTGGAAAAATTCCCAGTGAAAGGCACTGGAGGTGGCTGACTTCCTCAGCTTGTGTTTCAAGGTGATGAATTCTCATGGGGCTATGTTATAAAAATGGCCTGGCCAAAGGAGGAGAGCATATACCTGTCAAAGGCAAGCTCAAAATTAGGAGCCTTGAGTGTTAGAGTTGTGATTGATTTCCCTAGCTCTCAGATAATTTCTATGACTAAGTAAAAGCATTTCTAAAAATAGGGTCTTTGTCTGAAAGGAGGAAACAAGGCAAAATATCCTCAAATGCCTACTTGAGGTCTGCTTTCTCTGTTACAGCACTGGCTTGTATTTGAAATAGGGTTCAACAAATAGAAGGCTTTATTCTGTGCTGTAGCTTTAGTTTCAGAGTGCGGCATTTTTTTAAGCCCAGAGTGACTCAGAACTGTAGTAGACTGACTAACCTATAGCTATCACAACAGTTGGAAAGCTTCCTTGTCTGAACCAGCATCTGGAAGGTAATTGCTGCTTAGCATTGCTTAGCGCAGGCCTACCCAACTTTGTGACCCATTGATTATCATTTCATCTGACAACAAAGAAGGTAAAGGTGGTCACAACCTCAGCTTTCTTTATGACCTCAGAAGTGAATCAGCACAAAATCCACAGGTTTTTCTTCTGGGGTTGCTTTCAGGACTATCTGGAAAGCCTGCAGTTCTATTCATATTCCTTGGCAAATGAAGGATTGTTGCCCTGAAATGGAAGGTTTTCCTGGTGGCTACACAAGTGTCCATTTGGTGGCCACAGGCTTGGAGAGCAGTTCAGACACAACTGGTCACAGGCAGATAAGCCATGGACACACAAAAGCTGAAGATTAGACACTGCAGCCTAATTAATACATTAATTAACAGCACTAGCCCAATAAGAAAGGGCTTATCATAGATGTGAACATTTATCTGCAAAATTGAAGGCTACTTACTCAAAGCCAAATTTTCTTCTCTTAAGATACTCACATGAGTTTGTGTTACACTGATGTGTGCATAACTGACAATTCCAGAAAATATCATGTACTCCCAAAACAGCACTACTGTACAAAGGGAAATTAGGATACAACAGTATAATTCCAGTTGGAAGGGACCTACAGTTATCTTCTAGTCCAAATGCTTGACCACCTCAGGCTGGCCAAAAGAAGGTAAAGTCTACAGAAGACAAACCTCTTTTCCTTACCTCACCTGCACACCTGAGAGCTCCCCCTGTGCAGCACCAAGCCCTGCCCTTTGCACAGGGCTGCAAGGGGAACCCCAGAATTTGGGGGGGGGGGGCTGCTGGGGAGACCTCCTACAGTAACTGGGCTCCCCCAAGGTGGCTCATGTCAGGAGCACCACTAGAGGTACAGCAGCTTCTGAATGAGACATGGGATTAATTTTAATTCCTCTATCCAGGCCTCCTCTCTGCCCTTAGTTGTGAGAACTTTAAAAATCAGATATTTTCGTCTTTTAGTTTTCAGTTCATGGGTGTTTCAAAATGCTTGGATAGTTTCCCTGAGGAAAGCTTAAGAAAGCTCTAGAACAACTCAAATAGTCTTATTCATTGCAGAGTCCCCAAAGGATGCCAAATTTAAACTGGATTCCTGCTTGGAGAGGAAATGAAAACAGAGAGGAAGGGGTTTGGAGGATCAGAGGATTTTTAATTAGTTTGTGGTGAAGACAGTGGAATTAAATGCTGTAATACTCGAGTGCCTCTGCACATTGTTCTCTCCAGGGTCAGCTCTGTGAATCTGCTGAGTGACAGAAGGAAAGGGTAACCTTATTGCTTCCTTCTTCCATGTTCTAATCTCAAATCAGCACAGCACTGTTAAATTCTACTTTTACCTCTCTCTCTTTTTGACTTTACAAGAGTTCTATCCCAATACAGAAGGGAAGAGAAATGACAATTGGATCATGTACATATCTCACTTCTGGACTCCTCCAGCAGTACTGCAGCTGCCAGGCCAGGTTGCTCTGGTTTCTTAACTATTTAATTCAGCAATGACCTACACTATCTTTTGTATAAAAGAAACCACCTGAATCACAGTAGCTTTTCTGTATTCTGTCCCCAACAGTCAGCTGGTTGTGGCTCCTGCAGCACTGGCTGGACACAGCAGCTGCAGATGTTCCTTTTCCCCAAATGAAACACGGCACAACAAGTTTTCAGCGCTTGTTTTCCAGATACTGTTCTTACATAGAGAATTGGCTAAAGAACATAAAGTTATGCAAACTTCCTATCAGCATAATGCCAGGCATTTAGAAAACTGACTTGACCTAGTTTCTGATTTGTACAATCAAGTAGTGACTTGCAGTTTAATATATGAAAAAAATCCTTAATTAAAAAATTGTGTAGCACACATACTCCTTCCTTTCAATCTCATGCTTGTATCATGCTGTGCATGCTGCTAATTCAAAAGGCTGATATGATCACAGACAGCCCAGCTTCTAGGATTTACCATTCAAACACACTTGAACTGGCATGAAAAATGCAATAAAATAATTCTTTCAGACAAGTTTAGAGAGAGGTATTCCCAAAAGACAGAATTCTGGCTTCCAGCCACATAAAGCTTACACTTTGTCAATAACACAGTGAAGGAAGGCATGAATGAATTTTATTTCATTGGACAAGTGACTTGGAATACAGATAAGGCAGGGTGAGCATATAAACCTTTAAATAAATGTTTTAGCACTATCTAGAAGGGAGGAATGCAATTGATTCCAATCTTTTCTGACAGAAAATCAGTTCCTCTGAAGCTCTTGGGGCAACAAACACTAACTAAAAGGGTTTGTTACTAATAAAATCTTTAAGTACAACAAAACAAGATGTTGTCGTTTGAAATTAATAAGCCGCAATTAATGCAAATTATTACTCTGTAGTTTAATTGAAATATTAAACTGTGATATGAGGTCTTTGTTTTACTATGATTTTAAGAACCATGTAACTTTGAAGAGGGATCTTTAAAGAGCTCGAGGAAAACCCAGCAGAGCAATAGCTGACAAACCCCCCCGACAAAACACAGTGTAAACAGCAGCAGTAGGAATTCCAAACACTCTGTCATGCTCTGCTGGGGTTTCTCTCTAATGAGCACAACTGCGGTACCTGGAACTGCTACAAACAGCTAATAGAAAACACTGATTTCTGGTTGTGCCCCACATTCTTTGTTCTGTTTTGTGGCAGTTACCTCATACAAAGTTGTTTTGTGGAAAATCTTGACCTTTCCCTCCCTCTCTGCCTGTTTAACATGAACCTTGTTTTATTCTCTACAGTGATACTACAAGCTGGATCAGTAAATACTGCTGTTACAATTCTGGTTTTGCTTTGCAAAGACATGTTATGCGTCAGAATGAAGGGGGGCATTTAGTGTTTTAGGAGAGCCACGTTTGGAATTTCTACAAGAGAAACCCTCTGCAAGTGGCAATTTCTTTTACATTATAAATCTAACTCAAACCAGTATATAGATGTTCAGTTTTAGTTGCAAAACCACAGGTTGATAAAATTTACAAATAACACTCAACATTATTATCTTGGGGGCTAAGGATGACTGCCATGGCTCAAAGAAGGGACTGTACTCAGTCACAACCCGAATTTCAAATGAAATGGTGCCTCATTCCCACTGCCAATCCCATACCAGCTCATAGGAGCCACTATATTTTTAGTATTAAATGTTATTTCCTAATGCTTTCCATAATGGAAGCAAAAATTGCAGAATAGAAAAAAAGGTCTCATGTTTGTACAAAGTACATTCAGTGGCTGCATTAATGCTTTTAGCCTAAAACATATAGTAGCAGTAGTACTACTACAGTAGTAATCTTTATTAGTTGGTAGAAAACACTTTTTACATTGAATTTGCTTTCAGGTTACTACTTACTGAAAGAGACCTTTTGAGACTAAGTCAGATAACACTGTTAATATAACAGAAAAAATCACACAACTCCAGGTACACAGGCTTGCAATTGTTATTACCTAATAAAGAGCACTCAGGGTCTGTTTCTGTGCCTTCCCAGCCCATAAATCACAGAATTTCAGGATCCTAACTTCTGCCTTTTCATCTTAATTTTTATTTTTATTTTTATAATTAACTATTCAACCTTCAGACTTCAATGTGACAAGACTTTGACCCTGTACAAACTAAAACCACAAGTGGTGAGCTCAAGATTTAGAAATAAAAAAATTCTATCTCTATTTTCATAATTCTACAGTGAGAGAGGCAATAGAATCTATTTCACTATCTTGTTACAGATATAAACCTCCAGCACTCAGGGTAGCTATTTCTGAAGGGGCTACCTTTCAGTTTTGCCAAAGAAAGCATTCAGCAACTGCATGGGAAAAAAAAAATCAAGTGTTAAAGAATGGCCAACATTTTCCTTGCAGCTGATGGATGACTCTGTGTGGTAATCGATACTTCTGCACTCTTGAACCCAAAATAATTGCATAAAGTCTCCAGAGCTCAAAACTTTTCTCAGAAGCCTCTAAGAAATACATCCTAGAACTCTTAGCACCAGCAAAGGGTGGAATACAGGAACACAGCCCTTTGCACTCTCTTCTCTGAACTGCTTATTTCTGGCAACAGGCTCCATATGTATATGCTTTGAATAAATTTCTGGTTTTCAATGACACTAAAAAGTGTCTACATTCTGCAGTGAGATGTCCTGACAGTTAAATCTATGAAAGAAACACTCTTGTACTTAGGAAACATTTTTAAACGTGCATTTTAACATTCCATCAACGTGAACAGAATTTCCTGCCTTGTGACAAAGTGCTTCATATTTAAAATCCTGAAAATGTTTCCAGATAATTTCTTTCGTGTTTTCTGTCTTTATGGAAATCTTTCAGAAGTTCCTCTTGATTTGAAATACATAGAGGTACCAAACTTTGCTAACTAATTTTCATCCAGCTCTAATGACTGCAGATCCCATCAGTGGGCAGCAGGTGTTTTTGTTTCATACAAAAGCTGTTCAACTAACTACTGATTCTATAGGCAGTGCTGACACTCTGGAACTTTAAAAATCACTTAACTTCTGAGGAATTGCTTAAATAATGAGAAGTTACTGATTGACATACCATGGGAAATTTTCAATGGAGTAATTTGACAAGTATTTCTATCTTCAGCTGAAGGCTACTTTTCTTTTGTTAAATATAATTTTCAAATACAGTTTTCCTTAGTGCTGAAGAGTAGGCTAGTTGTGCCTCAGTAAAGAGCTGGCTGTGACAAATGACTGGATGAAGCAGTAATCTCAAAGATGACTTGAACAAAAAATCAAATAAGAAAGATACCAACTATTGTAATTATAAACCCAGAAGTACCGTGTGACTTTCTCCATATGCCAGAACATACAAGTCTTTTGAAGTTACAAAAACACTTTTAAAGCACTTTAAAGCACTTAGGGGCTCTTTTAAAGAACTCTCTTCTTATTAGAAAAACAGGCAGCTTGGAGGTCCAGGTCAAGGGAGGTGTGTTTGGCAATTTAAATCAGCTCCTGTGTACTCTGAGGTTGTGTGTCCTGTACTTAGAGCTGACCCAGTGGCAGATATGGCCTCACAGCTGGATGGCCCAGCACTAGCACCAGTTAGCAAAGGTTGTCCACAGCCACATTGGACAGAACTGGGCCTTTGTGCTCTCCAAGGCCCTTACAGCCCTGAAACTTCCTTTTCCTTTTTGTTTTTGTTTCAAAACGGTGGTGTGTTCACAGCGTGGTACAGGAAGCACACTCAGGATAGCATATGTGACATTAAAGAGTGAGCAACTACCTGGTATGGTAGCAAAGAACTGTCCTGGATGGAAGAACCAGGGTAGTGTTGGATACATCCATATTTTCTGGGTAGAGCTTGTAACAAACTCTCCTTAAAAACAGGTTTATGTTTTCCTCTAGGACTAGCTGGGGCTCACTCTAGCAGGCAGTATGAAGTGAACCCATGTATTTGCAGAATGGAAAACTGTCCTACAGCAAAGCAGGGAGATGAGGAAGACTTTGCCTTCTGCTCCTCCACTGAAGGCGTCTTCCTTAACTTGCTGTACCATCCCTTTCATTTCACATCACTGCAGTACTTCCTCTGATTCCCTGTCCTCCTCCTGTTCTGACAACATCCTTTGCCAGCAAGGAAGCTTCTGATACTGATTTTTCCAAATACAGCTAGTTGAAAATATTAAATTAATGCAAATCAAGCATTTGTGCATACACAGAGGGACGAATTTGGTTTTGATCAACTGAAGCTTTTTTCCAAATGTTGTCTCAAGACATTTCTGCTGACTTCCTAAAATAATAAAAGCTTGTGGTGAGGGAGTTTTATTGTTCAGGGGTTTTTTACTAGCTGTATCAAATAGTAAGGGAAAGCACCATTAAGATTTCAACATATCCAATTGTGCTTGCTTTCCTAGAAACTAAACCAAACCGTTAAATTTCTTGTCAACAGGCAGTGATTTTCACGGATGACCCAGACTCACTGCACCTGTAAGTCTTTAAATAGCTCCACTTTCAGCTGCGACAGCTTCCAGGAGTAATTAATCCTGAACATGCTGTTTCACAAAAATGACTTGGTGATTTTAGAGCTGTATTTTCCCTGTAGTGAAAATGCCATGTTATTGCCATATCAAGCTAGCTGTCATTCCCAGCTGCCTTCATGGAGCCAGGGGGATGCAAAACTGCAAGGGAATCACTTTGCTTCCCTTGGAGCTGGGGAACAGTACTAAATCAGTGCTGCTAGAAAGAACGATTCTGAGAACACCATCTGTTCCCAGGCAGATCAGGGGGATGATTTCGGTGTGTAATCCACACTGTCATCCCTCGCCTGTGTAAAGCACCAGGCTTGTGCCAGCTCCCACAGAGCACTGCCCCACACTGCTCCTGCTGCTTTCTTGCCCTGCTGAGTAGAGCAGGGTTGGGCTGAGATTCCCCTCTGTAAGAGGGCAGTGGCACTCTGAATTCAGTCTTCAGTGTAGTCCAACACAGGGAGCAAAGTCAAATCCATAAGCAGTTTCGCTGTGGATACAAGCACACTGCATGTCTCCCTAACACAGCCTTGGGCACGTAAGTGCCCAAACTGTGATGTTCTCAGCACGGTGTAAAGCAGTTGTACCTTGGAGGCACAGTTCTTACCTTCCTTCCTGTCCCACAGAGCAGCCATGGCTGGCACAGACAGTCAGTCTGACCCCACTGGCCTCTTCCTCCGTGCGCTGCCTCTCGACGGGGATAAGGCCAAGGCTCTTCCATTTCTGTGCTCCGAGGCAAATGAACCAATTTCCTGTTATTCTGCACATTCAAGAAAGAAAAAGGCAAATTAACACAATATAAGGATAGAAAAGCAAGGAGAAGAAAGTTTGCTGAGTGATCTTAAGGAAGTTAGAGGTGTGCTACGCTGTCCACCCTTGTCTCTGCAGCACCACCAGCAGCGGGTACTCCCTCTGATGTGGTTCACCTTGAAGGATGCTGCAGGAAGATTTCATCCTAGAGAAATACCATGCAGATGGATTTGAGTCAAGATTTTTAGCATTTGAAATGAGCAAGGGAAGGTGATTTCTATTCCTGACTCTGGCACTGACCCACTGTCTGACTACTCAGCTCATTTTTCTGTGGTCCCAAACTATCAATCCAGAAGTTCTGCCCACTGACTATCAGGGCAGCATCAGCTCTTGGCAGGGAGCAGTTACTGCAATCACACTGGGAAATGTTTTTAATAGTATAAAAACCAAGGTATGAGACATATAGCATTGCATTATGTGTTAAATACAGCTTTAATAGAAATATTTTGCTGTAATTTGCTTGACTTTTCTTTCACATACAATAAGAAATTGAAACAATTCACTAGACTCAAAGTGATGATTACAACATAACTTTAAACCCTGATTATATTTTCCTTTGTGGACAGTGTGTGTGAGGAAGGAAGCATACAAATCACACGCTAACTGATTAACACATTTGAGGCACTCGATACTGAATCAGTGAGGCCTCATTTACTTCTAGTCTTAATTCCAGCATCCCCCCAAGGACCAAATAAATATAAAACCTGGCTTTGCTGCAGTAATTTATTCCACTTGTTGAAAAGTCTTACAACGGGGTGTGTGATTCCAATAGTGAAAGAGAAAAGTAATTATATACCTTAAGAATGAAAACTTCCTATGCTTCAGAAGCATTTCACTTTGACCTGTATTTGTTCTCTCATGAGTAACTCGTTCAACTGAAGATGGAGCTTAAATTGATATTAAATATTACTTTATGTTTAACAAGGGCAACAAGTCAACACCATTTTAAAAACACAGTAAGACTGGTAAAAGCCTTTCAGCAGAGTGAACCAGGGGTTGGGAAATCCCAAGTGAAATCCAAGCATTAATAAAAGTCGTTGCTGACTAAGAGAAATTCATTTAAAGAAAGGAGGCTACAGACAAGAAATCTCTTTTCATAGCACAGGATTTTTTATATTTTTTTCTCATCAGCTGAACTTACTATTTGAAGAGGTTTCCTATTTTAACCCCTCATCATGTTGATAACATTAACTAACAAATATAAGGAGATCTTGTTTTCAAAGCCATGCTCACTGGTTGACACTAGGATATTTTATTTTATATTAGTAACAATTTTACAGTAAACATTGGGACATTAGCATACAGTTACTGTAATTTACAGGAAAAACTAGCACAGCATTTGACAGGGCTTGGGGTCATTACTCTACACCTGCAACACTGCTCTGACAAAGGACAGGATACAGTGTGATGAAAATTAAAGCCTCAAAACACAGAACCCATATGTGTTACCACAGGGAAAAAATGGTAGCAAGCTGAGGGAGTTTTGTATGAGGTCATAATTTTTGTTTACTGCATCTGTTAAATTATTTAGGAAACCCCTACTTAGTTTATTTTTTTAAACAAGATATTCTGTGCCTTGATGTAATCTTTTTCTTTGTGCAAAAGAACCTGTATTCAAAGCTAGAATTTAAGCACAGGTAGTGTTAAATATGAGTGTGTGGATTTGGGGATTTTGTTTGCTTGAGTTTTTAAAAGAAAAACTTTCAATATTTTTGAATAGGCAACTTTGTAGAAACCAGTAGTGATCAGGAGCAATAGTCTGAGCAGACGGCATTGCTTGTTTTTCAAAAGGACTTTTTCATAACCTGAATGTGGTTCTTATAACTACTTACCTCATAAAATCAGATCTGGTAGTCCTCAAGATTTCAGTTCTTTGTGACAGATAGCAGAGAGCACACAAAATCTACCTAACTGCACTTCTGCTAATTTTTTTTGTAGGTAGCATTCCTGTTTGTGTATTAGACACGGACATCAGTCCCAGAGTCATACCGCTTTCCCTGCCTGCCCTTTGCCTCGACCCAGGTGAATATAGTTTTCCTCCTTCCCTGCATACATCACAGAAAGCCACCCGAATACTTCAAAGTAACACATATTCCTTGCTACCTCCAGTTAAAGATGGTAACATCAGGAAAAAACCTTTCCCCTAGAGGGTAGTTGGGCACTGAACAGCCTCCCCAGGGCAGTGGTCATGGCCCCAAGGCCGCCAGAGCTCCAGGAGCTCTTGGACAACACTCTCAGGGACATGGTGGGATTGTTGGGGTGTCTGTGCAGGGCCTGGACTTGGACTTGATGATCCTGATGGGTCCCTTCCAGCTCAGGATATTCTATGATTCCATGTTCTTCATGATCAATGAGCTGACTGCTTCACCCCATAACCAACAATTAGCGCTGGTTATAACCCACCAACAGTTTACCTAGAATGAAATTAAGTTTTCATTAAACTGCAAGGTGAAGGCAACTAGCCAACATCTGAGTGGTTCCTCTTTTAACTGAGCAGATCTAATCTTAGATTTCTTCGAAGTTCAATCCTTCATGTCCTCTCCACAGGAGTAAACCCTCCTCCCTCATAAGGCCACTGCTCTCCTTCATAGCTCCTGTGCTAAGTGACCCCTCTGTCCCCATTGCCTGCTGCTGACGTAGTGAGCAGAGTTTAAAACTGAACACTACTTGCTGGTTCCCTTTTAGGTACCACCATCACACACACAGATACACCCTGTGCCAGTTCTGAGACCTGATCCAGCTGAGACTGAGTATTACCAAAAGCTGTTTTAGCTGCAGCCACACAGAAGAGCACCAGAGCCCCAGGAGCAGACTGGGAGAGCAGGGCAGGACAACAACGGCCTGGATTTAGATCGGTTTAACTCATAACAGGATTAAATCCCAGCATCAAAAGACACAAACCGGTAGGATTTAAAAGAATATGACACTTATTGTGTGCAATTCTGAGAATGACTTTACCATGCCCCTCTTTTTTCTGTGTGAAGGGGCCTCTCATCTCTGTCACTTCTTTATCAAGGCTTGGGAATTAGTGCCTTATGGAAAACTGTGTCAGTGCCAATCAGGTAAATCAGTGAGCCCTGCCTCAGACTCAGGTCTTGCTGAAACATCACTGACTGCACACACTGATAAACAAGACCCACAGAGTATAGTAGATGTAATGAGAATTAAGTGTGGGCAGCTATAACCAAAGACCAGTGAAGTTCCAAACACTGACCACAGTCATACAAGAGAAAATACTCAAACCATGAAGCAATGTACACATGCAGTTACAAACAGTTTTTCATTGAATAATTACTTCAGATTTTCATTAAATACTCATCTTTCTTCTTTACATATATAAAACTTGGACAAATGACCTTAGAATAAAATGAGTTCTCTGTAAAAAGAACACTTTTTAGGGCTGAATTTGCATTTGCCTTTTCTGAGGTTGCCACTAAAACTTTTTGATCCTCCTAAACCTCGGCTTACCCAACTCTTCCATGAACAGAGTTAATGGAAGGAACGGTAACACCCCTCCTCTGGTGATCTCTCCACACTGAAAATCCATGAGCAGGCCAGTTACACAGCATCCCTCTCCCCCTCACAGGTACACTCAACCCTCTCACTTGTGAAGTTAATTTAGTGAGGTTAAATGACACAGTACATCTGACTACATTTTCTCAGCTCCAGCTGGAGCCCAGTCAGGGTTCCCAGGTAAGGAAAGGAATACTCTCTCTGCCTTGCTTTCATACCTGCTACAAAAAGGATTGCATTATCCTCCCCCCAGCCTCAATTACCAGGCTGTGGAAAGAACTCCAATTAAGTGGTTAGCCATAATGGCATGGCAGCCCTTCAGGAAACTGCCTATCTAAATAGAGATGTACGGAAGGCAGTTTTCTCTCTAATAGTGATGCATTTTCAATTTATGCAATACAAAGTGCATTGGTCTGCAGTGTCCCTGGCTACTGATGATTAATAGCCCATACACTGCAAGGGGCTACAAAGAAAAGTGCCAAGGGAAGCAGATGCAGCGGGTTTTATATTATCATGACTGCAACAAACTCATTCAGTGGTGTCAGCTCTGACTGCAGGATTCTGATTATGAAATATGATGCGTGTTGAATTTAATGGCTTTCTCTGCCCTTCTGGTGAGTTCACTGCTTTCCAATGTCATTTTGTGTTCTCATCTGAGTGGTAATAAAAGGAATATCATTGACTGTGCTAGCTCTGTAACCACTGTGTGTTTTACAATAAATTGTGTTTCAGGACCTTTCTACCCAGGAGAGTGTACAGGGCCAGAAAGTAACATTCCCCAGTTCTCCAATATGAAGGCTTTCTGTGAGAAAGGAAATTATGCAGGACTGTCCTTCTCTTGAGGCATTCCTTATGTGAGTAGGACATCTCTTTGTCAAGTGGTTATATAGTAAAAAGATCAGTTTGAATTGCAAATAATAAAAAAACCCAACAAATAAACAGCTACTGCTACAGAGCAGAAATTATGATACCTTGATGACCAGAGGATAAAAGTTGTTTAAAATAAAATGTAAATAAGGAACCTGGACATACATGGTGTCACCCATGTATGTACATAAAGTCAAGGGAGACATCTAAAGGGGGATTTCTTCATCCAGCAAATCATTATTCTGTCCAACCTGTCAGGGAGCTTGGCCTACACCACAGATCTTACTTGCTGGAGAGATACAGGTGTAGCTACAAAATACTCTAATAACTGCAAAGTCATTATACTGGTTTCTCAAACAAAATAAACTTTGCAAAAATGCATTATGTCAGTGTCAGTGTTGAAGGGTGCACACTAGATTCTTCATGCTGCCAACCAACACTGACCAAGCTGGGATGGCTCTATCCCAGCACGAAAAATACAGATCTCTGCACAGAGAAGAGACAAAGTCTCAAAGCTGAGCTATTTTGCCTTACCTGAAGGAATTCCAGTGGTTCCATCCTCTTTGCCCATATCCGTCTCCTGCCTGTGTGAGCAACACTGGGGGCTCTGTCGCTCCCACAGCTGCATCCGTCAGTCAGGGAAAAGCAACATAATAGATAAATAGAAAGAAACAGTCTGTGAGATTCTCAGATAAATCCACCTGTCTGATCTTTCACCTTGGAATCTACTGGAGCCAGCATGAAACGCTGCAGCGACAGCTGGATCAGTGGTTGCGTGAGCTGGAAGGCAAGTCCTGTCATGTAGACAGGGTAAGACACAACCATGTTTTCCTCTTTCGACCATGAAGAGGCACATATCAAAGCTTTACTCACTTTTGCACTTCACAGTTTCATGACTGGCCAAATCTAGAGAGCAGCAGTGAAACGGCAAGAGGTGCTTACCATGAGGAGTAAAACCATCTTCACTGAGGCAGGAAGCACCTGACACACAAAGAGTATTTTTCTCTTTGTAAATGCAAATTCCAAAGTTCACCTGTGATGTTTTCTTAACTACAGCCCCCTCTGATGGAGTACTGCTGTTTCTAGAAACATAAGAAATGTTTTTCCAAGCAGGAGGACGGAAAGTTTTGCACGTATATTTCAGTTCACTGAATCCAAAAAATCGGTTCGAGAAACTGCTCAGAGACTTTTTTGTCTTTAAGCAGCAAGGTATTTGTTTATTCAACGTTGGGAGCAAGCCAGCTCACGCTGGACAAACTTGCTCAACGGCTTTCCAGAGAATCAACACTTTTATACAATTTTCAGATGTGATTAAATGCATATTCAGGTCATTACAACATCTATCTATGCACATTAATAATAGGCGGAGTATAGGTGGAGCTCAGGCGGGGCTTGGGGCGGTGCTTCTCTTGGCCCTCAATTTTGGTGGGTCTGGGGGCTTAAACTCATCTTCCTCAGCTTGACCCTTCTTCTCTTCCATTGTTCTTGACCCGCTCACTGAAGCTTGGAAAAAGCCCTGGTTCCAGGTCTATTTCTCCTATTCAAATGTCTACCTGATCCTGTTATATTTCTAATTTATTGCTTCTAGGCCTATTACATGTTCTTGTACTATTCTCTTAAGCTTTGGTCCAGTAAGTAGAACAGAACAAGCACAGATCATTTTGGATGTTGGTAGCTTGTTAGCAGGTCCAAAGTTCTTAGTTAACTCTTTTGGGCCTAGCCTCCTGTTTCATCACTACAGTCTGAGTCCAGGGCTGGGGCTGTATTTTTAAAGTGATGAACTGCAGAGGCTGTTCCTAAGAATTTACAGTTGAGGTGGAAACTCACCTTAAAAGAAGTAAAGAAGTACATTTTTCTGGTTTTTGGAAAAAAAAGATCACCACCAAACCAGGACACAGTCCTGTTAACACCACAGAGAGGTGCACACGGCCACACACAGCCAGCGCTGCCCCAGCTGAACTCTGCCTTAAATGTAGTGAGTTTGCATTCAGCAGTCCAATTGTATCCCGCACCACTTCATTTATTAGGTTTTCATATAGAACCTAGGAATGAAACTTCCACTTTTAGGATAAACCAGAACGTTTTTAACCTTGTTTTTTTGTGTAGTTGAAATGTCACTGGTATTCTCAATCATATTTTATACATGAACACATAAAAAGCTTTGCCTAGAGGATAAATGAGAATTGTCTTTTGTCCTTTCAGACTATACTTCATATATTTTCACATAAAAATGTACTGAAACAAGATTTAAAACTGTTATACATTTCATTGAGATCTACCTCCAGAGGGAGAAAAAAAGCATATTAACATTTAACATGGTGGTTTTGTCTTTCTCCCTGTTTGCTGAAAAACTTGCAACAGTTGAAGGGTAGAAATGTCAGGCAGAAATTGTGATCTGCCTCAAAATTAAATTATATATTGCCATAACACAACAGAGCCTTCGTCCTTTCTGGAATTCTCAGTTCCAGTGGAGAATCATCAAAGGGTGTAAAAATGAGAGAAAATAGAGAACAAAGGCCCCAGGAACATTACAATCAGCTTGACAAGCCAGTGGCGGTGTTGCCTGCTACAACCATCTTTTGATTTCCTCTGGAATGCAGGTACAAGCAGGTGCCTGTCTCGGGGCAGAGCACAGTGCAGAGACACAGGAACAGGCCACTGGTTCTTGGGCTGGAAATATAGAGAGGCCTCAGCTGCTGCCAGTGACTGAGGAACAAAGGAAATCTCCTGCAAAATGCAGACTATCCTCCCTCCTGCTGTGCTCGGTGCTGGTGTCTGCTGTTTACAAGCAGAGACATTGCAGCCGTCTTGGACAAGGCAGAGACAGCTGGCACTGAAACAGCAGCCCTGTCAGAAACTGCATCCTTGAGTCTCCTCTGTCCAACAGCTCATGAAGTGCTGTGCTCAAATTTAGATGTCTACATGAACAGCGAGACCGATCCGGCACTGAGAGGGCCAGAGCAGGCCAAATGCATCCAAGATGTTCTTCCCAGGCCAGTAGCAACTCTGCATAGTGAAAATTACCTCAGCAGGTCAAGGCAGGAGAGTTTCAAGCAGGTAAAGAAAGGTTTAGTATGACTAAGATAAAAGTCAGCTGAGTTGTGCTGTACAGATGGGGGAAGGGAAGTAAGATGATCTACTCTCTGTAGTGCCCAGTATCAGGTGCATTTCTTATTCTGAATGTATTTCTTATGTTTGAAGTTGCAAATTTTGTCCTCAAGTTCAACAAAGCCTTTAAACACCTACCTTTTTGTGTTGACTTCAGTAGGGCCTCAGAGCAGCATGTGTGCTTGAAACAGAGCAAGCCAGCGTGTTTACATCCATCTTTCTGACCACTCACCGCAACATCACCACAGGGCACACCCCACATTCACACCTATCCCTAAAATCCTGTCTGCAGCAGCTCTGGTGTCCCTGCACAGTGCATCCCTCGGTCTGGAAGCCTTTGCTTCAGATGACTACAATTAGCCAGGTTTGTGACCAAGCTCGGCATTTCGGGAGCTCCTGTGCTCTCCCACCAGAAGCACGAGGCAAGGCTGGATTTCACCTGGAGTGCCTGATTGCCAACAAGTGCTCCTTAGTAACACCCAAAGCCTCCACAGCCTTGCTGTATGATGTATGAGAGATTGTGATGGTGATACACATGAAATACCACATCACCAAGGGTGGTTTGCCAGTTTGGGCTGGACAGAATTTTGCACCAGTTGTGCCTGTAAAAGGGCACATGCCAAGAATTGTTATTTTGTTATTTTTCCTCAAAGGCCATAACTGAAGTGCCCTTGTGGGAAACATGGAAATCCATCGACTTTCCTGCAATTCTTTAAAGCAAATGAATAAAAAACCAACAAAGTTTCTTCCTTTTTTCTTTGTTAACATCAGATTTTCTCCTAAAATGTTGTTGTAATACTGTAAACATTGTTGTAATACTGTTTAGGAAGACACAGCTACAAAAGCTGACGGGCTTGAAGAGCAGTTCTAGAATTTGCTCCTTACTAACAGCATTCTGACATATTCAAATCTATCATTAGACTCTATAAAGCTACCCAGAGTCGGTGTCAGTTTAATGATGGGAGAAAGGAGCCCTATGTTCAAGGAAGCCCCCAGTATCTCTCCCAGTGCCCCTGGGGGAGCGGGGCACAGAGCAGGCATTTTCTTCTCATTCCATCCCTCCCAACCATGGCTGTTTTAAACTGAGTGGGCACCTCCATACTCTAAAACTGAGATAGTAGGGCAGCCTCTCAGCCACGGGAGAATAGATGTACAGGGCAGGGAGGATTAATATTCTTGCAGGTTTTCCTTAGTCTACAGGAAGCCAGCACAAAGGCACTAATAACCTCTTCAAGTAGAGAGCATTTTCTCATGGGGATAGTAGCTCAAGGATAGAGCTTTTATACTATAAAGTAACATTATCTTGTATGAAAACTAACTGGTTTTGGCTCTTTAGTGCGGAACTAAGCTACCTTAGTTTTACCTGTGCATCTGCACCTGTGTAAGGAAATTTTGAAATGTCAACAAAATGTGTTTTAAGGAGTCTATCTTATGCCTCCTCTTTTGCATTTGTTTCATAACACAGAAATAGAAATTAAAGGCCTTCACTACAGTTCAGGCAGCTTGCCAGTACCTATTTTATAGCAATAAAATATGTACAAATTAAGGAATCTCATGTGGAAAATTCATTCAACAGCCTCAAAAGCCAAGTGAATGGTAATTACTTCAAACACAATGTGGTGGCAATCAGGCAAGATTGGATCATGCTATTAAATGTATGTCTAAATTTTTAAGAACCAAGATAATTATGAATTATGAAAATAACTCAGACAACGCAATACCAAATACAGTGTTTGTGGAATAAGAGAGATCTTTAAGGAAGAGAGAAGACTTCCAACACCTGCATAGAAATAACTGAAGGGCAAATATGGGGCTGTTATTTTATTTCCTTACTTCTAGCCATCATTTTACACTTTAGGGTGGCTCATGGATGCCTTGAGGTATGGAGCGAGTGGAAGCATGTAAAATAAAATTCAAGTAAAAGGATTTATCCTGCTCACTAAAAGTAATGACAGCTCTTTCTAGCTCACATTCATATATATTGCAGCATAAAAACAAATTAGCATTCTTAGTTCCTGTGCAAGTTTCCTTTAATCTGGAAAACAATTTCAATGCTCATCCACTTATGCAATGCCAGCTGAATAAACCCAGTTCATTCCCCACAGGTAAAGCTGAACAGAACTTTTGAAATAATTAACCACCAGAACAGTGTACCTAAGGGTATGGTTGAAATTCCATCTATGAAACCTTTAGGACTACACATTTTGCTACAAACATGCCAAACCACAACCAGCTGTAAGAGGCTAGAAAACCTCTTGGATAATGCTGAGTGTCACACTGGTTGACAGCAATAATTTTGTAGGTGAGCACGAAATCAAACATAGTAATTAGTAGGGGAGAAGGAGTTGAAGAGGGAAGTTCTCAAAGGCAGATCGGCATCTGCCTCTCTTGGAAGAAAAATTAGGCCTCAGACTTTGCAAAATCTCTCCACAAGCATCCAGCACACTGGAGCCAACTGCATATTCATCACATGCCCAAGGATTCGAGCTCTGTTTTGCTGTAGATTATGTTGGAACATTTACAGGTTTCCCTTGCTCAGATTCGCTTTGCCCAAAGACATGCTCAAGGACTGAAGAGAGAATCTGCCACAGTAGAAGCCCATGACATTATGAATGGCACAAAAAAGTGAGTAAAGGAAGAAAAATGTTTATTTCATTCAAGAAGAGCTCTGGGACACCAGTGACATTTTCAGCAGAAGAAATCAGATTTTGGAAGTCATTGCCACAAGATGCTGAGGGTGTTAAATAAAAACTTAAAGAGGGATTGGACACACATCACAGAGAATAAATTACTGTAAAACCTAACAGTGCTCATATAGTTTCTGGCACAGAAGAGCTGTCCTCCGCTCCTGGCTGGGAGCTGTGGGGGCCTTTCTGGGGAGAGCTCCCTCAGTTCCAGCCCTCAGTCAGTGCATGCACTGCATTTTCTGCAGTGTCAGCCCTGCAGGTCATGGCATTGCTAAGGTAACTCCACTCAAGTCAGGGCACTCCAGGGAGGGATTCATCCAATGTAATCATTTTTGTCTGCAAGAAATCTAAGCCAGTTGATTAATTTATCAAACTGTTGTGCACTGTAACTCTATTCTAGTAGATGCAACCTATAGTGCAGAGGGTGCATCAATATAGCTCAGCCAGGAGAGCAGTAGATTCTCTAGAAACCACTTGTTAAGGAAAAAAAAGAAAACCTTCTTAAATATTTTTTTTTAAAAAGGAGAGTATCGAGAGAGACTATCCTCCCTCTCTCCAAGTTAAATGAAGTAGGAAAAGGTCTTAAACCATAACCACCATAGTGGGAATTCCGTACATTCTCTTAGTTCCTATTTTTAATAGAAATTGAACGGGACTCCATAAAAAAGTCAAATAAAGCATTTCTTCATTTTCCCGAGATGATTTGGTTTCACCAAAGATCAGCAAGATAGAAAAAACAACTCAAAGATATCGAGAAGATGCTTTCTTAAAAATTTACGAAATAAAAACAACCTTCAGCATTACAGGCCCTGAGTGCATTTCCCGTGTGCCCAGCAAAGGCTGGGCAGTTACAGTGCACAGACACAGCCACAGTCCAGTGGCTCAAGAGAGGAAACTTGCCACTATCACCCTCAGGATTTCTTTTTAAAATCACAGTTCTTAAGACATGGTTAAACCATGCTGATGGTTTAATTCTAACTCTTCATGGATTTCTGAACCGATACTGCCATTTGCTCCATACACAGCCCTCCCCTTGCACTGCTGCACCCAGGATCTGGCTCCTGAGCACGGTGGCAGAGGTACAGGGTGTGCCTGTGGCTGACCCGTGGGTGAGGACCCAGCCCAGGTGACATTAAGCTCAGCTGAGCACAGCAGCAGCTCAGTGGCACTGCTACCTCTGCATGATCAGCTCTGGGATCTCCGACACTGTGGATTTGCTTGCAATGTCACATCCACTGTGGCATTTGCACTGGGGGATTTGCACTGGGGGTGCACTCACCCACACTGGGAGAGCACAACTTCCTAATACCTCTGTTGCTAGTACCTAGTACAGCACTCCAACATCCAAAAGTGCTGCAAAAACCAGAGCGAAAAAATTACCTGTTAAGGGTAGAACTTCCTGACCAGACCGAGAGTATTCTGGCTGTAACAATACCCACCCAATTCGTTCATAGCAGTACTGCTGGTTATTTTGTCTTGCTACAAGTCCAACAGGAAAACTCAGTTTCTCAATGTAATTTGAGAATGAATCATTGTTTTCTGGGGAGTTATTATAATTATTTCCCTTTGTTAACAACAGCAACAAGCAAGGTCTGGCATCAATTAGAAAAAGATAACACTTCATCCCCAAACATACCAATATTTTGTTGCTGTAAACCAGCTGCCAGTGCCTTGGCTGTGTCACCAAACACAGCTCTAACTGTGCCCAGGGTTGGGCACAGCCTGGGGCTATCTGGGGTGACTGAAGGGATGAGCCATATCACCCAGCTCCTGAAGGACAGGGAAGGTAAAGCTCCCAGCCCCTTCCTGCCCCCTCCCCAGCTCCTGAGGAAACTGTCCACCAACTACTACTTCATATGTATGTGCTGGTCTGTAACTGAAGCTCCCTGAATGAGCCCTGTCTGAGCAGCCTCTCTCCAGTGCTATTGTCAGACCCAGATGTCTTTGTGCCAGAGCAAAGCTCGAGTGCCTGTGAGCACTCCTTGGGCTGGCAATGACTGACAGCAGAACAATCTCTTAGTGAAAACCCTGGCCTACTTACTGCACCTTGCTCTGATGAGGGAATTTGATCTTGCAGGCAGTTCAGCAGGTGCACTACCGAGATGCCCACCTTGTGGAATTTGTATTTTTTTAAGCTCACTTAAGTTTTCAATCTAGAATCTTATTCTTTCAAGTGCTCTTTCTCGTGCACTGGACATATCTTTTCTCTTTTTTTCTGAAAGTTATAAATGAAAAACAAGCATTTTAAAATTATTTGAATACTTGGAGATGGAATTACTTGTCGATATTATTAAGCTATATTTCTCTCCCTTTAAACCTACTAGTAAAATATCAGTTAAGATCAGGTGTGGGAACTATGACCTCCCTCCCTTCATTCCTGCCTTTATTCTTTACTGATTTTTCAGCCTCTAGCAAAGACACCTACTGGGAAACAAGAAAGAAATTACAGCTCTGGCAGTTCATAAATTTCAAAACAAAAAAATATATTAGAAAGCATAGTAGCGAAAGAAGAAATTTGACAAAAGGCAAGCAGTGAGGAAAAAGTGGATAAACTGATGGTATTCCTTTTTCATGTCCAGCTAAAGTAAAAAAGATCTTAGAATATTTCACAGATTATTTTGAAAGAGCAGAAGATTGTCGTGTCTCAAAACAGAAAATGGGAGAATATGGTTTCATGATGTTTTGCTGCTTCAAACTTGCCATATACACTTCTTGTTTCTCACCTACCACATTTTTTCTCTACCTTCATACTTGGGCTACATACATGTTCTATCAACATTCTGTACCTCCTCCTATGGAAGAAGAATCCTATTGAAAAGGATTCATCCTTGAAATCCTAATATTTTGTAACAAGAAATTTAAACCAACGTTGTTTTGGAAAAAGTCCCGTGTCTATTTTATCCCTCCAGTGTTCAATCACACCATGAATTCTTTTGCAGAACTGGCAACAGCAAATTGTCTCCTTGTTTCAGGGCTTTCATTCTGTGCACAGTCACTGTTGAACCTTAGTTTCTGATGCTGCCGTGTAAGTGCTCTGTACTTACTGTACAATAACAAAAAACCAAATATAATATTCAAGACGTGATCAGAAAATGACCACTGATACATATCCCGACATATTGGAAGTGGCAGATGATTCCTTGATTATGGAGCAAATATCTCAAGGATCTTGCAAGGGTAATTCCTGTTTACCTGCTAAAAGATGAAGGTCCAATACAAGTCCTGATTTTCTAGAGGGCTGTGCATATATGTGTGGTTTAATTTAAACAGCTTGGTATTTCACTAAATAGATACCAAAATTGATTCTACCTCCTTCATGCTAAACATGGGGAAATGCTGACTGACAGAATCACCTGAGGGTAATAAATCTGCCAAGTGTTTTGTTAAACAGCAATTCAGTCTGAAATGCACCTTGGCATTCTGGAATAACAATGGGCTACTGTAATATGTGATGCATTAATTAGAGAGTTGACAAGAAAATTACCCTTCAAGCCAACATTACTAAAAACTTTACTAGGCATTTTTTCCCCTCTGCTGTTAAATACAGTATTCAGTGTAGCCCTCCCAGAGGTTTTGCTCACTTCCCCCTGCAGAGTTAACCAGCATGGCAATAAAGGTCCAGGGAGAGCTGCACTAATATTTCACTGAGAACATTGGCTGCTTCCCCAAATTTTATTAGAGCTGCTAAATGCTAAATGATGAATATCAACATCAAAAATGGCTTTGGCTTTTCTCAGTGTTTTTCTGATAGAAAAAAATAAAATATTGCTTTAATGTGTGACTCCATTTACATCCTACAATAGGTATGCTTGTGGAGCCCTGGCAAAAAACCCACCTCAGCTTTCAAACACTCATATACTGGTGAGAGAGAAGGAACTCCCAGTCCTGAAGGCAGTGCAAAGATGTACATCAGTATAAACACACAATAGAAATGAAAATGCTCTGTTATGAATAGAACAGAATTTGCTTGTTCTCCAGATAAACTCCTCTCTGATCCCTCTGACAGTTCCTGAAACTGCTACAGCTCTAGGATTGCTACAGGACTAAATCTGGACACACTCAGCAAAGTGGTTCAGTGGTGCTTCAGTACATGCCACCCCCCCCGAGCTGTGAGCTGTCTTCAAAACTACAGTGTACAACAGGCAAATTCCCACCAAGTAACATCCTGACTGCAGGATGTAGAAACAGAAACAGATTTCAAGCTCCTGAGGGTGCTGTAAGTGCAATGGACTTTCCTCCATTATAATTCCTTCTAGGATGTACTTTTATTCAGAAATTTTGGGATGTGAAAAATTCTGTGTATGAAACAAACTCTGCATCAAAGATGATTAATTCTTAAATATATTACATTAACTTTCTAAATGCAATTACCAGTCATGCATTTGCTTTTTTGAGTTAGAATCTCTCTCAACATCCAGCCCAACTCTCTGGTGAGCGTTCAGCATTCATGCACTGCTGCTGATACGGAAAAGCACTTCTAGTATTGCCAAGACAGAAGTGCTTACTACCAAAGAAATGTTTCAAAACTGTACTGGAATATACTCTGTGGAGTTGAAAACGATGCGTTTGAACTAAAGAAAATATCACACCTGTTGTAAATTGAATTAAAATTCTAAGACGTCTTAGTATAAAACTGAACATTCAATTTCCTACAATTTGAGGTAAGAGAATGATTTATAATCAAACACATCCGGAAAATGACACCACTGAGATTTGTCACCCTGAGGAATAGCCTGTAAGGATACATGGTTTTGACATAATACCACACTTCTTTTTAACTGAGTACAGAGAAATTCTTAGGTTTTGCAGTTGAATTTTAAAAAAGTTACATCTTTCATAGACTGCTTTACTGTAGGTTCTGTAAACTCACTATTGCAATAAATGAGCAGGAATCATGCATTAAAAGACCATTCCAGTTTCAACTGTTATAAACCCCACTTTAGTAAATCACATTACCTTGTAATTTATTCTTATGTAGCACGCATTTCCCTTTAAAATCACTTTCTTTTCCTTGGGCATCTGTCTCAGTGCCTTTCTGACTCACCTCTTGGTTCGAAAGCCTACATAGCTCAGGCGAAATCTTTCCATTTACCTCAACAAGCTGTATATTACTCTCCTCTACAGAAGTTGTGAGGAGCTGAGTACCATAACGTCATTTTTTTCAATGAAAGCTTCAGATGAAGTGTGGACTGGATGCTTGAAGAAAGCAAATAAATAATACATTGTGCTCTCATGGTAACTACAAGAGGAGACTCATCTGAACAACAGGATCAGTGAGTTAACACTGACAGAGGTGTCATCTCAGAGCTGCTGTTAATAACCCAATGTGGGCCCAAGTTACATCCCAGTTCTAGATGTCTCTGACCTTGAGGAAAATACAACTGGGATGTTATGGCTCAAGTCCTGCTACAGAAGTCAAGCCTGTCTGTTTTCAGTCCCAGCTGGCAAACGGCTTAAGACTCTCATGATACCTGCACATTTATAGGTAGAAAAGTTACAAAATTTCCCAGATGAACGCACTCTGAGCAGAGAACTGACATAGGATGAGGTCTGGCTCACAGGAAGGAAATTTAAGAAGAGACAGAATGCGAAGGATGCATTATGCCAACACAAACAGCATGGAGAGAAAGGAGGCTCTGTCCAGGGTAAATCAGTGCCTGGCAAACACTAAAATATGAAACTTGAATCCTGTCATTTCCAATGTTTGAAACCCTCTTCTCATTCCTCCTACCACATATCCACGGGCTGCACTGATAGAGTCCCAGTTCATCAGCTTTTAAGCAGAGCTTGACACTGAAGAACTCTAACCCAAGGGGCTTGGGTCACTACAAGATTTCTTTCTCCATTAAACACTTTAGAGAAGGGTTCAGATTGCTTTTAATCTCTGTACATCACCTCAACATTTCATAATGCATCAAGAGAACCAACAGGGAACAGAACAAAGAACAGGCCTAAAGACTTCCTCACAGTTTTCACTTACTAGTTTTTGCTTTATTGACTTAGTGTCTTCCCCAGATAACAGAGGCAGCCACATTGCCCGGGTACACTTGTCACATTTCATCAGAAAATTCAGTACACTGTTTTTGCCATTGCTCCATTCTGATTGTCAGACCCATCAAACACAAACAAGAACACTTGTTCCACAGCATCATCAGATCTGCAGCTTTGAGAATTCAGCTGTGACCACAGATTTGAAGCAGCAGCCACTGCTCAACACTCTGAAGCTTCTCAAATGCTCAGTTACACCCACAGCCCAAACCATACAGCTCAGCCGTATCTACCTACGGCTGCCCAACATGCTCTAGTGCTGTCTAGAGTATCTTATCACAGATCTCTTCTTCAAGTAATCATTTAATCTTCTTTTCAAACAAAGTTAAGAGATTAGGAGTCTAAGTCTTTCTTTTCAAATCTTCCTGTAATTCTTTCCCAAACACTTTGCAATTTGCCAACATCCTTTTTGATGTCCACACATCACACTTGGACACACATTTCTATTCGTCCAGTGAGAGTACTTGGAAGCTAATCAGCACTGTTCTTTCTATTAAGCAGTTTTCCATTTTACAGCTTTGCTTTCACCATACATTGCTGTTGGGCTGCACACACACTGTCTGTGTTTCATTTCAATTGGGCCTGCTTTGGTGGGAAGGAAAAATAATGTAAATGCTTGCTTTCACACACAGTTTAATTTGTGCTTGCAGTAGATCCTACACAATTCCATTACACCTGCTTCCAAATGGAGGTGTTCCTAAGATTTTAGTACTGGGGGCCAGAAGGACATGGGAAGACACCAACATTGAAAAAAAAAGCAAAAAGCATTGCCTAACTTGAGAAAAGAAATTAATGCCCTTGGCCCATTACAGCCCAGGCCACTCATGGCCTAGCTCTGCACCAGCAAAAATCTCCATGAGCTCCATGCTAAGGAGAAGAGGATGCTGCATATGTCAAAGTGGAACCTTGGTTGTGATGACTTTGAAGATATGAGGTTACAAAATGGAAAATCTCTTTCCAACAGGCAGTACAATTCCAATTGGCCATTACAGCATAAAACTTCCAAGGATTACTGGCAACTTCAGGAGGAGGCAACTGTGCAGCTATAAAACATCTGGCCATATTTCACAGACCAATCACATGCTTTCTGGGGCCCCACTCCAGAGTTCTACAAGAGCAGCCCTGGTTACTGACGAGTACTGTTGAGTCTCCAGAGCCCATGATACTGTCCCAAATCAAAAATGCCACAGCCAACAAATCACCAGAGGTATTTGTACCAGGAATCACATAATCCACATTTTTCTTTCCCACAGAGCACATTTTGTAGATATCTCCCATGAGAATGCCCTCTGCATTGTCACTGACAGCAGCCAGGCTCACTGACTGAGCACAGCACAAGCCAGGCTCGCTGGTTACATTATCATGAAATGCTTTAATTGCATTAAATACTTAACTCCGCTCACTAGAATGGTAAAAAGGATGGAGAAAAAAAATAAAGAGAAGCAGAAGGAGACAAAGAGCAAGAGGAGGTTAAAAGCAAGCAGTAACTTTAGAGCCATAGCAATTGGTGACAGCAGGAGACTCCAGGTACCCATGTGGTCAGCACTAAAACCTCTGTTCTCCCCATCTTAGACATAGGCATTTTCATAGTCTCCAACTGAAGACAGTAAAACAGCATTAAAAGAAAAAAAATCAACAACTTTACTACAATTACGAGTGCAACAGTGAAAAACAACTAAAGCAGCTTGGCATTTTTATAAGACAGTTCAAATAAAAATTAATGGTACATGTAATAATAATTCCAAAAGTATTTTGTTTCCATGTATATGCAACTAACAGACAATTTTTGATGCATTTGGTTTTATATGTGTATATGCAGCAAAGTAAAAATTCTGCATGTGGGAAAATAAATAAGTGGTTATATGACTGGTTGACAGCAAGATTTGTAGAGCTAATTAGCTCAATGAATAGTAAAGGCACTCAAAACTAACAGCTCATCAAATAGTTCTTCATACAAGAGATATCTGTCACCCTGCCTGTGCTGAATAAATATCTTTCCTCTTTTCCAGAAATCAATGCCAACAGAAGCAAAGTAAAACAAAACAACAGTAAAAAACACCAAGCCCCAAAGAACACCACACCTAAGCTGACCTCACCAACAGCAATTCCATGGGATCACAGAATCACAGAATCATCAAGGTTGGAAGAGATCTTAAAGATAATTGAGCCCAACCATCAATCCAGCACCCTAACCATGTCTCCAAGTGCCACATCCAGACACCTCTTGAATACTTCCAGAGACACCACTTCCCTGGGCAACTTATTCCAGTGTCTGACCACTCTTTCACTGATTTTTCTTCTAATCTGAACCTCCCCTGGCATGACTTGAGGCTATTTCCTACCATCCTTTCGCTTGTGACACAGTAGAAGAGGGTGACTCCCCACCTGGCTACACCCTCCTGCCAGGTCGTTGTACAGAGCGAGGAAGTCCTGCCGAGCATCCACCTCTCCAAAGTGAGCAATCCCAGTTCCCTCAGTCACTCCTCACAGGACATCTTTTTTAGACTCTTCCCTAGCTCCAACGCCCTTCTCTGGACACCAGAGCACCTCCAGCACCTCAATGTCCTTTCTGCAGTGAAGGGCCAAAACTGAACCCAGGATTCCAGGTGCCCCACCAGTGCCGGTACAGAGTGATGGTCACTCCTCTGGTCCTGCTGACACACTATGGCTGATCCAGGCCAGGATGCCATTGGCCTTATTGCCCACCTGGGCACACACTGGCTTATATACGGCAAGTTGTCAACCCACACACCTAAATCACTTTCTGCTGAGCAACTCTCAAGCCACTCCTCCCTTGGCCTGGAGCACTGCATGGAATTGCTGAGACACAAAGTGCAGGACTCAACACTTGCCCTTATTGAACTTTATGACTTTTCCTCAGCCCATTGCTCCAGCCTGTCTAGATCCCTCTGCAGAGCCTTCCTGCCCACCCAACTTAGTGCCATCTGCAGACTTACTGAGGATGCCCTGAATCCCCTCATCCAAATCTTTAATCTAATATTAAACGTGACCGGCCGCAATACCAAGCCCCGGGGAACCTCACTCGTGACTGGCCATCGTTCACTATCACTTTCTGGGCCTGACCATCCAGCCAGTTTTTCAGCCAGTGAGGGTTTCACCCAGTGAGGTAAAAGAAGTTGCTGGAAATACCAAATAGAAACTACTTCTGCTGCAGCCAAATCCAACTTTCTGTTATCCAAGACAGATGAGAGTCACAGCTATCAATACACCTTACATTCTGTAATATACATAAATACTCTTCTTGGTTTTAGTCTGGGGCCAGAGACCATCATTTTGGCCAGTCAGACTGTGTCCAGCCTGGATTATACAATACTGTGTTATTACAGCCCTGAACAAAAGAGCAGGCAGGGAATGGAAGAGTTCCCACAGCCCCTCTGCTCTCTGTCTATTCTGCCAGGCTCAAACCATGGCACAGCCTGTTGGATTTTCTGTCACTCAGGATGTCTCTGCTGGAGACTCTGGATGCATTTCAGCAGAAGATATGTATTAAACTACAAAAGCAGCCACCTCCAACTTGCTGATCCCTGTGCATGCAGCCGGGACTGCAAGGGAAAGCAGAATTCTGGGCAATTCCATGTCCCCCTCAGGCAACCAGCATTCCCAACAGTCTGAGACAGAGCAAGCATCTCAGCACCATGAACCCAGGGACACGTGCATAGTCTCCCAGGCACTCATGTGTGTGCAAGACCTGCTCCAAGTCTCAGGATCCTGAAGAAAAGCCCCTTACAGAAGATGTGGGCCTAGGATGAAGTAAGCCATATTTTTCAGTGCCTCTCCTACTGCTACTGTTAGAGAAGAGAGAGGAGGTCAGTCCTTATAGGGGTTGGAAAAACTTCTACCCTGCTTCTATATGAAAAATCTGCACTCCCACATCCTAAGCAGCTGCCACTGACATAAAACTGCAGATCCACAGTGCAAAACACCTTGAAATTGGTAAAGAGTTGAATGAACTGCCTGTCCCACAGCCGAAGGTTGTCCTCACTCCACTGTCCTGATTCAGATCTCAGTGCTTGTTTCTTGTGTGCAAAGCCAGGCCCAATTCATACACCTATTTCAGATCCCACTGGAAAAGACAATATTTTTTTATTTATTTATCTGTTTGCAAATCTCATGCCACAACATGTGAATTGAGCCCAGCACTTCATTGCTATTAAAGAGCCAGGAGGCTGCACCTCAACCTCCCTCCTCTCCAAACCAGCTGTCAGGCCAGCTGCAAACTGAGCCATTTCAGACATCCATAAAACATGTCCTGTCACACAGCATAAGAACTGTGTGTGCTCCTCTTGGGCATTGAGTCCCTCCTTGTATGGTTCTCTGTATTGTGCTGAAAATTATGATTAATTAGGAAGACAGAACACATCCGCAAAGTATACTCAGTAGAAAAGGCAACACCTTGTGTAGATATCTGAGGTCAAATAATTTTCCATGAGAGTTCACTACAGAAGTGTTGCTTCATCAAAAACAAACAGGTTCAAGCAAGTGCTTTTGTATCAGGGGACCCAACAGGGCCGGGTACTACAGATTAAGGAAACAATTAAGAAAAAATAATAGATTAAATAGTAAAAATCAACAATGTGATAGGAAGGCTTACAGTAAACACTGTGTCTCACCTGGGTTTTTAAAACCCACATATGTCACCTTATTCAATCCACTTGCCTAAAAAAAGGAGACTCAAATGGATAGTTTTATTCCTTAGGAGGACTTGTATGAAATACTTCATTGTGAGAGACAAACCAGGTTATAAGACATTGTTCTGGGCAGAACATCTAGTTATAACTAGCAAAAGAAAAGAAAGTACTTGTCTGTCCATATCTTGTACTCCTGCAGAGGAGAAAGTAACATAATAAGGTGATGACACAGACCAAATAAAAAGAGGAAAAATAAAGCAGCAATGAGCATGCACTGAGGGCAGCTTCCTCAAACCAAAAGGAAGGACCCAAATCTGTCCTAGTTCTGGCAGTAAGTGCTTGGTGGGACAGAGGAGGTAAAGGATAAATTTTAGAAGCAGCTGCGGGAGGGAATCACTCCCACAAATACCATGAGAAAACGAAACACCCTCAAAAAGACCATGAGAACTCCAGCAGCTCCTGACAGCTCATACTGGCAGCACTGTCCCCAGTAGAGAGAAATGTAATAATGTTAAAGAGTAAAATTCATGGCTTATACAGTTTTATTATTGACATTCAAGTAAAATATCAGATCCTCTGGTAAGCATTATTTCTAATAGATCTGAAATTGTGATATAGCTATTATTCAATCAACTCAGTTTTGCAAATTAAATTGATATCTGAAACCATTCCAAGAGACATAATGAGACTGTAGTAGTTACATATTTAAAAGAGGAGAAAAAGTAAACCATCTGTTTGCTTAGGTACAGTAATAGACAACATACCCTTGCCATCTCTTTTGATTTTGACACTGTACTCCTTTGAAGAACTACTCAGAAGAAAAATGTTCAGGCTGTAACTAGCTTTCATCATACTCTCCAAATCATAGTCCTCTTTTACAGCAAATCACTACAATTCTCTTCATCTTTTTATGCAAGCACTGTCTTGGACATAAGGGCCATTTGGGGCAAACATAATTTGATGAAACATTGCCTTGTCTTCCGAGCATTTCAAAATGATGACACACATTTCAGCATTTGAATTCTTCTAAACCTGAAGCACAATAGTGAGTGAAAGCAGAACTGAGCAAACTCACATCTGAACATGCATCTGTGATTTAACTTTTAGCACTTCGTCAAATCTTTCTGAGTTTCTTTAATAACAAAGCAGTACAAGAGGTGTGTTTCCATTGAGATATTGAATCTGACTCTTGAAAACATGGTACAAAGGCTAATCACAATTTTCATTTTATTCTTTTAGTGCTGACACTGCCCCCACCAAGTTCAATAACTTTTCTCAGGTTGACTAAGGTGACAGTGTGACAAAAGTCCACATTCACAACTAATATAATGCATGACAAATTGTTTCTACTGTGTTCCTCCTCTCATACTGAATTCTTCTTGTGCGTGAAAAGATGGCCATGGCCAGCACTGAGACTGTAATTGAGGTTCACGGATTTGCTCTCTCCATTATCAAGCCCAGTTTTCAAGGTTTAATGTCAGCAGTTCAAATTGCACAAGTTATCAGCAGAGTCACATTTTGTGCTTATCTGTTTATAAAAGCACAGTTTAAATCCACTCAGCTGTTACTGAATCAGAGATCTACAAACCGTGACCTGCATCTTCCTCTTCAGCTCATTAGGACTTACATGCTCCGAACACCAAATATTCCTCTGGCAAGTACCTGAAATTAAACTGTGGGGGAGATATCTCCTTTTTTCTTTTCTTTTTCTTTTTTTTTTCCCACCAAAACCGTTTGTATAGACTATGGAAGAAAAATAAAGGTAAACCTAATATGCTTTTTGCATCACAAAGCAAAAATGAATTCCTAAGAACCGGAATTTTGGAAGCTCTGTAGGTACATCAGGTACATAAGCCTCACAAAATTGCAGCAACTTGACTGGGTAATTTCTGAAACACTGTCTCTGGAAGAACACAGGTTGGGGCAAATTCTGAGACAGGGAAAGCCAACACGGTCTTTCCATTCAGGATGTAACATCAGCTGAGAGCTGACAGCTTTCATTTTTTCATGTGTCAGAGTTTTGGCCTCTGTAAAAAGGTGAAGTACATACTTCTCCTGCACAAAAGAGAAAATTAACTTGTTTCTCAGGCATGATAATGAGACCTTGAGCCCTGAAAATACTTCTTTCTCTGCTAGTCCCAACACTCAGTGATTCCATCTCAGCTCAGAGGTGCCTTGGTGGCACAGAAGGCAGTTCCTCTCTGCCCCAGAAGAGAGTAGGTTTGGGAGAAGCCTGATCAAACATCCAGGGGCTGCTTTGTCCAGTTTTGCGTCCATTACTTTACAGAAGCAGCAATGGAACTGTACCTGGACCTTCCTGCATGGAGAGGCATCAGGAGTAAAACTGAGCCAGTGTGAACGAGCCGTGGGTGTGAAAGGCTCATCCACAGCTGGAGGCAAAGCTGAACGAGCCAAGCACAGCAGTTACTCTGCATGTTTTGTCAGGAAGCCACGTGAAAACAGAACACTGTCCCCAACAGAGAGATGGTTCTCGGGTTCTAGGTCCTGCATGATAGTGGAAGAAAGAAAAAAACTAATCAAAATACTGTGTCCTGTATCTATCTATAGCTTATTACAGAGGCAGAATTTATTATTTTGGAGTAAGTTCCTTCATCTAACACTATTCTGGTCTTTAGAGTATTTTAGTTTGGAGTAATTCCTCCAAACTGAAATACTAAGCAAAACAAATCAAAACTGATGCAGCCTAGCACTGAAATCCAGAAGGGATTGAGGAAAACCTTCTGCAATATGAAACGGAGTGAAAAACAATTAGTGAAATATTTCAAGAAGAAAAAAGTCTAGCCTTGGTGATAACAATCTTTTTATAATAACAAACAATCCTGATTGTATAAGCAGCATGTGTGTCCATCATCTACCTATAACATTGTCTCAGTTTAATGAGACTGAAGGGTTTTGCTAAGCAGGATGAGCTATGAGGAAGACCAAACTCCTCCTTCTAAGCGATTGCAAATCCAAAATTAAGAGGCTCCAACTGAGGAAGTATGGAGAAAGAAAAAATAACAGCCCTTTACTGAAGGATATATACGCATTGGCAGAACAACAAAAGAACACAAAACAACTAAACAACCCTGTACCCAAAAATCCCCTTCAAAAGGAAACAGTTCAGCACTTTCCGTCCTTTGGCGCAATGCTAACCACGGCCAGCAGGGGGCGGGAGGAGCCGCGATGGAGATTCCCCCCCACCGAGCAGGGAAGGGGAGACGGGGGAGGAGGGGGAAAAGGGGGAAAAGGGGCCCTTCCCACAAAACTCACCCTGTCTGTGGATGGCTGTGGCCGGGAATTCCCTCCTTTTTGTCGATGGACACACGCCACTGCCAACACAGAGGCAGAGGAGGGAGAGGGCGACCTCCTCCCCAGAAAGTTCCTTTGCAGGTGGGTCCAACCTCTCCGATGAAGTCCGAGCAGGTCCGGGCTGGGGGCAGAACAGGGCGCAGGAAAACGGAGGCAAACCAGGGCCAGAAATAGCCAGATGACCAGGCCAAAAACAAAGTGAACCTCAGACCCCTCCAACACACACCTTGCCTGACTTAAGGCAAGAGTGAAGTGCCTCCCATTTCCAGGAGAGGAAAAAAACTCATCACCCCTCCCCACGGTCTTCAGAGGGCCATCAGCTTGGAATGTGGATCTGCTGGTTAGTTCTTTTGTGTGGATCAATCACCGAAGGCAAACCACCCTTCCCATTTAAGATCTTTCTTTTATGACGGTGCAGGGGAAAGAAAAAAAAAGAATTCTCCCTTGGTTTTTTTTTAGAGTAAGTATACCTATGACAGACATGACTTTAATCTCCAATATTTCTTCCATACTAGTGAGACTTCAGAGCGTCTTCTTTCCAACCAGTCTAATTATAACAGTAAAAAAGAGAAAGAAGTACTCAAATCCAGGGATTTGGTTCTCCTTCCTGCACTGAGACACCTTCTTTTGGTTGAGTTATGATTGCAAAGGTGAACAATGACGAAGCACATCAGAACTAAGATAATAAGCACAGATAACTTGCTTAACTATCTTCACTCTGTTATGCAATGTTCAATATTGATTTTGATTCAACTAAACTGCTATTGGAGTTATCTGTTCCAGCCAGTTGCCAAATACCTGCTCAGTAATGTGTCCAAATTCATTAACAGTTTTGTTTTAATAATATTACTTTTTAAAGTTTAATTTTATCCACACATTAGCTTCATATTACTTATGCAAATAAAAGCTTTATGGCTATATTAGCAATAATTCATTATCATTCCCTACTGACTTAGTGAAGGAATATGTAACTTTGGAGTACATCCAGAGCTTTTAATTGAAAATACTAAGGGAAGCCGACATTTAGTTACAATCATTTGCACATACTAATCAAATATGATTAGCATAAGTCTCTCAAATTCTTTCCAGACTCAAAGATAAATTGTCTAGGATAGGACTTCTCCTCGAATCCTGTCTGAAGGATACTGTATGAAGATGGAATCCGATGAGCATCCTGGCAGAATGAGGCTGTGATTGTTGGAAATGGGATTCAAGAGAAGAAGATGATCTATTTATTGAAAGTTACTGTTCCAAGTTCACCATTATGGCAGAGGTAACACTTGGCTCTTCCTCCTCTGTCTATCCCTTATCATCTCTAAGCAGAGGGAGAAAGGAAAGCAGCAGCTCTATCCACGGTGATTTCTCTCCCAGGGACTCACTCCAGGTGATGTGGTAGCAGGGAAGGAAGGAAATACCAAGTCTGTGTGTCAGGTTACAAAACCTAAAATGTTTTAGTTGCTGCAACTAAGGGGGAATGTTTTGGTGCAACTTTTTTCTATTTCTTTACATCTTCTCAAGTGGCCATGGAATGGATCATAACTTTCTGTTTGGTATTGCCAGAGAAGCCCTACAGGGTTGGATCTTCTAAGTTCCAGTGCTTCTATCTCCACTCCAAAAGTGGAGGACTAGATCCTAAACTGCCTCAAAAAACTTATTAGGAAAATTTCATTGTGTAACTTCCTTTCTTTGCACTCTAAATGAGCTCTTGTTGAATCAGGAACTGATTTGTGTTTACTTTAGTATGTTGCAAGTCCCATAAGGACTGTGGGTATCTCCTCATCTCTGACAGAAGATGTTTTAATTAGCCAATTATATTAGTAAAAAGCAATCTAATTTCTAGGCCAAAGAATAGCATAGCACAGATATTAAAATCAAATTAGCAAGACATACCAGTGTTTTCCTTCAGCATGTAAAAGCGACCTCCTCCACGGATAATCAGCATTGTGTCTGGGTGTGATCTGCAGCAGTGAAAAGCACACACAGTGCTGAGTAATGACACAGTGACAGGTATATGAACTTCTCTCTACTGTATCCAGCTTTTGCCCTTTTAATTTAGTTTATTGGTAATTACGGAGTGTCTTTACGCTTCAAAAAACAAACAGCAGTGTTTGCAAACAATGAGCAAAGCACATACACTAAAAAGAAAGGGGGAGGTAGGGGTACATCTTACAACTTGACTTCACACTGACTTTTTCTTTCCTCAAAAATACAAGTTTACACCGAAGCAGAGAATTAGAATGTTTGATCCAGGGTGATGGCGCTTTCGATTGCTGGCTAGTGAGAGCGGAAAGGAATCTTTAAAACTGTGTTTAGAATTCACCGTCTGAGATAAAAACTGACTGAAAACATGTTTATTTGAGTACTAAAACCAGACATTTACAAAACAAATAGCTGCTTTGAAAAATGTGTTTCCACCTTCCCCCCAAAGAAAAGAGCAGCCTGTTCTTCCATGCCTGGTACCAGCAGCCCTGCTTCCAAACCCCAGCTGTGCCGCACAGGGAGACATTGGGAAAAGTGGTGTGGATTTGTTTGGATAAGACTTTTATCCTTCAAAGGCTGGGGCAGCGGAGCGACCGCCTTGGCAAAGCTCACAGATCAGCTCTACTTAACCCCTGAACTCTGAGTCCTTATTGCAACCTTTCATGGGCTCCATGGTGTAACCCACCTCTGAACAAAACAGGGCCAAAGGACGGTGCCATGATGAAGAGGCAGAAATGGGCTCAGGTAGCAGCTGTAGGGGCTCTCTGACCCTACAGGATGCAGAGCCTGTCTCTGCTGTGCCTTGTGTTGCAGCAGCTCCAGCCCTAAGGTCAGGTTGGACTTGGGCTGGGAGTAATTGCTCCCGTCAGAGCTTGTGACAGATGCCCCAGATCAGGACACGCTCTGATCTGCTCTAACATATAAAGGGAATCACTTACAGAAAATGGGAGCTCTTAAAGGTGCAGTACATCCACATAGCTGGACCCAAATTTAATCTGTTCAAAATTATTGTAAGGGTGGACTGCAGAGATCATTTCAGCCTCCCTGGCATTGGTTTCTGACTGTGTTCCATGCTGCTGAGGGAGATTCAGAGAGGACTGACAATCCAGAAGAAAGCCAAAGGAAATATGAAAGTGTATCAGCACTGTTCTGATTTCGCTGCTGCCAACACTGCTAGTTCCCCCTCCAAACAGAATTCTACATATTTTATTTTGTCTGAAGGAGCATAATGTCCTTGTACTGTTTTTGTTCCATAATTCCTTCTCCTTACCCCAGTGTCCACTCACTTGCTGCTCTGAAACAAACAGTAGGATCATGCACTGGATTAAACCACATAATCCGTCATTTAAACAAAAGGATCGATCAAGAACTCAGCTCTCCCTGCGTTTTTTGACTAGGGCTCACTACGCTTGCTCCTGATGAACACTTGACATCAGTGCTATGCCCAAAGAGGGACTAACATCAGCTTCTTATGAAGACCATGGCATTTTTTGTATCTACTGGAAAGCACTTAGACACACGATTTCTTTTTACATTTCCTAGAGTAAATAAAATATTCTGAAATTACAGTTCAGTAATTTTGCAGAATTTCATGCAAGGGGCCTGCTTGTCACCTTCCCTTCAGCCCTGTGACATTATTTCTACACTCTCTCACCCAGAATCCTCCCCCATTCCACAAGGCGACTCTTCATAAATGCTGCCAGATGCACAGGGGAGGCAGTGATTCCTGGTCGTGTTGGCATCCTGTTTCTGAGGTAACACAATGCTCTGGTAGCATTACAGAGGGTATTTCCACCAGCGTAACTTTCCTGCAAACACCTGCAGAGAGGTGAGCTCAGGCGGGAGCTCTGACACCTCTGCCACCACAACCAACAACAGATGGACCACGGGCAGCGCTGGGAGCTCTGGGAATGAGCCACCAGCCACCGTTGGGGCGGGGACTCCAGGGCTGATCCCACCACCTGCCTGTGCTTTGCTTGGCAGCACATCTGCAGCAAAAGGCAATGTCCCTGTCACCTTGGGCCAGCCAGCCTGGGTGACTGCCACAGTGAAGGCTCTGATACGGGGTGCAAAAGTGCACTGGCACTGTGAAATCACTTGGCTACCTGCAGCTCAGGTTTGTCATTAGCAATCACACTCCTGGCCTGCAGTGGGACCAGGGCCCTACCAGTGGGGTCAGGAAAAATCAGGTGGCTGATCCTGGGCTTCTGCACCTCAGTGAGAGGAACAGAGAGACAAACTGAAAGAACACCATGCAGGATCCAGCTGTGGCTGCTTTGCAATCTAAGTTGTGGTGCCATGACTTTGGGATGAACTTCCCTCTCCTAGGCACAAAGCGTATGAGTAAAGAATGCTAAATTACATGCAAGTCACATTAAGAACAATCAGTGGCATGTAATAAGGAATCTAATAGTTCATAAAAGAGATGCATATTCATTTTTACGGGTGCACTATAATAAGCCAATTATTTCAGAGCTCTTCAATTATGCAGTTTCAAAAAGCTGAATTGCTTTAAAATTTTTTTAAGAACCTTTAAGTTTTTTGTATAGCTTACAAGGAAAAGAAAATATATCTGCCTTGCAAGTAACATTAAAAAAAAGCAACAAAACCCCAAAACCCACCCCCCAAACACGATGTCATGTTGCAAGCAGGAGCAACACAAATACAGAAGAATATGTCAGCTGGCAAACCACAAGTGTAGAAGGCATGCAGATATGGAGCTCTCTGTTCACCTCTACTCTGAGACAGGCCTTGAGAGCTCAGCCTGCAGCACACTGGGGTGAGTATGAGGTGAGGACTCATGGCCCTATAGGGGATCCACATCGGTACAGCTCACCCTATGAAGGACTGCATCCTATGAAGGACCATTGGGGTGCAGAGACCCCCCCCGCACTCCATGGAGAAGTGACCCTCGGGACAGTAGATATGGAAGAACTACTGCCTGAGGGGTGGTCCCACACTGGAGAGGTCCATCAAGGGCTGTTACTCGTGGGAGGGAGCCCACGGAGCAGGGGAAGGACTCAGAGCTGTGGCCTCCCGTGTAACCCTTGGTGAGGACCATGGTGGAGCAGGCTGTCCCCCTGCAGCCCATGGAAGAGTGACCTGTGGGACAGCAGATTTGGAAGACCTGTTCCCCTAGGGGTGGACTTGTTCCCCTGCACTGCTGCAGGAGGAGGAGGGAGAATATGGAAGGAAGGAGAGGTGGATGGAAAGTGTGTTTAAGACTGTTTTATTTCTCACTCTTTAGATCTAATTTTAGTATTAACCCCACGTTGAGTCTGTTTTCCCTGTGTGATCTCTCCCAGCTCAGAGTGACTTTAGTGGGTGCCTAGAATATGTCCAAGGTCAACCCATGACAGTAGTTTACCTGGACCTCAGCAAAGCCTTTGACATCGTCTCCCACAGCATTCTCCTGAAAAAGCTGACAGCCCGCGGCTTGGACAGGGGCACTCTGTGCTGGGTTAGGAACTGGCTGGAGGGCCGGGCCCAGAGCGTGGTGGAAATGGAGCTGCATCCAGTTGGGATCTGGTCACCAGTGGTGTCCCCAGGGATCAGTGTTGGGCCCAGTTCTGTTTAATATCTTTATTGATGATTTAGATGAGGGGATTGAGTCCACCATCAGCAAATCTGCAGATGACACCAAGCTGGGGGGGAGTGTCGATCAGCTGGAAGGCAGGAGGGCTCTGCAGAGGGGCCTGGACAGGCTGGAGAGTTGGGCTGGTTCCAACAGGATGAGGTTCAACAAGGCCAAGTGCCGGGTCCTGCACTTTGGCCACAACAACCCCCTCCAGCGCTACAGGCCGGGGACAGAGTGGCTGGAGAGCAGCCAGGCAGGAAGGGACCTGAGAGTTGGGATTGACAGGAAGCTGAACAGGAGCCAGAGTGTGCCAAACTGGCCAAGAAGGCCAATGGCATCCTGATCTGGATCAGGAACAGTGTGGCAGCAGGAGCAGGGAAGTGATTCTTGCCCTGGACTCAGCACTGGTGAGGCCACACCTCGAGTGCTGTGTCCAGTTCTGGGCCCCTCAGTTCAGGAAGGACATGGAGGGGCTGGAGCAGGTCCAGAGAAGAACAACAAGGCTGGTGAAGGGACTGGAACACAAGTCCTCCGATGAAGAGAGGCTAAAGGAGCTGGGGTTGTTTAGCCTGGAGGAGGCTCAGGGGAGACCCCATCACTCTCTACAGTTCCCTAGAAGAAGGTTGTAGCCAGGTGGGGGTCGGGTTCTTCTCCCAGGAACCAGCAGTAGAACAAGAGGGCACGGTCTTAAGCTGTGCCAGGGGAGGTTTAGGTTGGATATTAGGAAGAAATTCTTTACAGAGAGGGCAATCAGCCATTGGAATGGGCTGCCCAAGGAAGTGTTGGATTCTCCATCCCTGGAGGTTTTTAAGATAAGACTGGATGTGGCATCAGTGCCATGGTCTGGGAACCACGGTGGTAGTGGATCAAGGGTTGGACTTGATGATCTCAGAGGTCCTTTCCAATCCAGCCGATTCTGTGATTCTGTGATTCTAATGAGTGACACAGTTTCACTGAAGTCTTCGCTTCTTCAATTGCTCGTGGTTGCTTACAGGGAATTTATTGCTGATGGTTACTTACAGGGAAACAAAAGCAAAACCAGTTCTGAACCAGAGATCACATGAAGGAGCAAACCTCCATTTGCAGTTTTATGCCTTTTTAAGACTTCTGCTGCACTGATTGCTATATTCAAATGTTTTCCTGCAGGGCACCTCACTGCTGACCTTGGCAGCTGGTGTGACATGGCCTGGTTTTGGTCTGTGATTTTCAACTGGGACAAAAGAGTTCAAATGCTGTATGGGCAGTTCCTATCTCTAATACAACCATTTTTCATTCACAGAGCCACAAAACACTCTGCAGGGGCATATCACAAAGAAATTGAAAAAATCACAGTCATTCACATCTTGGCCACACAATAATAACAAACTCAGGCTGAATTCAGTGTGTACAGTTATAAAGGGTTTGACTCCATCCCAGTTTCTCTCATTACCATTTACCCCTTTCCCACATGTGCACATTTATGTGCATGTGCACATAAATGACCTGAGGAAAGGGCTTCCCTTTCTGTATAATGAATAATTATATTTTTCAGCCTTTGCTTGCAAAGTGTTTGGACTAATGTGCAGAAAAAAGTAAAAACACTCTGCTGTATCTGCCAAATATTCCTGGAGAGAACACCCCAACAGAACAAGTTTCTGAGTAGCAGCAAAAGAGGCAATAAATTATTACATCGTTCTCTACTTTAAGTTGCCTGGAGATAGTACAAAATTGACTGACATCCAGATATAGAATCAATTGTTTAGCTTTGAAAATGCTTTTTGACCAAGGCCTAGAATAATGTACATCAGAGTTTGAACACTTTCCTATCAAAATCCATGTGTATTGTTTGCAATGCGAAAATGATGCTCATTTTAAAAAAGGCCATATTCAAAACACAGAAATGTAAAAAAATTATGTGAAGTGTCTAAAACCCAGATCTGCATGAGATTCCAAGGTGGCTTTGGAGAAGGACATAATCGAGCAGAGCTGATTCAAGCTCCCAGTGTCTGAATCTGCAGCCAGCTGACCTTCTGGGACAGAATAATTTTAATAGTATTCTGGCCTTATAATGCTGTAAACTATATCATCAATCCATACATCAGTCTTGGGTAAGAAAATAATAAATTAGTTAATTTTTTTCATTTAGCCAACAGCCAGTGCAAGCCATGGCTTTATTTACAAAAGGTTAAACATTCCTTTAATTGGATTGCTGGCATTTAAGTGTGCAGCAAAATATCCTTCAGCAGTGTCCCTTTTATTTGTGACTGGAGAAGTGCCTAGAGAAATGCCAAGGGAATATTTAATTTTAATAAAAAAGAGAAGCTTAAGATGTCTTTGGAGGCTTATGTTACATCTCAAAACTCCCATGAACTAATGAATTTAATCTAAAAGGTCCCCAACCACAGGACTGAAAGGAAATTGCAACCCTGGTGTAGCTTGAACGAGCTGACTTTCTGTGTGTGTTAGCAGTGGTAATGCTGCTTACATTCTGTTATGAATATAAACACACACATCCAAAGTTTTTTATCACTTAGAAGATATTTTTAAATGAGAAATATGGCTGCCCTACAGCATCCTAAAGACACTTCCAAGAACCATTCATGTCAGAAACTTGCAAATAAATAGAACGAAAGGAAAATCCTCTTCCCTTCCTCCCCCAAGTCAGTGCTTTGGAAAACATTGCACACCAAAATTGTAGTGCCTGGAAGAAAAACAGCCCCTTGTTTGTTCATACTAGGGCCAAGCTAAGGACATCATTCTGCATGATGCTGGTGGCTGAGTGCACTCAGCACCCCCAGCTCAGTTATTATCTCACAGCTGTCATATGCACAGTGTGAGAGTGTCCTGGGACAGTGGCTAATGTACATGTTGCCTCCCTAGGAAGCAGGGTGGGAATTTATGATGAGAGAAAATAGGTTCTATAAATTACACAGAGGACCTTTTAACTAGAGGGATAGGTTTCATTACTGGAGCATGTTACTCAATGACCAAAATTAAGAACAGCTTCTAGAAAGTGGATTGCATTTAATTTTCCATTTGTGGGGTAAGAAAACGAGAAATAATTATCTGGGCAATGCAAAGCACAATGCCAAGTTTGCACCGACACAGTAAGGGACCAGCATGTATCTTATCATCCACCAGGCACCTTTACTTCAACATTGCATTTTGCTTTCCAAAATTTGATTATTGGAGCACTGACTTAATGCTACAGTGGATTTGAGAGACAGAATTTACCTATTTCATTACCATCTTAAACAACATGAGTTGCCATTGCCTGTGCAACATTGCCTGTGCAACATTGCCTGTGCAATATGGTTGAGCTCCAAGATCCAGCAGGTGAGGAGCCATGAGGGAGAAGAGCAAGAACTGGAGAATCTGAGCAATGAAAACCCTACTCTGAGATGTCCCCACCTCTGCTGGGGCCAAGCAGCAGCCAACCATCCCTCCCTACAGTCCACCCCAACATCTGGCATTCATCCAGGCTCTGCTCCCCTCAGGCCCACCTGGCGAGGCAGGACTCTCCAGAGACAAAGCTGTGCCCTTTAATGTATACCCACAGTCTAAAGTACTTCACCACAATAAACAGCAGCAGTTTGGGGCACACCAGATCTCCACGTTCCCAAAAAGAACAAAACAACCTGGAGAAACTTTCCTATTTAGAGATTTCCAGCATTGCTTTATTATTTAAAGCCACAGTTCAGCTGTAACACTCCCATCTCATGAAAAGGTGAGTGTTGGTGCCTCAGTGGGGATACAGAAGAAGTGGAGAATTAACCACAAACAATCCCAAAACCAAAAGAATCTCAACTTCACTAAAGCAACAGTTCATTATTTTCAAGCCACTAATACAATTTTTAGAAATTTGCAGTTGGCAACCCTGACCTTTCCAATTCTATCATCATACTTTTTGCTTTCATACATTGCTTTCAATCATGGATACAATATTTAAAACTACTCAAGAAAAAAATAAAATGTCTTATTTAAGGTTAGGCAAAGCATTCAGTCAGCCTCAAAACCAAAATTTTCCATTAATTGTTTTGTTTTCTCTGTCATTCATAAGCAACCCATCCGGTTTGATCTGGAAAGAAAACAAATCTTTAAAAAAGACGGTTTATCCTCCTGTCCTGCTGCAATTCCATGTCCAGCTCATGAGAGTGGCAGCTTCCTGCTTGGGGGACAAAATCAGTGAGGAAAAAAACCCAACCCCAGCAACAACAGCTTTCGTTTCTTCTATTCTATGTCCACATATTTGTCCTTGGATTCACAATTATTTTACTCTGGTCACCACACTCTGTACTGGATTTTTACATTTAATGAGGTTGCAGGCTGCTGCTTTTCACTATTATCCTTAATCAAATTTTATTGATTACTGGGACACAGCATCAATGGAGGGAACATTACAAACAAATGGAAAAGCTGCCCAGAAGCTACTGGTAAGTTTTTTGTATACTAGAAAAAAACTGCCTTTAAAAAATAATGTCATTGCCTCTCCCATTCAATCCTGTGCACTCCCTGAAATATATTTTGATGATTCTGCACTGTACTGTCCCCTGTAATCCTGGCAGACCCTGGTTGAAAACCTGCTGGCTGTGAAGACTGAACATGCAGGGATGCAGATGCTGTGCCGGGAGCTGGAGGCAGGAGGATCACACATTCTCAGCTCGATGTTGGTAAGTAAAAAACATGTTCCCTCATGCAGCCTCCCTCCCACTCAGGCAGCAGGAACCTGTAGAAGGCTGAAGGAAAGGTTGGTGGAACACAAATTATTTGCCTTGTAGTTTTCTGTAACCAAGTCAATTATCTAGGAGTTAATGGCACAGAAATCACCTGTCCAGGGAATATCACAGGTTGCAGAAAATTAACAACTTAGAAAAAATGATCAGTTATTCCCATTCTAGGTGGTTAAATTAAAATGCATTTAAGTATTCCACATTATTCAAGATCCATGGGTTAAATCTCCTAAACTATAAATCCTTTCTCAGTAGCATATGTATTATCAAGGTATGGCTAAAACAGAAAATAAGGAAATTGGGGAATTTAAGATACACAATATAGTTGTGCCTGATGGATTGGGCTAAGTAAAAAAATTCTGTGCTAGTTCTTAAATGTTCATTATTATTTAAAGTGGCTGTCTGAATGGAAGCAGGGTGACAGCAGTGACCCACACTGAGATGTGCATTTCTGTGGACAATGTCATGAAAGGAAATGAGTCTGTTTGCAAGCCAGCAGCCCATTAAACACTGCAATCTGTTAACAGAGAGGCTCTAGCTCATATTAACACAGCAATCTTCAAACTCTTCCCATTCTTTTGTAGGTATAAATTGCAATTTCCTAAGACAGTCCAAAGTAACCAAAGAGTTACTGCTACTCTCTCTACCACCTTCAACTCTTCTCTTTATTCCTGAGGATTACTTTTGCCATGGGATGTTCTGTGCCTTGTAAAAACATCCTTCAAAGAAAGCATGGTAGAACTCTTGATTTCTTGATCATAATAGTCCCTACTGGATTGTATAAGATTAATGACTGTTTTCTATGAAGAACAAACACATAACAAAAGGTTGTCTGCATAGAGGGGAAAAAAACCCTTCCTCAGTTTCATACAATTTTAGGACTGCTTTATGCCATAAAGAAAATGGATCTCTCCCCATGCACCTTAGCAGAGTTCCACAATTAATAGCCAAGAAAAGGAAAACAACTCTAAATTTCTCCTTCCTGCAATTACAAGATCTATAAAGGATAATCCTGTTTCTGCAGTTCAGGATGACCAGTTATTACAGGAGACAGATTTAAATAAATAGACCTACTACAAACATAAGTGCATGTAAAATGTACCAAAATCCATGCCCACCTCTATGCCCTATCTTAAGCTTCTGGTCATTGTTCTAAAGAAAAGAAAGCTTTTGCTTTGCATTACTTATAGTCTGTAGATACCAGCATTCCCTCTTGTGACACTGTGGGATGGTGATGATGGCACACAAACAGGGATGCAGGTGAGTGGGAACTGGCTGACACTGCTGCTTTTCCCATCCCCAGCTTTTGGTCAACTACAATGTGAGAAGCATTTGTAGAGGAAAGAGCAGCATTGAGCTCCCTGCTCCCCCAACCCTGACAATGAGCAAACCCCCAGTACGGCCCTGCAAGGCCCCAGCCCACATCCAGTAGCAATCCCACTGCCATCCTTTGGCTGGATGTCATTGTTTAGGATTGGTATTTCCCAATTCCATGTCCCCATCAAGATTGCAAACCATGTGCCGTTCTCTCACTCCCCCCTCTCCTCTCCCCACTCCCCTCTGCGGAGAGATGTAGAGGAGAACAGGAGGCAAAGTAAAGCAAATATCATGGGTTGAGATAACAGTTTACTGGAAACAGCAACGAGATAAGAAAATAAACAATAACAGCAACCATATCAATAACGAAAGTGTACAGAAGAGAGTGTCACATGCCAAAATGCTCACCATGGAGCCCCAGTCACCACGCCCCAATCACAAGAAAGCCTTTCCTTCTGGAAAGAGACTCCCTTCCCCCCAGGTGATGGTGTGAGGTGGTATAGAATAACCTCTGTGTCCTGGCCATGCCCCTTCAGCTACTGCAAAAATTATCCCTATCCTGGCTGGAACCAGGACACTGGGGATGCAGATGGGCTGAGAAATATGAGGATGCAGCAGATTGATTGTGCTTTGGAGACCATCACAGCATTCAAAGGTCTCATCCTATGCTCTTACCATTAGGGACTGCAAGCAGAGAGCACTTTGTGCACAGCTGGGCATTACCTCGTTACACAGGTCCTGGTCCATTCCCAGTGCTCCTGCACTATGTCTGAGTGTCACTAAACATTTTGTATGAGAGACAGCAAGGCAGAGCTCAATCAGGCATGGACAGGGAATGTTTTCCAGCTGGTACTGCTCATGCTCAGCGCTGGGTGATTGTGTTACAGTTCTCTGCCCTTTGTTGCTCTTTGTTCAGAGATGCTGGGATGGAATTCACCATATCTTTAAACTGTCACTGACACAGCTGCAGTGCTCATGTGCTTATCTTCTGGTTTGCAGCTTCTTTTTTCCTGCTTTTTTTCTCCTACAATATACAGCTTTCTCATGAATTTGCTTTTTTTTAATGTGTGTATTAATTCCTAAATTACAATGTGTCATATCCTTTCAACTGCTCATGAATGTCTTTGTAACTATGGTATTTTATGGCAATTTAACTCTGGAGATTACAAATAAAATTATCAGCTAAAGCCAGAATGATTAGTAAGCCAAGATAAATGCTGTAAATTAATCATAATTTCATACATTGTACCAAGGTTTTAAATTTTCATGTTAACATAGCAGATGCAAATTTTTGAGGTGAAAAGAGCTGTAGCAATTTTAACTATACAAACTATCAATCCTTAAACACAAGTAAAACACAGATGGGAAATTTCTAGCTAACCTTTCAGTCAGAGACACCTTCACAGAACAAGAGGCATTTTTGAGCAGATACTTGCCAAATGGCCACACCACAGTCACTCTGAGAGTTCCTGTTCTTTGATTTTCCAGTTGCAGTGTCAAGAAGGGTACTCGTGACACAGCACACGCTGCAGCCACGGCCTCCCTTGGTGAGATGTGAGAGAATGAAACTCACTTGTCTGCAGGCCTTTTTTGGGATAGGACATGCTGTACCTTTGGAGTCCTGCAGCTCTTGACCCAAGGGACACTTAATCGTCATTTAGGAAAAGGGCCTTAGATGTGAAGAGAAAATTTTCTTCTGCAAAATAATGGAGGGAAATACTTTAATATTAAGAGTAACAGATGGGCACCTTGACGCCCTCTAACACGGAACACACACACAAATGTATTCCTTCCATGTCCACATACAGACACACACACTCCCTTCACATTTTAAATTATGTTGCATTGACTCAACTAGACAGAAAATGTGTGAGGTTACTCCCAGACAAAGATTAATCTTTCTTTGATATATTCAATTCTTCACATACTGCACATTATCTGGTGAGTATATATGCCTTGCCTTCAAGAATGTGATGTACTGTGCCATATATCATCGTCTAATTTATTGAGTGCATCTCTGCAGCATGCACTGTACATCCCTGCCCAGGGTCAGGATCACATGCCAATCTGCAGCCTTGCTTTTCCCTGTCCGGGGTCTCCTCCAAGTGCCACAGCTGCCGTGGTCTGTAGAGCCAGCCCCGTTCACACTACTCACCTGCACAGCTTTTTTCGAGCACGTGTACAGTCAGCATAAGACTGAACCAAAAACAATCCATGACACTCATTAAAGGCAATATGCTGGGAAAATCATTAAGTGGAAAGAACACTGGAACAAGCAAAGCACCTGGATCTACACACTCAGACACTGGCACCCAACCAGATTCTCCTGTCTTTATTTTACAGAAAGAAAACACTCTTGGGGCATCTGAGTTTTCCATTTGCCACTCTACTTGTATTACAGCTGTCTTTCAAAGATGAGGAAGTTGAGAGATAGAAAGGTGACCCTGGCTCAGCCAAATGACCCTTTTCTTCAGAGAGATTTCCATAGAAATGGAGCAACATATGCTTCTTGTTCCTACCCAGATCCCCTCAAACACCCATTGTGTCCAGCACTCTTCAGTGTCAAAGCCACAGGCCAAGAGATGCCAACAGCCAGTGTGGTTAGAAATGGGAGGAGGGAAAAATGAACAAATATAAACACACGTCCTCTACATGCAATTCAGTTTGTTATTGAAGACCTGGGGCTTCTGCAGAGAAGCAACCTGGGGTAATGTCCTACAATCCTTGCTCTAAGCACAGAACAATTAGCCTCATGTCATGGAGTGGACATAACACATCCTGGTGTGATTAAAAGCACTAACCCTCTCTTTGGTGTATGTCTACAGCTGCACTTAAAAGGAAGCATGCTGCATAAATATTGATACTTGCTGTGATTAATATTGCTATTTATATTAGCAATGAATTGGGTTCACATAAAAATAATTAGCACAGCATGCATGGGTATTATTTGCTACTAATTATATCACAGTTCATTTCACCAACAGCAACGTGTCACTAAGTCAATAACAACCAATGATTAATACAGAGAATGTATTACTTTAAAATAACTCCTGTGTTAAATGAAATACTATTAGGAAGTCCCTGGGTAATTGCTTCAGGTGAGTTCCTGACCAGAGTTACTAATACTAACACAAATTGCAAATGTAATTATAGGATAATAAATAATAAGGATAAAAAAGGTGTTAGTGGTTTTATTTGTTCATTTTCTGACTTTATTTTGTTTTTTCCCTTCACACATCCAGGCTCAGGGGTGACTAGGCAGATCAAAGTACCAGCTCTACCATTCTGCAACTCCTCACCCACAGCAGTCTGACCACTCACTATGGAAGCAAGTTGGTGTCATTCAAATCCCCCCATCAGGGAGCACCCAGAACCCCTTCACCTTCCCCCTGAGAACTCTGGATATATTCTTAGAAAACATCTCACAGAACAGACTTGGGCAACTGCAGCCCAACCAACACCACCCAGGCAGCAGCAAGAATATAACAAACATGTAATAAACCAGCCAGCAAAATCCTCCCCAGAGCCTGCCTCCTGCATCTGCCCAGCCTTGCTCATCTCCCAGCTCCCCTGAGCAAGTCATTTAACTGTTCTTGTTGCCATCTGGAAAGCTGGGACACTCCCGCTGCTCCAGTGCTCACAGGCTATTGGGAGACTTTGTTTACTGGAGTTTGTGAAGAAAACTGAGATTTTTGGGATGAAATGAGTTGTCATCGGCTCTATTGTGCAAGATGCTGGCTCTGGCCTGGATCCAGCAAAGCACTTAAGCACTTAGTTGTCCCTTAAAAAAGTAGAGTAACTTTTCCACTGACGGTATCACAGAAAATATATTAAAAAGACCTTAAAAAATAGCATAGACAAAATAGAGCAATGTAATACAAGTACTGATTCCAAACACAAGAAGAATGGTTTCACGTTGTTCTCCAGAGCAGTCTTCTCACTTTTGGCTTCTGATGTCACCTGTAAGATTTAAACTGATGAAAGCGACCACACATCAAAGCTGGAATAAACAACTTGGAAGGATAAAGATTCACAGGTCGGTTTAAGACAGCAAACACAAACTTCTCTTTGCTCATCACTTATTAGTTAAGATGAACTTGGATGTACGTTAATGTTTTTTGCCAATACCTGTCGAACCCTCAGCCAGCTAACAAGTGCTAAACAATGCCAGAATGTGGCTCCCAGCCAGACCCCAACCCAGGTAGGGCTCACACGCCGAGCAGCTCTGTGGTGTGCTACTGCCCCCGTGTGCAACAAACACTCCTAACAGCGATCCCAGAGCTGGGAAATGCTGTCCTGCTTTTCATCTTTACAGAACTGGCAGAGTTTCAGAGAGGAAATGTCCTGATGCCCTGCAACTGAAAAATCAAGGGAATATTTCAAGCAGGGATGTCTCTGACTCTGTTAGCATGTGAATGACAGGACACTGTCCCTTCTTGATCATTCTGTAAGAACTTCATACATCTGGAACAGACATTTGTAACAATCTTGTTGCAGCACGGAAAATAATGGATCTTGAGACACCTCAGATGAGATTTTTTTTAACAGCTCAACTCTTATTTTGGTGCCAAAATACTCAAAATTTGAAAGTTTTCACTGCATTAACTGTAGTGGTTTTGAAAAATTTATTTGAGAGTGTTACTTTATGAAGAGCAGGTCTCTCTGGGAAAAAAATAAAAGAGCTTTTAAACATGTTGCTGAGCACAGTTCAGGGCCTGGAAGAGCTCTAGAAATGCCTCAGTGGTCAGTACAAACACCTGACAGGAGACAACACAGACAACTCATTTAAAAAGCAGCAGAAACTCTCAGCTCTGATCAGCTGCTGTGTAACAAAGGTTTCTCTCCAAGCAGAAAGCAAAATCAGTTTTCTCCCCTGTCAGACTTTTCAGCTGCTGCTCACCCACTGATCTCCATCTGCAGACACAGCTAAAAGTCAAAATCCTTGCAAAGACAAGGAATCAAAAAATACTGAAGGAAAAAAAATTTAGGTTTATCATTTCACTTTTATTTCAACCGAAACCAATACTTCTGGCTCTAAATGTTGATAATAGTGTCAATAATAACAAAGGTCACTTTGTCACTTTTACAATATTAAACCAGGACATATTGAAATTAATCAAGAAAGGGAATTGCTGCAGAAAAATACACTACTTTCTCTTGCCTACAAATCCAGTTTTATAATCAGTGGGTTTTGTTTAAAAACAACATTGGCAAATGGCAAAAATTCTCAACAGCTGTACTTGGTACATTGAGAAATGAGCTGCTCAGCAAGCACTTCATTTAATTTGTGAGAAGAAAGATGAACTGGCTAAAATTATCTTCTCTTGTTTCCTAAACAGCTCGTTCTCCTATCCAATGTGAATGAAAGCAGGTCTGTGCTCCCACATCTGCCCCAGCTCCAGTGCCAGCACTGGGCTCAGGGTGCTTGTCCCGAAGGGGCCAAGGGGCCAGGGGCACTTCCATTGGAGCACCTCTAGGCTCTCACTCCTGGAGATTGGCACAAGCCATTTGCCAAACATGCCAAATATGTTTGTGCCAATCTCCCAGGTGCCATCCCATTTTCAGCATGTTTTTAAGGAGTTGGGAAGCAGCACAGGAGAGTACAGCAGCTGTCCTCTGCTCCCAGATCCAAGGATTTGAGAGCACACACTGCCACGCCTGGAGCAGCAGCAGCTCTGCTGTCAGGGTTCCCAAGCAGGCTGACTGCACACACGAGATCAGCCCAGGCAGCATCAGTGCTGAAGGGCAAGTGACAAGGACCTGAGTCCTTGATTTTTCTCAGGACACAGGATGACTCATCTCTTATTCTCAAATCATAGGAACTTGCTTTTTTTTCCCGGAAGAATTTGGGGAGTGAGAAATTCCCTGGGGGCATTTGAGATCCTTTCCAGAAGGGAATTGGACCACTTGTACTATCTTTCAATCAAGTCCACAAAACCCTGGGCATCCATGGGCTTGTTCTAAGGGAGCTGCCAAAATAACTAAGAAAATGACAGTTGATTTACCCACAGGCTTGTGGTAAACACAACATGGGAAAGCCTTTAGGACCCACACTGGAAGAGAACAAAAAGCATCGTTCTACTGAAATGGTCTCATATCCTTGGTTCAGGTCATGGGAAAGGTCTTTAATAGTCATTGTCACCCAGTGCTTCAGTGCCAGTGCTCCAGGAACGAGTCCCTGAGCTGGGCCTCTGACACACTGCAGGAACTGTTCTGTGTGCAGTTAATACTGCACTAGCTCATGTTGCAGCTTTCCTGTAGGAGAGCACAGAGTGAAGTCCCAGAGAGGTGACAGCGGGAACGGCTCCCCGGCACCTTCCAGACTGACCAGGCCTACAGTACACCACAAGAAACAGAAGGCTGGGCCCAGCCTCACACCTCCTACTCCTTATGCCAAAGGCATAGACATGGAAAACAGCTACATTTTAAAGCTCCAAAACAGTACCTCATCTTCTGGCCAGCCCTAACCTTTGCTATGCAGTAGCTCAGATGGCAATGGGCTTTTCTGTGCCCTTTCCAACTAGCAGAAATATTCCTCTGTATTTCTGTTTTACTCATAGACTGTCTTTCAAGAAAAATTAAGCCTTTGAATGCAAGATTAAATTCCCAATGAAAAGTACACACCTAGATAGAGTCAGAGTGATAATGGAGACCTAATACCTGCCAGGCAGACGCAGCTGCAGAGCAAAGTCCTATGGATCATTCCTGCAGAAAATTCCGAGCCACGCAGCCTGTTGCCTCCATCGTATGGCAGGAAAGGCATATGACGTATGGTTCCCCACAGAACTTTATTAACACATTCAGGTTTGTGAAAATACGCAGGCTAAGCTTTTTCAGGTTTGGGGGGGGTTTTTTGTTTGTTTTTTTTTTTTTTTCCTTTTGGTTTTTAAATAAGATATTTTCCACTAACAAAACTGATTTTTAAGTATGGAACAGTCATTTGTCAGGTTTTCAAAGCCATCTGTTTTCAAAGCCTACCTTCCTTGTTGTTTACCACAGGCTGTCTATCTGTTTTAACAACCTCCACTGGGATTTCACATACCTCATTATGCAAAATCACTACTTATGCATTCACTACAGCACTTGTCTAACTAATCTGCACTCACAACACCTCCCACAGAAGATGCAGCATCCCTCTTCAGAGGCTGCGGATCAAAAACAATAGTAGCTGGTGTCATAGCAAGACAAAACACAGCCTCCTGTGAATTACTGTTGTGATACAGGCCTAATCCACCACTGCTCAAAGCTGCTAAAGTATAATAGAAAAAAACCATATCACAAGAGATTTTGTATCATATGCAAGATAAAAAGCATCTATATTTAATGTTGAGACTTGTGCTTTTCTTCATCAAGGGATTCCAAGTATTTTGGTCTCCCTGGCAATCTCATGAGCACCCTCAACCTCCTCTGAAGTGCCTCATGATCTGCTGCTTGGTTCATCCCAGGCACCATGTGCTTTTCTTGCCAGATTTCCATCTCTAGTAGCAGCCCTAACCTTGGACAGAGCTGAAGTCACTGTTCACAGCCCTCCTCTGTCTCCTGTTCCATCCCTCCTCCAGAAGTATCCATAGAATCAGCAGATCCTTGACAACAACAGACTTCCCAAACTGCTCCAGTCTACCCTGCGGGACCTGCGTGGGAACCCTTTAACCACAGCACACTAAGAGCTGGCGGATGCTTTGTATGGTCAGTCTTTGCGAACAAAGATTTTGGGAAAGGTCTTTACCCTTTGAGCCTGCGCAGTGGATTTTTTAGCACAAGAGACTATAATGTCTGGCTTCATTATGGCTGTGTCACAGAACATGCTCAGGTAGGTTAAAATCCAGAGAGAAAAAGAGAGGACCATAAATTTCTCTACTGACATATTAAATGCATCATATATAATATTTTCCAAATAATTAAAAACAAAATAACTCAGAATTTATTAACATTATTTTCTTTAAAATAATTTAATAGCTAATCTTCCTTGGAAAATCCATCTACTACCTCTATTTTTTGGTATACTGCAAATTTGAGACCTAAATGTAAATGCAAAACTTGCCGTTCTTACATCTTTAAACACATCTCTGAATCACAGCTGCAATGACATTGCAATTCAAAAAAAAAAGTGACTTTAAATTATATTTATTTTACATGGAGAGCAAGAGGAATTCTTGTTGAGCAAAGCACAAAAGATTGAGGCTAGCAACAGGAAAAAAAGTGAAGTTTCATGGTTTAGTTATGATTTCCCAGGAAAAAAAATATAATACATCAGTCCTATAAAAGGCTTTTCATCTATGAAACCAAAAACATTTCCTGGGTAAGCATCACATCACTATCCCATTTCATATCTAAAAGAACAAGAGACTGGAAACAAAACAAGGGGTGACCTTTCCAAAATGTGGATCTGAACCAGGTACAAGCATCAGAACTCTCCACCCTTCTGCCCTCAGTTCCATTTCCTACCCCGGGGTGCTATTGCATCAGAGTCTCAAAGCATTTCTTGGGGTCACTCCAACACAGCAGCAACAAGACTTCCATGATCAGGGACTGCAACACCACCCCTCACTACTCAGGGTGGCAGAGGGGAGGAGAGGACACCCTGCCCACTTAGACAGTTGCTGCTGGAGGAGATTTTAACAGCCAGTTTGGGAACTGTCTCTGATTTTACCTCAAACTGCAGCTCACAGGGCCCAGACAGCATTGGCACAAGTTGTAGGAGCCTTGGTCCTCTCAAAATCAAAATGGGCTTTTGTGGAGTGATTGCTCATCGAGTGAGACTCCAGAACAGAACTTGCTGTAATGGCCATGCTCATGTCTCGTAGCATGACAGGACAAACTCAGAATCAGTGTGTGTATTTCTTTGTGTCTTTGCTTTCCTCAGACACAAAAGGGAAATCACTCTAAACACTCACTGTTGCAAACCATATTATGCCTAAATATGCTTTTATTTATAAATGGCTTTGTATTGCAAAAGACTGAATTTATATAGCTTCATTAACAGTTTTCTATGTAAGAAAAAAAGATTCGCTCCAACTCCTTATTTTGAAACACTAATTAAGTTTGTATACACCTTTATGATACACCTCCACTACAGCACAAACTACTGTTTCTTTTCCCTACATTTGTTATACTTGGTTTATTTGTTGTTCTACACAGTACAGGTTCAACAAGTACCTGCATTTTGCCAGGGGAACACTTCATATACTGTTGGTTGATACAACTCTGCCAGCACAGATGTTCACTGGAACAGCTCTAAATGCTTGATCTTCCTTGTACACTTACGAAATATGTCAGGCCCATCACTAGGATTAAACACTGTCACGTACTAACACAGGAGACGGCAGGTATGGATCAGGATTATGTTAGTGTAGGCACTGGTTAAATGCAGAATAAAGAGTAGGCCTTGCACAAAATTGTCCAAATGATTTATATGAATGCCAGCTACAAATAGGATCAGATTAACTTTCCGCTTTGGTAACTACTAGTTTTCCTGGAACCAAATCCTCTGCTTCTACAAATTCTGCTATAAACATCAGCCTGGCTATCTGAGAGGCATCATGACTCCAGCACTTAAGAAGAGTGGTTGGATGGCCCTGCAGCAAAAACTCATTCATTTGTCATTTGGAATACAGGTTGGATAACCAGGACAGACATGCAAAATGTTTGTATTTAAACTAATACATTCTCATCAGGAACAGTTCTACTGCTCACTGCACAGTTGGTTTTCCAAACAGCACAGAGCAGCAGAAACCATCTTAGCACTGTTCTTAAATATTCCTCATTAGGTCACTCCTGACATAATTTGGAAAACCACTAGAATGGGAACTGAAACTGCATTAAACATAAACCCAACAGAAGACAAGCTGCTGGAGACAAACATTACAGAAACAAGCATCCTATAAGAAATGAAACAAGTGGTGTCAAGAGCCCCAGCCCCTGCACAGTCAGAAGTGTCAGAGCAGCAGCACTGAGACACCACGGAGGTGCATCCAGGTACCCCAAACCCAGGGCCATGGCAGCTCAGCCAGGCCCTGACAGGGGGATGTTCTCTGTGTTGGACGAACTCGCAGAGGTGTGTTTACCCAAGAAGCAGCAACTCTTCTTCAGGCTGAAGAAGGAGGCTGAAGGCTGGTGCAATGGCACGGAGAGAGAGACTCCACCAACGGCTGCACCGCCCACCCCATCCCTCCCATTCCACCGGGCCAGACCCCACCTCTCCACTGCTCCACACGTGCTTTCGCTTCGGGCAGGAGCAGGAATAACCATGGAAGTTTCTCCTCAGCATAACAGGGTTGCCAGAACCTGGCAGAACATTTTGACCATAAAGCGGACAGAGGAGAGAGGAGCATCCCTCCAATGTACTGTTGGTACTACAGCAATAGAACATTATTTTTTTAAAAGAGTTTAATGTGAGATTCCTGTCAACATTTATTTAACAAGCACTCACTCCCCATTTCCTCTTTGACCTCGAAAGCACTCATCATTCCAATATTTAAGCACCATACTAAAACAAAATATCAAAGGGTCCAAACTACAGCACAAAGGATGGATATAAATATCAGTCCCACCGCCTTCCTAAGATCCTGCTCTATGGTGAACTTGCCACTGGCTGCCGCATGAGAGGAGCCCCGAAGAAAAGATACAAGGACTCCCTGAAACAACATCTCAGCCTTGGCCATATTGATCACCATAACTGGTCTACTCTGGCCTCAAATCGGGAGGCCTGGAGACACACCATCTATAACGCAGCTGTCTCCTTCGAGAACACACGCAGGATCACTCTCGAGGAAAAAAGGCAACGCAGAAAGAACCGTATCTTGCAAAATACACCATCTAAGGAGTCTTTCTGCTGCGCCTTTTGCAATCGGATATGTCTGTCACGTATTGGCCTCATAAGCCACCAACGTGCCTGTAGCAAAAGTGGATAGTGCCTTCCCAAATCTTCGTTCGCGAAGCCTAGCCATGATTTGCTTCTAATGGAGCTTGAAATTAACACCACTTCTCTATTTCAGCACAATTTTTCAGAACTTTTAAAAATTCTTTTGGACAAGGGCCACTTCCTCTTCCTGCAAGGTCTGCACAGTGTGAGGCTAAAAGATAGGTCTTGACTACTGCAGAGGTGATCAAAGAAGACACAAAGACTGCTTACAAAATCCTGCCATAGCAGAAAGCACAGAGAATATTCAGGAAATATTTAGTATATACTTAAAAATGGAAAGATAGTTCTCTACAGCTTTTAACCATTTTCAAGAGGAGTAATCTTCAATACACTACTTGAAAAATCTTCATTAAATAATCAAATGGTAAAGACTAAGCTATAAAATGCAGTTACTGAGCAAACTCCAAGAGTTAGGATCACAGATCAGCCTTAGAATTAACTTTGACAGCAACCACTGGAGAGAAACCAGGTAAAAGATTTTGCTCATCTATGGGTTTATCGTTGGGGCTCCTTTGGTTCCCAAGACCTCAGAGCCTAATGGGTTCCCAATCCTACTCTGTATATAGAATGTATATAGAATATATATAATATCTGTCTATATTCTGTATATAGAATCATAGTATCATAACATTTTTTAGGTTGGAAAAGACTTTTAAGATCAAGTCCAACCATTAACCAAGCACTGACAAGCCCACCATTAAACTAGGTCACCAGGTGCCACGTCTACATGGTTTTTTAAAACCTCCAGGGATGGTGATTCCACCACTGCCCTGGGTAGCCTGTGCCAGTGCTTGACAGCCTTTTCCTCAACATCCGATCTAAACCTCCCCTGTGGCAACTGGAGGCTGTTTCCTCTCATCCTGACTTTTGTTCCCTGGAAGTAGAGCCTGACCCCCACCCGGCTCCCCCCTCCTGTCAGGGGGTCACAGAGAATGAGAAGGTCCCCCCTGACCCTCCTTTTCCCCAGGCTGAGCCCCCCCAGCTCCCTCAGTTGCTCCTCATCAGACTTGTGCTCCAGACCCTTCCCCAGCTCTGCTGCCCTTCTCTGGACACACTGCAGCACCCCACTGTCTTACATCCTTGTACTCAGCTAGAAGAGCTTCTACTGCCAGCTTGCAAATGGAAAAACTGATGTTACGCTCTGCTACACTAATCCAACCTGCAGTAACACTACCACACCTCTCCTACAGCTCTCTGCAAAGCACAGGAGATGGGGAAATTCTCAAAAACCCTGAAGAACATAGGGAGCTGAAATCCCACTGAACACCAGGATTTGTGCTCTCAGATTAGAAAACTTGTTTAAATACTGCCTTGAAGGGCTCCTCTGCCCCAAAAAGATTGCCAAAGCTTCCTCTGCTCCTACACGTCTTGCAGCCAACCTAATCAATATTAGGTGAGTGAGGGAAGACCTACTGCTCACACTGTTCCACCCCCTGTGTGTCTGGAGCTGACTTTGCAAGATCTCAGGGACCTACATTCAGAATTTTGAGTCAATATGTTTAAATAAACTAATAAAAATCCACAATATTCAGCAATCTTTCTTCCCTGAAAATGTCTAAAACCAGGGAAAGTGCTCCCTGATTTCTCTGCAGAGTGTGATCAACCAAATCTGAAGACTGCTGGATACCCGGGTGCAGGTTTCTTCCCAGAGACACCAGCTCTAGTAGGAAGCATTTGTGATGCACTGGAGAAACCCTGTCACAAAGGGTACAGCACATTTGATGTGCTTATTTTTAATACCAATAAACACTCCAGTTTCCCAACAGCCCTTCGCAGTCCTCCAGTGTCAGAAACCTGGCAACAAGACTGCACCTGCAACGTGTTCATCTTTAAATCTTGACATCACAGGAATATATTAATCAGAGAGATTTAGGTTTGGATTAATATTTTTGCCCCAGCTTAGTTCTAGAAATGAGTGGTTTGAAACTGCCAGCATTAGTATAATTGCTTTACTATGTAGTTTAAATTTGGATTTTGTGGTAAGGCTGCAGAGAATTTAATTGACTCATTTTATAGCTTAACTCTCAGCTACAACATCAATATTAGAAGAAGAAATGTCATTTCTAATTTAACTTAATTTTTAAAGAACATGTTTCCGTAACCTTTGGTATGTAATGTCTTTTTATTTTACTTGAAAAACATCTCTTTTAAGTGATAAAGTAGGCTAATAGGAAAGCTAATATTCAGTTAACCCATATTTTTCAAAGTAAACAAGTCCTTTTGCATAAATGGAGGCTATCAGTCAGCTTTGGTCTAATTTCTCTAAACTCAAAAGAAAAATCACCCCAGAAAAGAAATAACTAGAATACATTCTATGCAGATTTGAACTGGGTCTTTGTGTAGGCAAAGCCAGTGGCTGTCACCATAAACCATGCTACCAGTGTATGGAGTTCTCTCGACTTTAGAGACTGTGGGCATATTTATGACTTTTAAAAAGCCGACATTGTACTCTGGGATTGGAAGAAATATGTTTGCTGACTTCAATTAAAATATTTAAGCTTGGGTTTTAAATCAAGCTCCAGCTCAAACTCAAATTCCTTGCTTCTAAGGTTGTGGTCTAATGTGAATATGTAATGCACCATGTTAAAGAAAAGGGAAGCAAAATCAGAACATATGTGATTTAAGAGGCACATTGAGAGAATTTAAAACCAATTCTCTCTTCTCAAAATACTAAAGGGAGAAAAACCTCCTACTCTAAACCTTAACTAGACTCCATCCAGACCCCTTAGCCCAGGAATTTGAAACATGAATGCTGTCCTTTTTTAAATCTCCTTTAAATCTTTTAAAACTTCCTGTTAAGTTTGGGTCCTCCTAGCTATACTCTTTAAGGTGGCATCCTTAAAATGGATATTTAATGAACAAAACATGAAGTTCAAGTTTTGATGAAAAATACTAGTCTAACCTTTTCTATGCTTTGTAGTTAGTGCCTCGCTCAGTTCCAATTTTCTCTCCTTTATTAACAACCACCTTTAAATCAGGTAACCATAGTGATGCTTTTCAACCTGGATGTCTTTTGTTTGGTTTGCTTGAAGACGAAGTCACAACATAATTTTCATCAACAGATCTTATGAAAAACTTAACATCAAAACTATGGCAATATTTCAAGTAAGGTATGAGAGACAGTGGCTTTCCATGGAAAAAACTAATTTACCTTTAGCTTTAAATAAAAAGAAAGTACAGTGTCTTTTGGTATAATATTCTTACCTCAGTTTGGAGCAGATTTGAGTTCTCCTAAGCTTATTTCATTCTGTTGGCATACACAGAGAGTGAATCAGAGTGAGAAGCTGAATTCCACCTGGCATAAGCAATTCCTTAATGTCTGTTGTTAGGACAGAGCTCAAGGGTCACAAAACACATTGTGCCAGGTGCTTCCCACGTACAGGTGGCATCAAGTCAGCAAAAACCAGCATGAAAGATCAGGACACGCTGGCACAAAGACTAGAGGGCTCAAGGGATTTCCTTAGCCATTTCACTGACTTTGATAAAAATGCAAAGACCGCTAGCAGTAACTACATTAAATTTTAAAAATTTTGAATTTATAGTTCAGCTTGATTTTTTCAGGAGGGGCATAAAGCTGAATGACATATTAACTCTCCTTCCCCAGGGCTCCATGTGTCACACAGAATCTCAGAGATGTGAGGGAGTCTTGCTTTGACTTGGTCCTGGCATGTACATGAGTACACATGTACTCTTTACAAGTCTATTATGTGTCACACAGTATCTATAACTGCAATCTTACCTAAAAACTGCATTGTCAGCATAAATTTCACCAAAAATAAGCTTAACATTCTACTCTACAGAGTACACCGTAAAACTTAAATGTGTCAGATATTTCCACCAAGAAAGGTCATCTGGGAAAACAAAATAATCATAAAAAAATGGAAATATTTTGTTTTATTTGAAAACAACTTGCTGGAAAATAAAAGTCAGACTAGGCAACCCAGCTCTGCTCTTTGCCTGCCCCTCTGGAAAGCCTCAAAAGCATGGCTCCTTCTGTGGGGGAGGATTAGCACCTGCATGAATCCTCTAGGTTTCCATAAGAGGGGACAATGTTCTCCCATTTTGGATCTCTTGCAAGGTTCATTCCTAAATCATGGTCTGCAAGCTTGCTTCAGACCAAGGGAAACGAGCAAGCAAACAAACAAACATGCCTTGTCCCTGAGAATAACGTGGATAGCACAGAGCACTGCCCTGCAAAAGGCATCACCAACCCAGCTGAGGTGGCCTCAGGCAACCACCTGATGCTGCATTTGGTCTTTTGCCAGACCTGTCACAGAGGTGACTGAACACTGGGCCTTTACTGGGTATAGTGGGACAAAAGCTTCTCGGTTTGCTGACCCTGGCCATATCTGACATTTCTCTCAAACCACCTGCACCTGAAGGTTCAGAAACCAAGCTAAGGAAAAGAAAGATCTGCAGTATCACTTACAGTAAAAACCCTCAACATTAAAAGTTTTTCAAAATGTGGTAGGTTGACCATGTCTGGGGGTCAGGTCCCCACCAAAGCTGCTCTGTCACTCCTCTCCTCATCAGGGGAAAGAAAATACAACAAAAGGCTCATGGGTGGAGGTAAAGACAGGGAGAGATCACTCATCCATTACCATCACAGGCAAACAGACCTGACTTGGAGAAATTAATTTATTACCAATCAAATCAGATTAGGACGATGTGAAACAAATTGTCTTAAAACCTTCCCCACACCTTAATACCTTCTTCCCAGGTTTAACTTTAGTCCTGATTTTCTCCCTCCTCACCCCAGTGGCATAGGGGGACAGGGAATGGAGGCTGTGGTCAGTTCATCACGCATTGTCTCTGCTGTGTCTTCCTCTGCAGTGGGAGGACTCCTCACACTCTGCCCCAGCTCCAATGTGGCTCCTCCATGGGCTACAGGGGGGTCTCTGCACACCCCTGGCCCTCCATGGGCTCAGGGGCACAGCTGCCTCACCATGGGCTGCACCAGGGGCTGCACCTGGAGCACCTCCTGCCCCTCCTTCTGCCCTGCCCTGGGGGCCTGTAGAGTTGTTTCTCTCACATATTCTCACTCCTCTCTCTGGCTGAAGTTGCCTCCCCCCACATCTGTTTAACTCTGTTACCCCAGAGGTCCTACCTCTGATGGGCTCAGCCCTGGCCAGCGGCACATCCGCCTTAGAGACACCTGACAGTGGCTCCACTGGACAGAGAAGCTGTATCCCCCCACTACCAAAACCTTGTCACACAAACCAAACACAAAAATTAAAAGCCAAACTCCTACACAACCTGGGTTGAAGGGAAGGAAGGAATACAAGTGCTGACTCACATTTTAGATCAAAAAGAAGCCAAAACACAATGCCTAACACTCACAGGACCATCCAAAGAAACTTGGAAGAGTTTTTTGTGTTCAAGAAGGATCTGTAGGGTATTTTTCTCATGGCTCCCACCAAATAACACTGTGGGAGAAAGTAAAGGCACTCACTATCACAGACAGTCCATCACAGAAACTGGGCACACATAACTGACCATCTCCTTAATGGCTTAAGGCCAAGGCATTTTCTTCACCTAAACCCCAGAGTATTTCACCTAATACCAGACTGGAAACCTTTTATGATTCTTCTGTTTCAAATGATTCTATAAAATGGTCTCCAATTTATCCCATTTTCAAGTGGGGAAAAAAAAAATCCTCCTTTTCATAATAAGGTATATGCCTATTCATGTATTTTTATAGTATAAAAATCAAAACATTAATTATGATCAAACTTCCATCAATTTACTCTTTCATCTGTGTAGGTGCACTTTTATGCTCATTATCTGCCTTAAAACTTCCTGCTTACATTATGTCTTTCTTCTTCCCTACAGATTCCCTAAAGATTATATCCTCTTTAGGATATCCCTAAAAAGATAGAGACTGTACCACACATGGTGACTAATAGCACAGCAAGACCAAAATTCTAACACAGATATCTGGACCAACATTTTGACTTTCCAGTTAAACTCACCTTAATCAGCATGCAACAAGCAGTAGGATTTTTACTATCAGGATTTAAAACAGGAGAGATTCAAGTTGACTTATATATAAGTAATATTTTATTTACTTTATAAAATGAGTATTTTACTCTATTTTGACACTGGAGGGGGTGATGCTGTTTTTAATTAGTTTACTCTTTTCACTTTTTTAATGTCAAGAAAACAAATGGAGCAATATAAAAATAATAGCAAATCAGCTATAATCAGGGGATCTATAATGTAACCATAAAAGAAGCACTTTCAAAGCACTTGCAAAGTTCCAGCCACATGATTCCCATTAACTGTAATGAGCACCGGACAGATAAATTCACACATGTTGCTTTGAAGATTTGTACTAAATTGGCCTCATCTTTGTTAGCACTAAAGGAATACTGATGCTATACCATATGAAAGAGAAATATTTCAATTTGCCCCCTGCAATCTTCTTCATTATCCACAGAATTCTCCTGCAGCCAGTCATACTACAGATTCATAATCTCTCCAATTTTACAGACTGTTAAAAATATTAACTATAGCACAACAGTCACCCTCTGCAGAATGGAGTGCTAAAATGCTCCTTTGTTTAAGTGCAGGCCCAGCTAGTTGTGCTCTGAAGCACATCAAAGGCCTGAACAAGCGGAACAGCACAGGGAGAAAGCTGCTGCTGTAGAAGCCAATCCATATTACCTTGCCAAGTCTTTAATTGCTATGCATGTACATTTGGCTTGATCTTGTGTTGCTTTGAAGTGAAGATATTAGCTTCAATTAATCCCAAAATGACCTCAAGTTATGAGCTTTAGGGAAAATAAAGAAACCCAGAAAATGGCACAGGACCAATGTGAGCTGCTTGCCCTTTTATTTCCTTCTTTTCCCCCTTTCTCCTCTTGTCTGTTTAAGGACAGGATTTTGTATTCATGGATAATGCTAAACAGACCCTGCAAATGAAGCTGCTCCTCTACTGCCCAGGCCAGAAGAGCTCCAGGCTGTGTGAGCAGGTGACTCCCCACGGTTCCCTCCCTGCTCTCTGCTGCCAGAGGAGCTGCTGGCCCAGCACGAGAGACGTGGCACGTGTAGCGCAAACACCCCTCAGCTGATGCAACAATCCAACATAAACGACTGTAAATCATGAAGACAAAACCCCGGAATCCATGGATCCAAAACTGTTCTTCAACTAAAGCACTTTGTAAATGGAGGATTTACACGAGTGAGCCAGCTACCAAAGGGAACCAAGGGCTGCACTGCTACTGGTGCTGACGAAAGCCCTTGTCACCATCTTCCTACCTACCACTTTCATCCCAAGGAGTACACAGCTTCTGAAATTAGTCATTTTAGGGTTTTACGAAGGGGACACATCAACACTGTTAGTACCCAGAGGTTCATACTGAAAAATCTATATACTACTTTGCTTAAAACTGGGGGGAAAAAACTACCAATCCACCAGAAATTTTAAGATCTCAAGTAACATTACTATACCAGTCAGAAATCAAAACTGCAAAGCAAGCATGTGCTCTCTGACAACTTGCAAATGTTACACCCTTCATAAGAGAAACAAACAAACAAAAAAAACCACCTCGCAACTCAAAGCACTAGAAACAATCCTTGAATCTTTTGCTTCTGCTATAGCACCATAAGCACAGCTCAATCTCCTGGCTCTGCCCTCAGCATAACCACTCCTGCACTGGAGAGTACCTTCAGAGAGCAGCAGGGACTCTTTTTCCTCAAGGTGGCACTTTCACAAGGAAAAACTGTTTTGTATTTTAAAACAAGTACTAAAACTTCAGATGTCTGAGGCTTCCCCTCCCTGCACGCCCCTTCCAGCAGTGCAACAGGCGCCTTCCTGGTCACAGGCTGCAAACAGCTCTGCCCTCCCGCACCACAGCTGAGACAGGCAGCAGCAAGAAGCATCTTCTCAAGCTTTCTCTTGCTTTTCCTGCATGCATTTTCCTTCACTGGATTATTTTTTGTTGTTTTCTAAGGGGATAACATTTTTGTGCTGTTCTTTCTGACACATCGGATGCAAACATTACTGAACCAGACTCATATTTCAGTGTTTCCTCCAAATCAAAGGACTACTGAACTACTCAGTTATCTCTGTGTCAGCACATTCCCTCGAGGACAATACTGTCTTTTTCTCTCATCAGTTAATTTGTTCATTGCAACATAAGTTTATTGAAAGCTCTCTGAGTGTTTATTTGTGCTCTTTAGCTGCTGTTTCCCATAGCTGCTGTGTCTCAGTATCAAATGCTGTTGGAGCAGAATTAACAAGAAATTTCATTATAGCCATGGCTTAAATGCAAAATATTCTAAATACCTGTAGCAGCATACTTGCAACTAACTTTAAGCCCTGAAGCAACATCACTGCCACTGAGTATGTCAGCACAGATCATATTCATTCTCAAAAAGTCTCCACAAGGCCAGGAACAATTCTATTTATTAACATAGAAAAAGGAAGAGCATTCTCCAGGGTCACGGAGCAACACACAACTGTACCTTACAGCCAGTTTCCTAAACAACACACATATGTTAAACGCACATACCTGCATTGTCATTGACTTTATCAGCAAACTGTTCCAAAAATTCTACTATAAACTGCCCTAAATGCTAGATACCTTTTCCAATGAAGTCTAAATCTGTGTTTGCCAATCTGTGTTTGCCAAGCCTTTAATCTTGCACTATTGTTGTCTGTATCATTTAAGCATTTTCCCTCTTTTCAGCCTTCTCTCCTGGTATATCACAGACACAACCCTATCCTGCTCCAGTGCTCTGTATTCTCTGTAGCTGCTCCTGTATTAATCCATCTGTCCTGAATACAGGTGACCTGACTTGAGCACGGTATTCCAGACACACTCCCTTCCTGCCTTACACAACAGCAGAATAAACGCCATGGCTATAGTATCAAGGATTTGCTGCATGTACGGTAGAATTGCTCTGATGCTTCTCTTCTGATGCTTCCAAATTACAAGACCTTATAAATTAAATCTTTATTACTAGGCCGTGACTGACTCATGTGAGTTTTATACCAATATATTTAACAGTCTAATGTTTCAGCCCCTAAGACAACCCTCTACTCCCAGCTCTGGTCTTTTGCCCCATATGGCAAAGCTCCCAGCATCACATTTCCCTTAAGTACTCTCAGTGACTTCCAAGCCATTCCTGCTGTAATTACACTGGTTTGGAGGGAATTTCAGCTTAATGTCCCCCAGCCCAGTACCTCCCTGAACATCACAAAATGGGGCTCTTTCTAGCTGTTTCCTCATACCAATTTCTAGCTTAACTAATAATTTCCCATGTGGCTCTGTAGCTAATGCCTTTGTGAAATCCAAACAGATTAGATCTCAGAGACTCCAAAATCCTGCCATGGCTTTGAGAATGACACCAGCAAGACCTTATAGTTAATGCTACTTTGTTTATTTTAATTATGTCCTTTGTTGTACATTAGAAAAAGGCAGCCTTTCATGTTTCTCTGCTCTTGTGACAAGACTGATTGTTATCTCCTTAATTATTCCTGGGTCTTCAGGTGACAGAATCCAGATATAGGCTGGAGCTAAGTCAAGCCACTTTTCCCACTATAAAAAAATTCTGCTTTCAAAACTCTGCTGTTCTTGGTCAAAAGCTCCAAAGATGCAATGACTGCCAACGAAAGGTTTTAGTGAAACAGGGCAAATGTTAATCCCAATGGAATACAACAGATAGATAGAGTAGGGACAACTGTCACGCACTCTCTCAAATCCTGGCAGCAGCAGGACCCCTTGGAGCCGCAAGCAGAAAGCCTCTCCTGGCTCAGAGTAACTGCTGTGATCTCAGAGTGCTCAAGAACTTGACTCTGACCATTCCCATCTCCTTCCTCCTACTCAAATACACTGAATTCCTAAATATCTGCATCCATGAAAAAGATATACCCAGCGATTTCGGCTTGCATGAAACACTGGTCTAGCTTGACCACTTCAAGACAGCCAAACAACAGTGAGAGAGCACAGACTTTGCACATTGGGATGGTCAACACACTGCTAATTTACAGTAGCATGGAATTATGTGGATTTTTTTGATGTCCCACACATTAGTTTGCATCCCATGAAGCAGCAACGCTGACATGTCCATGCTGGCTGAACGCTATGAGCCAGACACACTTCAGACAGACAGAGCAGGGAAGAAGGAAGTGAGCTCTTGAATCAACACACTGCAGCACAGGAACTGGCATAGCACAGTCTCTTGCTTCCCTGCATCCATGTGAGTCAGCAACAGCTGTATTATTCCTCCTCCCAAACCCTACTGTCATGCAGGGCTTGTACACAACTGCATCTTGAAGCCCAAAACACCTTTAAGGATCCCACTATGCCAAACTCACACACAAAGAACAAGAAGATAAAAGAAGTATAATTTCAAGCAATTTTGAAAGAAATTTAGAAGTAATTTAAATTAGTCTAATAAATAATACCTAACTACTGGGAAAAAAGTTTTCAGGTGATTCTACATTTAAATGCTTTAAAACAATCATATGAAAATTATCAAAAACAATCAGATAAAGAAGCAAATGCCACAGTTCCTCTGGCTACATCTTCCTTAACAGCAGAAGAAAGCTCAGTCTGAGCAGACTGGGGGTCAGCTTTGCTCTCTCCTTGGGTTTACTTTAGTAAAGGAGCTACTGACATGGATTTTTGATTCTGTGGCTTAGTTTACAAGGCAACTTATTTCCTAAGATTTGTGAAGTATTTTGCATGTCTGGTTATGCTATTCCCATTAACTTTAATATGTTGCTGAGGAAATGTGTAGTTTACCAATCACATCATCATCAAAATCCTTCTTTCCCCAAGCACAAATTTAGCAAATCATACCTGTAATTTAATTCTTAATCAAGAGGTCCTTGAGCCTGACTCCCAAGACTCACTCAATGGATTCTGTTATGCATAGTATCAAAATAAAGGTGCTCTGGGTTCATGCCCCTGTCTTCTGCCTTTCAACCATTATGAACCTAAAATAAAACACCAGAGGTATTTGTGTTCCAGATGGTTAAGAAATTAATTTTCAATGAAAAACAGTTGGGTTACAGTAAGGATGCAAATAGCGCAAAGAGTTTCAGGCCTGAGCAAGCTCCATGATTCTAATGATCTGTGCCCAGAACTGAAAACAGGATTTGGAAACAAATTTTGCCTTGTCATTGAAAACAAGAGATGACAGTTATCTCTGTGCAAATTAAGTGTGGGAAGCTTATTCATGGAAAAACAAACAAACAAACAAACAAAAAACCCACAAAAAATCGGATTGCAGTCTGTTAAACATACTCAGCTATTTTTAAAAGGATAATTAGTTCAGTTGGTCACTGCATAACTGAAATGTTTTCTTTACCTGATTCAAATCATAGTGCCCTAAAAAAACACGCACGTGTACTTCCTTATGATTAGAGGCCAAGGTGGGAAATGAATTGAAAATAAACCAAACTATTTATTTCTTCCCCATGATTTCTTTCATCAATGCTGGGTAAAAAACACCCAAGAGCTAATTTAAACCTTTGAGGGTTGAAATGAGGCAGTTTTCATTTCACACACTTGCCATTCCCACTCGCTGCAGCCCAGCAGCAGCTGACCAGCAGCAAACAGCCACTGCACCTGCAGAGCCCCAAGAGTGGCATCGACCTGCCTGGCCAGGGCGGCGGTGCCACCCCATGTGCACCCAGCTGCAGCAGAAGCAAGTAAAAGAGCTCTGGAAGCCTTACTAGTGCTTGGTCAGGCCATCAGGAAAATATACAGGATCTCACTACAGAAGCTTCTCCAAAACCTGTAGGGGATGAACTTCACGATACTTGTATTTACAGGGAGCAACCTGAGGTGGCCTCGTGGTCTGTGATAAAGGGCAGTGCCAAACTGGTCCCTATGGAACACAGGTAGAGGAAATTCCAGTAAGTCCTGTTTGATGAAACAGCTTGGTGTGAAAGAGAAAGACTTGGAGTATGAATGCCAAAGTCTTGTGTAAAGTAATACAACATGATATTCCTAGGTCTGATATAGCAATTCAAAAATCAAAATCCTGGTGAGATAATTATGTAGTGAAGTCCACATTTTACTGACAGTTTGAAGAGGCAAATGATCAGCATGGGAACTTGTTTCTGTGATTTGAAAATACAAACAGAAAATTGAAAGGAATAAGCATGGAATGTGTTTTGTATACATAAAATTATATTCACACCTATCTATGACAGCATGACACTGCAAACATATTTAGTATGACTAAAAATGCTCTGCCACAAACCTAGACTTGGTCTTATTAGGAACACAAGATTCTTCATAATTAACAAAAGATGAAACCCATTAATGTTTGATGTTTTCTTAATTTGAAGATGATACACCAAAATAAATAAAGTAAATAAGCAGGGCAAGGTTCCCCTTGAATTCCCCTTGAATTAGTATTTTATCTCAGTAACTAACATATTTGTATAAAGATTTTCAATAAGTAACAAAAGATAAAACATCCTGCTTTCTAGATTGGTACTGATGTTGGTATAGTTCCACATAAATAACCTTTCCAAGTGGCAACATGAGTAAAAGCAATCAGGACCCTATCTTTCTGTGTGCAGTACAAAGTGAACACTTTAATGCAATCAATAATCCCAAGGTAAAGAGACGATGGCTACAGAGCAAGACTCAGTGGGATATAGATTTCAGGTTACAAGTCAACGAAGATGTAATAACTCTCCTTAGCTGCAGCATATTCCTCAGAGCTCTGCAAGCTCGTTTACCACACGAGGGATATTCTCAGGAGCAGATCAAACCACTGAAAGATGATTCTTTCCATGTGCCACAGGACAGAGACCAGAAAATACAGTCACTGGAGCCCAAGTCACATGGACTCTGAGACACAAGAGCCGTATAAATATGAGCAAGTGAAGTGATACATCCCTGCCCTGCCTAGAGGCTCCAAGCCCAAGCAACTCAGCTCCTGTAACAGTGAGGTTGGCTACTCCCATCCAACAACGATCTTCATCAATCAGGGACCAGACTAATAGAAGTCCACACATTATCCTCTTTGCACCCATTCCAGTGAATAGCAGCTATGGCCTCAAGCAGGAGCTGACACACACCTTGCATGTGAAATTCCACCAGCAGTTGAAACCAGACACTGTGAAGTGTTGGTCTGGCCTGCTTGATTTCATATCCTTCAAGTGATAGGGTAAATCTCCTAAAACCTTTGCCAAATTTTGGGAGAAGCCTCCAGAGCTCTCTGGCAATTGCAGTTCTTACTGCATAGGTACTCTTGTATTTAAGCTGCTGTATTTAAGACTCTGCAGGGCTGGCTGCCCCAGAATGAAGAGTAACTGCCCCTGAAGACATGGGAAAACACTCCTGACTGAACTGTTGCCTTAAGAGACCGCAGAGAAAAAAGACTCCAGGCCAATTTAGTGTAGGAGGTAAGATAAAGAGAGTAGGTCTTTAACCTCAGGCCTTACAGTGGTTCTATGATTTTATAACAAGGTCCATCCAATCCTAGATTTGTCCACCCCCCGTTCTTCCCCCCGACATGCCCCTTTGGGAATTGGGTCTGGGGGCATATGGGACCCTTTCTTCCCATCTTCCTCTTTGTCACAGCACGTCCAGTCATTGGAGGTCCTCCAAAATTCTGGGTTTTGAAGGATGCTTTGACTATGATGTATCTTCTTGTTCAAGCCAGGTGCAAATGTTCTTAAATAGAAAGAAGGCCTACCTTGACGGAAGTCTAAACAAGCTAAGGAATTTAGAAAGTTAGATATGAAAGGGGATAATAGGATTGGGTAAATGTGAAAACTACTGTGCTAAAGGGTGGCATATTATACAGCTTTATTAAAATCTACATTCACCACACAACTACTTCTAAAATCTACAAAAGTTAAAAAAAAGCAAAAAACTCTGAGGTATCAGAACACATCTGAGCACAGTGGGTACGCAGCAACACATCTCTATTTTTATGATAAAAAAATTTATGGCATTTTATTGTATGTTGATCCTTCCAGAGTTTAGACAGGACTGGAATCCTGTCTGATTTGTACAGCACTGGTAGAATTGTTAACTGAGTTCTGCAGGGCACAATTCTTTCAACTCCACACACCTGCGTGTTTTGCTTTCCATTTTCTCCCCCGGCCACATTTTCTGCAGCTGCTGCTGCTGACTCAGAGCCATTTCAGACTCCATTCCCAGCACCTCTAACCAAAGTACCCGCCTAGACATGAATCCAAGGACCTCGATTCCTCCTCCTGTGCCAGTACCCTCAGCAGATGTGGCATGACCATGCATGGCCATCAGCCACTGTTCATCTCTGGAGCTTCCTTATCTCTCTCTTCCCCAAATCCCTTCTGATAATTTTTCCCTCCTCAAGATGAGCACAACTGGTGGGCGTCATTTAAACTGCACATGGAGTGAATCAGTCAGTGCCTCTGTACCAGCAAACAAGAATTAAAATAGGTGATTTGTATAAGCAGCACAACACGAAGGACAAAAATTATTTTTTATATAATTTTCCTGTCCATTATTGGGAAACCAGGATTTCTACTAAGGCAAGAACAGACAACCTTCATTGTAGGGAAGCTTCATGGAACACACGAATTTGTACAGGTTTTTGTAATCTCCTTACATTTATGAACTTAGCAGAATCGACACTAAAAAACCACTCGCACATGTGAGACCCAGTAAAACAGCTTACAGAATGTTTCTTCTGATTGGCAGTAACAGGTCATTTCATAAACTACATTACAGATTTTTGTAAAAGATCTTGTGATTGAGGATGGCAGGTATGATGTCTGCATGTCGGATAATCTCAAGCAAAGAAGTCGGAACAATCGGCAATCGCCACTGAAGCTGTAATGAAATGGTCTTTGTGTCCACTTAGAAACTTTCCAATGGAATATTTTCCACTAGAAAAAAAACAAATTAAAAATCAAGTTCATCAAAACATCTTAGTTTATTAATTTGACTAAAAATCTCATGAAAATCAGGCAGGTTTCCACTGGAAAATTACTTCATTTCCTCATACTCTGCTGCAATCATCCCAGCAGACTGATAGAAACCTGGAGATAAAGAAACCCTCAAGTCCTAAACTCACCACTAGCAACCTCACAAGCCAAGTCTGCAAGTCTCCTTTCCAGCTTGGTAAATCACCAGGCAAACTGCCTTGAATTTACAGAAACTTCACTGCTTCTGAAGTCTCCAGCTCCTCAGAACCCTTTCAGCAGCAGACAAGCCTGACTCCAGGACTCCCAGCCTTCTGGGTTTTAAGCACCCAGAAATCTGATGAAAACCTGGATAGAGTTATTAAAAGAATCCATGTATTTGCAGAAGTAATTTTCAATTAAATTTCAGTGCTTCTTATTTTCATACCATTTGGAATAAGAAACTTCCAATTTAAAGAGCTGGATAATCAGACTTACACTTTCCAAGGAGTTATTGGTATCTGTTGTCCAGAATAAAAGCCAGAGGTCGCATTGCTCTAGTTCTTTATTTAGGAGGCAACAAACATGGAATTCAAAGCTTCAGTTGCTGCTGACTCATTCCGAAATGGCTGAACACTTACTAGAGTAGGAACTACCCATTTCATAGTGGGTAGTTCCTGTGCATCCCAACCTAAGGCACGTGCCAGTTTCTCTGGGCTGCGTAACAGGCATTCAAATGGCACAGTGACCAGCAGCATTTACAGCCAGAACACATCTGTAATGTGACAGCTGCAAGTTTTACCATCTTTATTTAAAACTGGAACTTCTTTGTTATTTTTTTATTTCATGACTATCCCCCTTGACAGTACAAAAGCTTGAACTGGCACAGTGTGTATTCCTTTGGATGAGAACATTCCCAGCAAGTGACTATAGAATATCTATGAGCAAATTACAACCAGACACAAAAAATGGACTGAAGAAGCAACCTTCGTTTACAAGCAAACTCATTTCAGATAACTTGGATTTCTGGATAAAAACAAAGTCTATCAAGTCAATCACTTTCTTTTCAGAAAATAAAAAGACGCACTTAAATTATTAACCTTTATCCACTGCACTTCAATAAAACAGAGTATTTCTCCATGGAAACTCAATTTCATGGAAAATTTAACTGATTGGAATACATTTGTCTCCTAGCATGTCAGTGCCTTGAAGATACAATCCACAGTTTCACACAAGCCCAGCAATACAGGAGTGCAGCCTGGAACATGCCCATCACTGCACACCACAGAGCCCAGGAGAGATTCCAGAGCTGGCACAAAACCCATCAGCTTCTGAGCCAGAGGAGTGGGAGGAGAGCACAAATGTTGTGTCTCACCTGGGCTGACTTGCACTATCATTGCACTAATGTGCTGCTCTGGGGATCCAAGCTGGCCTTTCCATAACACTCCTGTGACACACAGGTAACCCTGGGCTTGTACTGAACACCTGAGTGGAGACAAAGTGTTTTGCCCACAGTCTACTGATGTTTCTGCAATGTTTTCGTGTAAAAGCTGACCCAGAAAGGATGACAAAACCAAAACTCAGGAGAAAAGAGTTCATTTTACTCTAGAATGGACTTACTGCATGTTACTTAACCATGGAGTACCACAGGGAAAGGATTTATTCCAGGCCCAGAACAAAGGACATCCGAATTCAAATCTTAATGTGTGCATTGACTATCCTTCAGTCATCTTTGTTTGTGTTAACTCTTCTAATTTCATACATTAGGGCTTGCAAAAGAATCGATATCTATTGAACACTGCCTCCTTTTCTAATATCTTCCACTCTCTGCTGTGGCCATACAGACATTACATACCTACCATAGAGATTCCACACATAAACTCACTGTATTTCCATTGGCCAGACTTATACATTTCTGATTTACAAAGGCATTAATCTATCAGTGTTTGGGCACTACTCTAACAACAGCACTCCAAAAGTGCTAAGACTCAGAAGAGTGCTGGAAAGTGGAATACATTCAGACTTGCAGCACTACTCTCATAGCTAGAGCTGTTTAAATGTACTTTCTAGTTCTGTGGCCCAGACCCACCAGATGAAAATTATTTCCTATAAAGTAATTAAAAACTGCACATAATCAACAAATATAATCAACTAATCTGCCTAAGTTTGTGAGACTCACTATGGGAAACTTCTTACCCAGTGTGCTGCCTGATGCTGTAAATACAAACAGCTACATGGACTGACCTGCCATCCATGTTTGTTTGAAAAAATTACAAGTACAGAAACTACAGGTAAAAACTCTTTCTGATGGCCTCCTTTATGAGCCCTGCCTTTTATGATGCCCTGAGTTCAACCTGAGCCTTTACTTTAGAGCTTGTCCCATAAGGTACAGATTTGTCAGAGAAAAAATAGCCTGCAGCTGTTGAAGCAATAGCCACTGATGTAGATGCAACCAAGGGAATATTCAGGTAACATTATCACATCACACACCTCATAGAATGACTCAAACATTGTTTCAGGCAAATATGAACTGGCACAGGTGAGTCAGTCTTCTCCGAGCTACTGGCACAAAGCACTGGCCCTGAACTGAGAAGAGCATCTGGCTTTGAGTAGTGCCTGCTCCTTCTCTTGAGCATGTCAGTGTGTAGTCCTCAGGCCTTGGACACAAAGCTCCAACCTCCACGCTCTCTGTAGGTCCTGAACGTCTTGGAAACATCTTTCTCCCAGGTACAACCAGGCCCTACATATTTTCAAATGTCTCGCTTCCAGTCAAGGATTGAAATGTGTAAATGTTATTGTGCTGGAGGATTTGATCTGCGCTGGGGAGATGTTTAACATACAGAGCCTGGCTACAGAGAGAGGGAAGGTCAGAATGACTTGTGAGATGTTTTACCTGGGAAAAGGAGTCTGTGGAGGTTAGAGGCTTCCTCCATTGATCCTTCTGTGAAACACATCCTCCTGGTTTCACAATAAGAGAGTTGCTAGATAACTGTAAAGCCCACACTTACCCCTCTCCATGATCACAGCTGTGACACTTTTGAGGAAATCAACTCCCCTGTATCTTGTCCCCAGAGCATCAGCACAGAATAGATAAAAGAGCCAAGTAAACTACAGATAAAACACCATGAATTCATACCCTGCTCAGTAGCTTCCCTAAACAGATGAGCCTTCAAGAGTACAATAAAGAAAATAACGGAGAATCACTCAAAGCACCGACAAACTACCAAAGCAACTCTCTGCACATTTACTTCGGTCCTATAAGGCCCTTTTCTTATTTGCCAGAGAATCCCACAACCTCAAGTCACTGACAGCATGGGCTACTGTTCACAAGATTATCCAAAAAAAAATTATAAAACCCCAGCTTCCCATTGCTTTAAAATCAAAATACAACCTGTCATTACATAAGAGGGACAAAATATCTGAGTTGATTGAGCCAATCTGATTATCCTTGCCCCCTGCTGATGAATATAAGCTATTCTAAAAAATTAAAAAGCTATTAGACTATTGAAAATAGTTTTGAACAATAATCTCTGAATGCATTATTTCCATGTTTAAAGATCAGCTAGTAGAAGCACAACTGCTAATACAGGCTGCCTGAAAATTCAATAACTGGATAATGGTCAATTTCTTCACTGTTACTGTCTAATTAGAGAATTCTGCTTCAGCTGAAATCCATTTAAGTGAGCAACATCCACATATTGTAAAGAAAGACTAAGAATGCATTAGGTCAGGGTAAGAATGCTTGTGATGTGAGTAGGCAATTACAAAAGCCATCTGATTGACCATCTCCACCTCTTTTATTGTATTTTTTGCTCTGTCAATAAAAAACAGTGGCAAGAATTGAAATAAGTAGTAATTCTCCTTCCCACTTTTTCTTCTTTTTAAATTGTCACAGTAGAAAAAAACAGACAGCTACTAAAAACAACAGTCTTGTGAGAAAGCACAAATACCTGCTCTCTAGAAAGAGTAGGGAACGTACAAATATTAGCACTCCCTCTTTACAAAACTAGTGGCAGAATGTGCTGGAGTGCTCTACCCAGAGGAAATGCTGCTTTGCTGTAGTATGGGAACAGCCAGTTGGCAAATCTTAAATAGGGTGGAATTTTCATAAAACCAGCCCTGCACATCCATGTTCATGAATAAGAACAAGCGTCTAAGGTTCCAACATCATCTTCCAAAAGGCCTTACCTGATGGTTGAGCACTGAATAGGCCCAAAAATAAAGTAAAACATCATTATCTCCAGCAAATTTGCTGAAGTGAGTCTGCTGCCTAGTGCTCTGGATAAGATTTGGTTAGAACAAAGGGTAGACAGCCCAGCCACACCAGCTAAGAAGGAAGATGTTAAAAAGTTGGCCAGAAAACTATCTGAAAACTGATACAATAAATCCCCTAGGAAACAGTTATTGAACTATATGAGGCCTCAGGCTATGCTTTTATACGTCTGTAATTCCCTTACCTTCCAAATCAATGGAAAGCAGCATGGGAGTTCTAAAATCTAACAATCCTGCAGTGGTAAGAAACTATTTTCCATGTGACATATTGCATCATTTTGTCATCAGGCAGAAATACAACCCCATGTGTGATTAAGATTGGGCAAATACGCAAAGTTTTCTTGTGCTTTCAAGAATATATTATTCCTTTTATTTTGATGTATCAAAGAAAAACATTTTAAAAGTTCAGGGAATTTACTGACTACTAAAGAACTATCGGCCCATGCCGATAGTTAAGACAGGGTCATAGTTATATCATTTGCAATGGCACAGCCCCTTAACAATTTTCCATTCTCCCTTAATCATGACATAGTTAACAAGAGCAAAGTAAAAGTTAGAGCATCAGGTATTTGCAAAGTTTCCTCTATAGTCTTTCATTTCTATTCGGGCGGAAATTTGATGTATTCTGAATAATGGAAACAATGTTCAAAGCAAACTTCCCCCCAGCATTATACTTCCTTAATGTTCCTTTATTGTGATATTGTGATTTTTATATTCCATATAAAGGTCTCCTTTAGGCTGAAAAAAAGAAAATATGTTTTAACATTTAAAGCGAGGGTAAATAATACTGTACTGCTGGGCAGTTTTCAAAGCCACATTAAAAGAGGATCATAGCAAAAAGAGGCATCCAGTACAAAAACACTACAGGCTCCTTCTCTGTGTTCTGTGATTTTGTTAAGATACTCTTTTAATCCAGCCATTTATAGCAACTCTCTCAGTAAGGGGAAATCAGGCTTTATTATAACATGTATTAAATGTCATTGCATTCTCTGACTGACAGATAAGATTTGGTGAATCCTGACCCTTACATCAGTTCCCCAGAAGCCACATTAGACTGTTATGAAAGTGTTAAGAATACTGGGAAAACCATAAGAAAAATGTCTATTTCCCTGATGGATCCCAGTTGCCACAGGATGTCTGTCTATGGCACACATGGGGCAGAGGGATACAGGTTTGCAGGAATTCCTGTCAAAATGCAACGTAGACCATCACAGGCTAGAATTCAGTGTTGCTCACGCTTCAATGCCCGTGAAACTCTCCTCATGCAAATAAGCCCTATGAATGCATTTAGATGCCTCTGCCTCCAGATGTGCATCTTCTGAGCATCTCCAGTATTAGGTCCGTCACGACAATCACATTGTGCAGGAATCTTTCTAACCACCCACCATCCAAAAGAGAACTTACAAACAAAAGAGTTTCCTCTAGGGCCAAAAACACAAGAAGATTTTCTCTGACATTCCAGTGTCCTCCTAGGGAGAACACTTGTAGGAATCCAGCTCCATTTTCATACTACCCCACTCAAGGGCTCTCAAGGGCTACACAAGCTACACCTCTGAAGCAGTGCTCAAGCAAAGGCTTTCCTCAAAACACCGTAGTAGGTAGAAAACAAATCTTGGGATGTCCCTGCTGCAAGGGCTCCAAAATAATGACATGAGGAGATAACAGAGAAGAGCCTCTCAATCTAAGCTGCTGATCACCTGTTGAAGCTTTTCTGACTCACCACCTGTCCTTTCTCCCTTCCTTTTGGGTCAAGGCCTTTTATGGGTCAGGTAAGGCCACAGTGAGATGCAATTACTGCTGTGTCATCGCAGCCTCCCTGGAGCACAGGGGTGAGGGCCATTCAGGGCTGCACCCCCAAAGTGCTGCTTTCTGGTGCTGCAACTTCATCACCTCTTGGACCACAGAGCCCAGGAAAAGTTGTCTGAGGCCCAGAAGCTGAGGAGCTGTAGTATTGTATTCATCAAAGGGCTGAGAAAGAGTCTTCTACAAACCATGAGATTTAGCAGGTCTGGAGAAGCTTTGTTAAATTTACTTTAATTCTGTTGATTTCATCTCCTCTGGGAATGGCTAAATACAGTTTTCCATGCTCTTGTGTAATTGGCAATAGTTATCAAGGAAAGACAAATGTCTCGCTTACCTTATCTAAATTTGCCATAAAACACTAAACAAATTAATTTAAAATTATAAATAAATAAATAAGGATAATTCAACTTCCTTGAAAACCATCATCCCATTCTTCAGACAGTCTGTCAGCATCAGCTGGTCTCTAGATAACAGAGTCTGGAAGCTTCTAAGTCATCTAAATGCAGAATTTATTCCACTGGCTTCCCCATGCATGCACGTGTATACGTATGTTTAATGCATGTATTAAATTTCAAATACATTGCTTTTAACTAATCACCTCAAGTGGCATTTGTGCAATCTAGATATTTTCTTTGTTCCTTCAACACTCTTTCAATTACACTGAAAATTTCAGAGAAATAAAATTATAGCATGCTGAATATTAAAAGGTGGGGAGGGAAAAGAGCAAGAAGCTAAGCTTCAAAGGGAATTCTACACTTTGATTTCAGTTTTCATCTTCCAAATGTTCACATTTCGCTACACAGATGTCAAACCAGGAGGTAGGTAATAAAGCAGGTTCCTTTAAGATTAAAAAAAAATACATTTTAAATGATCAAATTAAACCATATTCCAAGCATGGCAGAAGCAAATGACATATTATTAGATCTTCCCTAAACCTCATTGAACCACCTCTTTCCATCATAGCAAGGGCCTGTCAACTATGCAAGCCCTTGCCAAAAATAAAGAAAGAATGGCAGCATTTCCCGTCTGCTGATGAGCCCTTTCTAAGGGAAGACAAAACACTGATTTTATTTAACTCTGTTCCAGTTATTGACTGGCCATATAAACAGTCATCATGACACACAGCCAGGTTTATTCACGTGCCCAGCAAGCCAGGCCAGGCATAATAAAGAGATTACACACTCTGTTTGGAATACAGGCAACTTGGAATAGCTTTTATTGAAGCTTAAGCATGGGAAATATTGGGTAGTAGATTTAGGTATCACGCAATCAGAAATATGTTTGGCTCAAAAACACAACACATGGCACCCTCAGTGAATGAGGATGAGTATTATTACAGGACAATAGGCCTGCCTTTCTCTCCCTGCCAAAAGGAAAGCTTGGAATAGCATAGAGCACATGGCATTTTAAACTTAGGGGAGAGAGACTGACAAGAGTAGGAAGGAAAAAAAAGTATTAAAAAGAGTTCTGTAAAATATCTGTGCCCTCGAAAGACAGCTCCTCATTAACCACCCCCAGTCCCTGTACTAGAGACCTTGCAAGGGAAAAGACTCCTAACATGAAGAAATGGGACAGAAGGGACAACAGTAAGGCTCTGCCCAATTTCTGGGTTTCTCCTGCTCTCACTGGTATTAACATCTCTACCTGAGGAGCCCACTCAGGGCAAAGAGGTTGTGGATGTGCTGAGGGCGCATGCAACCCCACCAATCAGTTCTGCTTCCTCCTTTCCCTCTGCTACTCCATTTGTGCCCAGCTGTTGGATTTTTGCTGGTAAATACTTTGGGCTGGACTGTTGACCTACTCTGAGGTTGCACAGGTGACACATGATGTGGCCCTGGTTCACAGGTACGATTCCAAGGCACAAGCTGCAGAACAACTAAGGAAACATAACTCACATTTGCTATCTCAGGCTTTCACTTTTCAAAGCTCAGCCATCTCAGATGGCTACAATTTACACTAATTTGACCATTTTCTTGTATAGAAGTGTTCCTGCTTGTTTAGAAAAGACTTTCAAGCGCACCTAAGATGTTACAGCTCCTGTGTCAGAAAACATCAGTTTAAGAACAGACCTTCAAAATAAAGGGTTTGAATTTTTCTGACCAAGGTCAGCAAGAGCTCAGACCTTTATTTGATATGATGGTGATTGGTGCCATGGATGCAGCAACCAACACAGGTAGGAGGCTCTTGACTACTAAAGGAAAAAAAACGGATTTCTGCTTGATGTCATGCTGACTGAATTTACTTTACAGGAACCTCATGTGGCACAGGAGGAAGAGGTGCCTAGAAATCAGGGGCCAACCAAATGGACAAAAAAGGCTGATATACAGACAACTGCTGTTCCCATTGCACAGAACATTCCTAACTTTTACTGCTTGTACTTTCCTCAGTAACATTCCTCAGTAACTTTCCTCAGTAACATAAAGTCTGTTCATTCTTTTTATTTACAACCCTCTGCCCTGTGTCTGTGTATCAAGGTATGCAACAACAATGTTCTTACAGTCAGCAGTTGAACTGCAACTTTATTTTGAATAAATCCATAACAAGATAGGTGAAGTGTCTACACAGATTCGATCTAGGCAATAAGTATTCCATAAAGCAACAGGATCAGACTTTAAGAAAGATGCAGCTAGAGCACAACAAAGGTCAGTGAGAGCTACACAGTGATTAAGTTTCCTTAACCCAATCAGAAGGTGTTCAGCCTGAACTATGGACTATGACCCCTCCAGGAATCTGACGCCTTTTTGTCACTGATGGTTTAAGGAAGAACAGTGTTTTTGTAGGTTAAGCTGACAGGCAGGGTGAGGCTTACAGCAAGGCTTGGAGCTTGTGACTATCCTTTCTCCTAACACACATGCCTGCAGACCCATCAAGATGGCCAGTGATAGCAACGTGCCTCTGTCATGGGTTTACTTGTTCTAAAAAACCAAGCGGGAATTTTTTTTCTTTCCCCTGCATCATTGTGTGTAATGGTTTGGTCTAGGCCTCTTCCTGGCAACCAGGTCAAAGCTAAGGAAGTACCATATCCCAGTATTCCATTCTATTTCTTTATGTAAGCAGAAGTATCAATACAGGGGGAGAAGCAGATTGGGCCCTTCTTCTCTTCCGGCGTACTTGGAGAGGGCTCTGTGGTGCAATGGACAGCGCTTTGGACTTCTGGCTGCTGTGGACTACTCTCGAAAGGCTAAGGCTGAGGCAGAAACTCAAACTGAAACATTGTGAAAGAGGGATGTCGAAGGAGAGAGGGAGAGGGTGGTTCTTTTGGCTGGGGTGATTGACAGGCACAAAAGCACTGACTAGCAGACCTGCATTCCAGACTGATGGCTGTCAGAAGACTGGGGGGGTGGAGGTGAGGTTTTTTTTTCCTCTCCTTGGGAAACGGCAGTCACTTCACTTTTGCCCTGACTCAGGGAGGGGGTGTGTGTGGAGGGATTTTTTTTCTGTGGTTCGTTTTGGTTTCGGCCAGGTCATCTGGCTGCTTCTGGACCCGGTTCACCTCCATTCCCCTGCACCCTGTTCTGGCCCCAGCCTGGACTAGCTCAGATTTCATCGGAGAGGCTTGGCCCTTCTGTGAAGGAATCTTTGGGGGAGTCCCAGCCAGAGGCAGCCGCTGACAGTGTGAGTCTGTGGGAAAGAGTTTGGGGTTTTTCCCCCTTCTCCCCTTCCCTTCTCGGTGAGGGGGAATCTCCATCGCGGCTCCTCCCACACTGGGGCCCACAGCGCCCCCTGCTGGCCAACACTGAGCACTGCAGTGACACCCCCCCAACACAGCGCCCCCTGCTGGCCAAGACTGAGCACTGCCCTGATCCCACAGCGCCCCCTGCTGGTCACGGCTGGAATTGCACAAAAAGGCAGAAAGTACCAAACTGGGCTGTTTTGTGGGGAACTTTGGGTGCAGAATTATTGTTTAGTTGTTTTTGTGTTCTTTTGCTGTTCTGCCAATACACATATATCTTTTAATAAAGGGCTGTTATCTTTTTTTCTTTCTCCATACTTGCTCAATTGGAATCTCTTAATTTCAGATTTACAACTGCTTGGAGGGAGGAGCTTGGTCTTCCTCATGACTCATCCTCCTTAGCAAAACGCTTCAGTCACATTAAACTGACACAGCCTCTGACACAATGAGCACAGCACCAGCTCTTTACTGTTCTTCTCAGCCTTCTCCCACAGTCAGGATGTGAGATGGGTCTGAGCTGTGCAATATCTGTTTGCTGCAGTAACTGAGGCATTATAATGATTTCAAAATTTAAAGTCTGTTTAAGCCAGAATAGAAAGGAAGTTACAGTAGATATTATAAATAGAAAAGGAATTGAAAGTTCGAATCTTTTTTAGATGTAGTTTAAGGCTCTGTTGATAAGTCCAGTCAGTTTGCTGCCCAGGACACTCATGCTCCACTTGGCCAGCTCAGACCATAGATTGTCAACAGGCCCAGTTTCTTGAAGGTATGCCCAAAATCATAAAATACAAGACCTTAAGCATGGCACCAGCTATGCAGGCAGTCTTTCACCTGTTCAGTTCACCTCCTTTTTCTCAAATCCTCTTCTCTAACTAGGAAGATGGAGTAGAAACTCATCTCCTGACTCCTTGAACATTGTTCCAAGGGAGGTCTCCCTTGATATTTCTGAGTCATCTCTTTGCAGTGCCATTCAACCCTACCTGGAATAGCAGGAACAGGTGACAGTCTGCAGGCTTGACCAGCCTCGGCAGCCTCTCAGTGACATCACAGATATAAGCTCCCAGCAGGCAGACTTCTCCAGAGACACTGTTTGGATGACAAATGGGGCCTTTCAGCAGGAAGTCTCCAATCACTAACCCCCTAAAGCACCAATTCAATGGGGGTAGATGGCTGGATCAACTTTGCACGGTTGGCCTTTTCTGGGACTTGCCTGTTGCTCACTCCCTCCTCATTCTCCAGTCCCAGGGCATTGTATCTCTTTCCTAAGGGCACTGCAGGGGGGAAGAGGAAGGTCCCTCCTCCTGCCCCAAGCACAGGTGAGAATCTAGTCTCCTTTGTCTTCTGAGTTAGTCAAGTCAGTCAGTTCAGGGCTGGAAGCAAACTTACCTTCCTCTTGCCTTAAGGCAAAACCTCTTACTCAGCTTGTGACAAGCCCACAACACCACACGTCCACCTCTCGTGCAGATCCCCAGACACTGTGCTGCCTATTACACTCCTCTTACAACACGGCTACTTGCTTGAGGAGTTCATCCAGCTGGGCACACTTGCACCCATAACACCCATGTCTGCCTTCAGACTCTACAGGGACTTCCAGGTTCCGGAATCACATGGAAGTTTGGGTCTGAGAAGCTCTTTCAGTTCTTGGGAGGCCAGTCAGGGTGTAGCTGTTGTACACCATGATCCTCAGCTGCGGAACACGCCAGCACAGAGCTGAACACCTCCGGGAGTGTTACTGTGTAATTTCATTCAAAAATGCTGTCCAAGGTGGAACTGTGCAACATCGTTTTATTTTATCAGGCACCACATTTGACCACAATCCTAGGTCTGTAAGATCTTTGGGGTTTGGCTTTTGTGTCCTTCAAAAAAATAGTATACACCATAGCACCAGTTGCAGCCAGGAGACACCAGAACTCAGAGTGCCCTGGGCCCTAGCTCTGACCATTTCTGTTTAGGCTGGAGGGTATTTACACTTCTCAAATATGCACTGGAACCAAGCTGTGAAACATCCTGAAAAATCTGGTAGGCTTAAGAGCTCTAAACTTGCAGAATGAATTTCACCCTAATTTCTCATTCCTAGGAATTATCTTTCCAAGCAGCAAAGTAATGACTGACTCTGATTACAATTCAATCGAATAAAAGCCCTGCAGAATACCCACACATACTTGGAACAGAAAAGGGAAATGCAGTTATCTGAAATTCTCCATTCATTCAGAGCACAATGCTGCTTAAACCTGGGCATAAATGTCTCTAGCCAGTGCTCACAAGATGGTGTTGTAATTGATGCCAAAAATTCAGCAGCTTTATCATATGCATTTTTTTCCTACTGACAAAGTATTCCGCAGAGCTGTATTTCAATTCTGATTTCAAGTCACTTCAACTTCTGATCAGAGCTTAAACATAAAAAAATTATAGCCCTCCTCAATGGACCAACAAAAAAAGAATCCTTTCTTTTTACATATCCACATTTATTAGTCTCAGTCATTTCAGAAATATAATCATTATGGTCCCTTTTACTGAGAACAGCTCCCCACACATGCATCCTGGGGACTCCTCTGTACAGATGCTCTTTTTCCTTTTACTTCTGAGGGCACCATGTTGTTCAACAGCAAAATCTGCCATCATGCAGAACCAAGAGAGAAAGTAATTTTAAAAGGCTGGTTTGGTTTCTTTTCCTATTCCCCAATACCCTGGTTTTTTTTTTATATTAGTATTATTTTCTTCCCTCCTCCCTTATTGAAATAAACATTGACTAAAATGTCAAAGGCAGGGAAGGTTTCAAGTCAGAAGGAATGATTGCATTGACCATCCTGAACTCTGCATATCCCAGGGCTTTTGGTTTCAGGTGGGGCTGGCGTTTAACCAGAGCACAACTCACAGCTGGCTCAGCACATATTCCAGAAGCATACAAGGCCCTGGCTGGAAACCATCAATACTTACAAGTTTTCAGAATCACTGATCATATCTGTTTGTTCTACACTCTTTCAGAACTTTCCCAAAGAAATTGATCTATCCTTCCTACTGAAAACTCAAGACAGATAGGATGCCGTTTTTCAAAAAGACTTTTACAGATCCCATCAATATTGGAATAAAACCAGAAAAAAACAAGGCAGGTTTATTGATTTACACATTAAAATAACATATGCTTTTTGTGCATGTGCAGTCTCCCATGAGTGATAATTGGACTTCTAAAGAGAATCTAATGTTGAACCTATAGGTATTATCCGTCAGTTCTCCTCCTCCTTTCATAACAGCCACAAAAGATTAAAGATAACATGCCTAATTAGTGTAGAATGATGTAAAAATCACTGTCTGGACTGAAACATGGTGCAATCAATAAATTAGCTCCCATGAGGGCAGTGAAGATGGGGAAGGGCCCTGAGCGGAAGCCGTGTGAGGACACTGAGGGCACTTGGTGTATTCAGCTGGAGGAGACTGAGGGGAGACCTCACTGCGGTTCCAGCTTCCTGGGGAGGGGCAGAGGAGGGGCAGAGACTGAGCTCTGCTCTGGGGGAACCAGGGACAGCAGCCAGGGAATGGCTGGAGCTGTGTCAGGGCAGGCTCAGGTTGGATCTCAGCCAAAGGTTCTTCCCCCAGAGGCTGGCTGGGCACTGCCCAGGCTCCCCAGGGCAGTGGGCACAGCCCCAAGGCTGCCAGAGCTCAGGGAGGGTTTGGCTGATCCTCTGGGGCACAGGGGGTGACTCTTGGGACTGGGCCTGTGCAGGGCTGAGGGTTGGACTTGATGTTGGCCCCTCCCAGCTCGGCATATTGTGTGACTCTGTGATGAGTTTGTGCAGGGGGGCAGGCAGCCCCACTCAAACAGGATGAAAGCATTGCTGCCAGTTCTGGATCTCTTTCCCCCCATGGTGTGGAGCGGCCCAGTTCTAGTTCCATTTCCATCTGAGGAACCATTTCCGACGGCTTAATGTGGATGGGGGGGGGACTCCAGCGTCAGGGGTTTCTTCAGGTCCTGAGCCTGGAGGGGAGAGGTGCTCTCCCCTCTCCCCACCCACGTGGTCCCATGGCCGGCACAGAGACAGCACACCGGCGTGGAGAGGAGGCAAGAGAGGGTTTATTGTTTGGGGGGGTTACATTTATAGGGTTAGGAAGATTCACAGAGTAACCAATTACAGGTCGCAGGAAGGGGTTAACAACCACTAGGAAGGGGTTAAAGGGGGCCAATGAGAACACCTCAGGATATCTTCTCAGGACATTCTTGCATGGGATAACACTTGTCGTGGGGGGTCTTGGGAAGAAGAAGCATGTGTTTGCAAAGAGACTACAAAAAGCCATTTTGAAACATGTTTAAACCACAGTTTCTCATATGATGCAGATTTACTGCCACAGCCAGTTCATGGGGAGACTACACTTCACAATCCACAGGTCCCATCCAACTTCAGTTTACACTGCCTATATTTAGTACGAGATGCAGTACAACTACTCCAATATATAGCAGACTACTCGGATATGTAAATACTAATAACAAATTCCGGCAGCAATCTTATCAATATCCTGTCACTGCTCTGCCAAATAGCCTCCTGCAACTACCTCCCATGCTGCTACCTGGTGGCCACACGTGTCTGGGATGCTCCTGTCTCTCCTCTCAGCAGGGTTTGTATGGGCTCATGTCTCAGCCCCAGAAGAGCAGCATTTTGTTTCTTCTACAGCCCTTGCATTGTGGGCACACAGCAGACACTTCCAGTAACCCACATGAGCCATTTCAAGCCCAGGAAGGCTGCTGCCCCAGCAGCTGAGTGCAGCATTCTGTACTGTCTCTGCAACAAACAGGATTACAACAAAATTGCATTTGCTTTTCCTTGCAGGTTTATGAACAGGCCTTTGACCACAACTTAATTTAAAACATCCACAAACTAAAGCCCCTTGCCTGGTGACTCCTGCTGTTCCCTTGGGAGCTGTGGCCTAAGGAAACAAATGCACTGACAAACTCCCCCTCCTCACTGCCCCAGTGCCACTCTCTTAAATCAGTGAAGTGCTGCCACTGGCTTAAACGGTGGCAGACTCAGTGCCAAGGAAGGAATTTCTCTCGAAACCAAACTGTTTAGGGATGGCTGGCACAATGCAACATAAGCTGACAAAAACAAACAGACATTTTGGTTAATTTATGTATGTATGTATATATACAGTTCTCACACAGATCCTGAAGATGAGTACCCTCCTCCCAGATCAGTTTAAGTTAGATGTTAGATTCTAATTTACAGAGATCATCTCTGTTCAGGACAGTATTTAAACTCATAGCTCTACACTTCAGCAAAAGTCCTTGATGACTTTGAAAATAAAAAAATAAAATCAAATTTAAAGTTCATCTTTAGCCAGCAAGAATAAAATGCTGAAGCCTCCTCTCCAAAACCGGAAAGGAAGGAAACATGAACAAAGAATGAAAATGAGTCACTATCATCCATCTGGACTTTTCATTTTCCTATGAAGGTCATCAAAGAGCACAAAGCTTCCTGCAGACCAGGAACAGAGAACTGGTCTCTGCAGGCTCTGCAGTCCCCAGGAATGTCTCTCATCGACTTCAGCCTCACCAGAGCAGGAGCAGTTCTGTGACACACAAGTTCACTCACTGCTAACTGTGCCAACAAACTGCTCATTTCTGACAGATGTTTCTGTCTAAAGCCACAAGGAACTGTATGGATCATTCCACCTCAACAGTCTCAAAAGCCAGCTCAGCAACTCCAAGAGTGAGAAATTTATAAGGAACAAATGAAAAACCTAATTAGATCAACAGACAAAATTTGGATCAAGATTAGAGGATCTGACATGACAATGGGATTAGACTATTTACAAGACATAACAAGGTTTGGTTATTTATCACTTCACAACCAGTTTCACAGTACAAGAGGGAAGCAGCGGCAAATCAGCATGACAAATGCAGATATGAGAATATCCTTGTTTCAGTTTAGTGTGTGCTCCCTATTGATGCCAAGCTCTATGAAACCACAGTCAAGAAAAAACACTGCAGCCGCAGAAGGAAGTAAGAACTGGAGGCATAGCAATGGAAACAAAAATAAGAAAAGCCTTACAGCCAGATACAGGTAGTTGCATGTGTACAAAAAGGTTAAAAGTAAATGAGTAATTGCAACACAGTTGGAGCTATCCACATTGAAAAGTTAATGCAAACAAACACTCGGACAGACTTTGCAATGACATTGTCCTTTTTGTCTTCTACACCTCTGTGCTGGTTTAAAGGTAAACCAGCAGGGGAAATGAACTCAACTCAAAAGAGAGATTATAAGTCAGAATAACAATTTAATAAAATAACACAATAAGTACAGTTATACAGACAAACAATTGGTCTTAACCCACAAAACCCAAATATATAACCCAGCATCCTGGGGCATGAACAGAGTGGTGTTCTTTGGGCCCCCCTGAGTCCAAAGTAAAAGGAGAGGGAAAAACCTGTTGGTGAGAGTGCTGTTGCAGTCTGGTCAAGAGTGGTGGTTGCAGTCTGGTTGAAAAAGTGGTGGTTGCAGTCCAGTCGAGAGCGGTGAGCTGCAGTCTGGTTGAGAGCAGTGAGCTGCAGTCCTCCTCTGGATCCCACGAGTGGTGAAAAGGTTCCGAAACTCCAGGTTTATATACTCTCCAGTTCAGGCAGGAATGCTCAGTCCTTCCCTCAGAGCGGGGAATTCCATAAAAGGGTATGAGGACGGGAACATCTTCCTATTTCGCAGGCCTCTACTGACAGCAGTTTCTGGGAAATGGCATGGAAGGCTATAGAATACACAGGTTTGGGCTACACCCATCCAGTGATGAATCGGTCCCAGCTGTTCTAACTAGGACAACCTCTATTCCAACCAAGTTCCAACATACTTAGAAATGTAATACTGTATGTTCCAACATACTTAGAAAATAAGGCTGAAAACCAAAAAGCCCCCTTGTCACTTGCCTCCCATGAGAGGTCACCTGTGGGACTGAACAGGGTGTAAGAGTGGTGGTCAAGTCAAAGGAATCTCAAGCTTATGTCAAACTAGAAGACAGCAGTGACAGCAGAGCTCAGCAACACACACCATGGTTGCATGAACTAAGTTCCCAGCCTTCACCAAGGGATGCTTTGCTCCAACTACTGACAAGTCACAAAAGGTGTAGGTGGTATTTAGGCCAACGAGAAACTGAACCTGGCTCTCAGCAGTCCTGCTGTCCTATTTCTGATCAGATACTCCATACACCTTCACCTTCTCCTCCCACATCTGGGAAGCCGGGCTTGGAAACACTGAGCAATGCTCCTCCAATGGCAGGAGTCTTTATGCGTCACTTTCCTGCTTACTGCCTCTTGCGTCACAAACAAAGCCACCTGAGCCTGCCTGAAGGAAGCTCGTTTTCCCCAAACATTCTGTCCCTGCTCATCTGGGGAGCAGACACAGACAGTGCACTGCAGGTTTCACACAAGCAATGCAATCTGGTCTCATTCCAGATTATTAAAGCCTAAGGCTTATTTCTACTCCTGGCATCAGCCATGATGACCTGGTCACATACAACAACACGATTTTAAAGAAAGGAAATTAACTAAGAGTACTGTAGAAGAACTGTACAGGTGGAGCTATACCTCTGCAGCACCAACAGGGATGAAAAAGCAAAAAAACACCTCACCTGTGGCTTCTCAGTGTGCCTACTAGGTGTGTTTCGCTTTCTATTTTAATTGCAAACTGAAGTTCAGAGCACCTTTTTGATCTAAATTCAGACAGCACCTAGTACAGTGCAAGTCTCAGGTCACATCCAGAGGGGCTACTTACCCACAGCCAGTCAGAATTCACCAGCAGCACAAGGTACCACTTCCACGCTGCACCACCAATCCCAGCAGCAAAGCAGTGCTTTCCAAAGCCTGTCCAAGCCACCTTGGACGAGGCAGGAATCACAGCACACTTGTCATTTTATGACTCAAGAAGCTTAAGAGATTACAAGCGTATTTACAGTTTATCACTAACCAAACTGCAACACCAAGCAAAGCAATTAAGTAATGATATCATATAAAATATAAACATTTCTGGGACCTTGTACTACATGGAAGTGCCTGTAATAGGAAGAAAATACATTCACAGTAGAAGGAACTGCAATGTTAACCATCAGGATTTAAAAGCTTTCTTTCAGGACATCAGCTGTTGTCAGCCAATGAGGGGGTTGCTCCATCCCAAGGTGTAGCTGTCTAAGGGGGTGGCCATTTACATTTTAGCACAGCAGCCAGGAATGGAAGGTTTGGGCTGGAGCTAATACAAGTGGAACAGCAATGAAAGAGAGACAAAAGGCGGGGTTTTCCCCTCAAACTTCTTCATCACACCCTAAACTTTATTTGTAACTAGTAGTGTATACTGATGGAGAGGCATGAACATAATGCTCACAGGCCATTTTGGTTGGCAATATGTCAGCTTTATTAGAAGAAAGACAGAATATGTAGTCTTCATGACGCTTAGTTCTTGTTCACACTACATTGGATACATAAGGAAAACATACTTTGCTGTCCACTGCTAATTGGATCACAACAGGTGGTCATAGGAGATGAGAAAACTTTATTCACCTGTGTCATGGTTTGAGATAGCCCAAAATCCAATTCTCTAGTTCTACTCCCCCTCCCACATCTCAACCCAATGTGAGATGGGTTCTTCCAGACAAAACACAACCAGACTCAAAGTGGGGGAAAGGGAATATATTACAGTGACTGTACAAATAAATACTACAATACATTATACACAACCTTAGCTATCTCTACTATGACGTAAGTATTTACAATGGATCAGATCTCTTCTCCCTTCCAAATAAAAGTCCAGGAGGGAAAGAAGGACAGATCCCTTCCAGTCTCTCAGGGCAGCAGCTTCTTCAGAGTAGCAGTCACTAAGCAGCAGCATCTTCTAAGGCAGCAGGTTCTCCTCATTTCATGCATGCAGCTGATAGCTGGATCTCTGCCAGTACTCACAAGGGAGGTATCCAAACTCTCTCTCGGCCCCGTTGCCAACCAACTGAGGGGTCTTTCGTGGGCTTCGTCACCCCAGACAAAGGTCGTTTCATCACGTCATATCACGAAGACACAGGAGGGTCTTCGTGACGGTCTGGTATCTCCAGGAGATTCAAGCTCCTTGCAGGGCCTCTGTGCCCTGTCTCAGGCTGCGAGCTTCTTTGTAGCTTGCAGCAAGGGAGGGCCCTCAAGGCCAACCTCCCACACTCCGTCCTGGCTGAGCTCTCAGGACGACCGAGCTTCTTAGCTCCTTTACCCATTTAGGACTTCTAATCAGTAAGAGTCTACCCCCCTCCATTTTTGGAGGGATCTCCAAAGAGGTTTAGGGGAGTTTTGTAGTTCTTACCCCCAAGCTTTCTCTCTGTAGAACTTAGTTCTGTTCTCTGCTGCCGGTTCTCTACCTCGGCTTGAGCAACTCTGAGTCTTCCTTGGCTGCATGCTGTTCCTGCTGCTTCTCTGGTTCAGGTCTTATCAGTTGGCTTTTAGTCATAAACTCTGGACGCTGCCGCCGCTTCTGCTCTGTCTCTGCTCACTCACGATGGAAAACATCCTCCAGCTCACAGCTACAGACACATAGTCCAGCTTAACACTGTTTCAAGTCTCTGTAGCCCCCAGCTGGGGCTGGGGGGGGGGCAGAGGCCCCCCCAGAGGGCTCCTGCCCTCTCCTCGTGGCCTTTCACAACATGGCTACTTTCTTCTAACCTAAAACTACAACTCTTCTCTTCCGTTTGGTTGTGGTATGTTTACATTTTTGCAGGAGCGCTCATTGGACAGAATTTCAAAACTTCCAGGGGTTTCCACCCCTTGGGGTCTACCACTTTTCTTATCCTCTGGGGGGAAAACAAAGTCCAAACCACTACAACCTGCCAAAACTCCTCCTTGGCATCTGGCAAGAATCCACCTTTGTTCTAGCTTTAGCTCCTGTAGCCATCTTAGTGGCGTAGTGTTTTTTACTGTCTGCACCCAGCCATGCCAAGGCAAAAATCTCAGAAATGCAATAGAAATTGTTCACACAATTTCTATCTTCTGGCAAGTGTATCTAAAGGAACTTATGTTAACATCCCGTGTCAGTGTTGATCAGCGCTGACAGCACTAAAAGGACAGGTTGCAACAGCATAAGAACACTTCCATACATGTTTCAAAAATAATTGCTTTTAGTCAAATTAAGTACGGTTTTTTGATACAATTAGTTTTTTACCTGGAGCTCTAGTGGTCCTGATATGAAAGGAATCTAGATATACATCAGTTATGGTTTAAGTCCTGCATTTAAGAAATAGATGAAAAAAATAAATCCTTCTCTCAAGCTCATCTTCTCATAAATCTTATTAATAAGAGATATTCTGAGATAATACCAACAAGGCACCAGCATCTCTCCTTTCCTCTGTGACTTTTGATATGGTAAACCATCATGTCTAGCACCTATAAACACCATAGCAATGTTTCTGTTGCTCTTCACTAAATATTACCTTTTCTTTTTTTTTCTTTTTTTTCCTAGAAGTAAGTACACACTTAAATGAAATGGATGGAAGATGGAAACTATGAGAGAGGAGCAGTGTTTAAACAATAAGACTTATTTAAAAAATACATGCTCTCCAAGCCCATGGCAACAGCAACATTTCAACGGTACAACTGAAAAAATGAGGGGTTTTGTGAGCAGCCTGGTGGAAAACCAGAGTTTCCTGTGGGGTAAGGTCCACTTTTCCTTGTCAGTGGATTAGCAAGAGGCTTTTTTTCTTCCTGCCCCGTTTTAGGAACCTGATAGTTTTAAGCCCTTTCCTGCCCCGTTACATTTGGTGGAAGCTGTCCCATGTGGGTCAAAATTGCTCAAAAACAAAAAACCTTACCCCCGGGACTGAGCCAAGGATGGCCAGGATGGCATTTTTCAGACATGTGGGCCATAGTTCTGTATGGAAGGAGCAGGCTGTGCTCTCAGGTGTTACACACAGGTGGTGCTGAGCCCAAGACCCACAGAAACCACCACTGACAGGTTCCAAACCAGATCTCCTCCAGTTCAGAACTCTGCTTTCAGAGAACCTCAGTGTTGGAAGTCTACAAACTCGCCTCACAACTACTGTAGGAGGGGTAAGAGAGAACATTAGTATCTGTAAAACATTTTTCCCACTCAAGTATAAGCAGATAAGCAGCTACAGTGGCAAACAACATTAAACTACACTACTGTGTGCAGCTAATAAAAATTTCTACTGAGCTAAAACACGTCAATTACATCCCAACACCAAAGCTATGAATTTTAATTTCTTGCAACTGCTGAGAAGACTAAGACAAGTGCCTTGCACCAGTGCAGTTCCAGGGCTTCAGGTCCTTGTCTCTCTGTACCTGCCCTCTGCGCTGGGAGAAATACCACCCATTGACAGCTTAGCTACTTCTGATGCACAGCCCGCAAATATCTTCATCATCAAAAAATAAAGAAGTCTTTTTATAATCATTATAACTCATGAGAGCAAAACCTGCAAAGAAAGGCTTCTCCAGTTTAGAGCTTAAATGTGAAAATTTCAGCAGCCACATATGTACCCAGTATGGTTTCATTTCCCCCAGAGATGTACTTCTGATCCTAGGTAGGCAAAGTAGCTCATTTGTCCTAATTCCAAACCTGTGCATGCTAGTCTCCTTCAATCTCAATTAGCCAGTAGGAAATTTATTTAGAAAGCTGACAGGAACTATTTGGGGGATTAATGATCACTGATTTATGAATATTGAGTAGCATTTCAATAATCCAAGCAGAGTGATCACTTGTAGCTGAAGCCAGTTCTCCCAACCATTATAGTCTGTAGCAATCACTCAAAGGCAGTTAAATGATTCTGATTTATGACCTTAACCTACAGGGCCCAGTACATTTGCTCTACCAGTGTGTAAATTCTAAAAACGCAATTCCCTGCACCTCTAGAGAGCCAATTTAAGTCAACATTATGCATGAGCTGAGCATGCTTGAATTCTCAGATCTCTTATTTCACTCATTAAATTTGCACTGAACATCTTGCAATTAAAATTTCATATAGATTTTTTCTTATGATTGACATTTGGCCTTGGCAAAATGAGTTTAAATTTTGTTTCTCTGAAGATTTAGAAGGAGATAGATTGATCTAGACATTGTTTTCTGCAAGATGATGATGATGGAGCGCTAATGCTTTTATTAGCATTTTGAAAAGCCTCCCTTTTTGCTGGAAGACTGTCTATCACTGGTAAGTGAGAGCAATTCAGTAACCACAGCCAAAGCTACAGCTAACACAGCAGCATCAAACGTGTTGCTGCAGTCCATGTGACCCTTTACCGTTTTTAGGCCAACATCTTTAACTGGGGTGGAACAAATTGGGCCTTCCAGTATAAACTATAATGTGCTCATCTGAAATGAATAAACAGCAGTTCTAATATACGATTTTGAAAATAAGCCCAGGACAACTAGAAAAAGCAGAGAAGTATTAAAGTGATTTCAAGTCCTGATCTGAAATTAACTACTTGGATTGACTCAGCACTAGATCTGTGGTGCTAAAATCGGACAACTCATTTTGTCTCATGTTCTGTCCCTCAGGCAAGGAGTTCATAGGAAGACCAGTTGTACCCTTTAGCAATCCCATGCAAACCTTCTGCAGAAGACAGACCCCACATCAAGGAGTTCACAGTAGGGACAAACACCATGGCTGAGGGGAGAAAAATCACTTATGCCTCAATACACCGATGGCTTAAGAGGACTGCAGTGTTAAGAGCCCATGGACAGACTGTACTACAGAGGACAGCTCAAGGAAATACAAGGTCTTTTTGCAGAAATGCAGCTCCTAGTACAATGACACATTGGCTTCATATAGGACTTGGAGTATTAGGATCGTGCCAATAATCACTAACCAAGCACATGCTGCAGGAGACATGCAAGTATCCATTTTGTACCTTGAGAAGCAAATCAAGAGGAAATGTTTTAAAAACCTAAGGAGTTGACTAAAGGAAGTATCTCCTAGGCTGGAGAAACATGAATACACACTCACAATATCCATTTAGATCTACTGTCCGATGGAAACTGCACCAGAGGTAACATTTTAACCACTCTTTCCCAACCTGCTGGCCAAAAGATTATTCATATGTCTGTGCAGGTCGTCAAATGCACAGAGCTGAAGCAGACCTCAAGCTTCTATGCTGAACATGCAAGTGGTAAGAGAAGGCACCCTCCTTCTCACGTCACAGGAACACTCCAGACACTGTAGACCGGCAAGGAAGAATGCTTAAAGAACACACATCTACCACTTCCAGTTTAACCACTCTTCATTCCATCCAGCTGAGCACAGTATTTGCCCATCAGCAAATTATAAGCAAAGGAAATAAGCAAAAATTTGTCTAGCTATGGGAAGAGATCAATAGTGTACCTAAATTCCATTACGTAGCTAAAGGAAAAATCCAGTGTACTAGCCCTGGAGAATATCAATCTTGCATCAGTGCCCAAGGCATATTTTACTGCAGAATAGTAAAGTCTTTACAGTCACAGCATAATTACACTAACATACCGATATTTTAATATCATCTCTCTGAAATGAAATTTTGTTTCCATGGTCAGTCAATAATTCTGTCTCATCTCAGTGATGAATTGAGCTTAGTGAATAATTTGTTATGAATAATTTATTCACTGCATTTCACCTTTCATCTCTCTTTGAACATTTTGTGAAATTCTGCAGGTATACATTACACAAAACTATTCACAAATAACTCATGCTTGCAGACCATGTGTTGACAGTTCACTGAAAATATGAAAACTGATTTGCCACTTGGTTACCATTTACAAGGTGTTGTACCTGCTGCATCACTGGCTAGGCTCTGTTCAACCAAGCTGTGTTCCCAGTTGTTCAGAGAACTGAAATTCAAGTTCAATCTCAGATATTTAAGCTTGGAATGTACATTATGTATAATTTCTCCCATTTTTCAGGAGTCCTTCGACTGGACTGACAATCATATAATGAAGCCATGACCCAGTGGAAGCCAATTCAGAATAATTCACCTATTTTAGAATTAGGAACACAAGTATCTGGAAACAGTCAACAGCATAAGAGGGGGAGAAGCACCAGGAGGAAAGGCAGGCCCAGAGCTGGGAATGGAGCATTCGGGATCTCAGGGCACTCAGGTGTCGAGTGCCTCTGACTCTTCAGTACTATACAAACTGAGAACACTCACACCAACTGAATTAAGATACAGCTTGAGCATGTTCTGTCATCTGAACTGCTATGGAGTCATCAGCTGTGAACAGCCACACCAAGAGTGTGAGAAAGCTGGTGGGCAGGTACACGGCCCCAGAGCCGCTGGATTAGCAACAGTGGTGCTGTAAACAATTAACAAATGCCCTTCAGTAGTGACAGGTGACACATGGCACCCTCACAAGGGACACAGAGCCGATGGGTGCAGCACACTTTGGGCTAATATACCAAAACTGGGCCGAGGGAGGAACTTGTTATGATTTGGTGGGGGGAAGGCTTTTCTGATTTATTTTCTATGATTCTACCACTTCTACTTGGTACTGCACAGCTTTAGACATTCCATAGCTAATGTAATTTGGCCAACAAAATAGCACTGCATGAAGCCAAACTAAAAGTCCAGACTATGGATAAACAAATTCAGTAAATGTATAACCTGCTCTCCGAAGAATGGTTATAGAGAACCCACAATTCGTTTTATATTGTTGTAAGTTGCTCTAGAAATATCAGATAACTTCATTAAACAATTAATGGTTATTTAAATTATGGAAATTGAAGTCCTCAGAATGATGAATCTCTATTTCATATCTGTATTATAACAACAGTGAGATTTACAGAACTGTAAAGAATAATTCTTTAGCTTCACACACTTGTGTAATTATCTTAAAAATTGAAATGTCATCAATGATACAATATGGTCATAATAATTAACTACCAAATTAAAATCTAGAAATCAAAAGTAATTCACGTTTATAAGAAACTGTCCTTCGCAGCTGGATTTCAGTAATCCATGAACCTAAGCAATACTGAAAATGGAAGAAATAAAGAGATGCTGAACACTTTTTATGGGAATGTGCAATGTAAAGCAAAAAAGGAAGTACAGGTTAGAACACACCATGCTTATAAGTGTTCAGTTTAATCACTGCTGACATGTCACGCCTTGTTTTGCTATGTTAGAACTAAGTCAGCTTTTGAAAGAAGGAGATGAGGAAACATTGGGAACACAAGGGTTCCTGCAGTACTGAAAAAGTCTTGCCTATTCTGAACACATACAATTAAAACCACACAGCATTTAAAAAAAAGGGGGGGGGGAAAGAAAGTTTGAAAAGTTTCAAACATTAAGTTGAAGAAGTCATATTTGCTCTCCCTGATCAGCACTCTGTATTTGGTGAGGAAAAGCAGCAGCATCTCATTGCATGGCAGCAGAGCATTTCTGGATTCAAGGAGCAGAAGTTGCAGCCCATCAGGGAGAAATCAATGCATTTCAAAGGACTATCAAGCTTTTCGACAAAACACTAACAACTTAAAGTTGTCATTCCACATCTCAAACTAAAGAACTAGCTGAACAGTCATTACTGCCAGTTTATGTGGATCCAGAGACAATGCTCTGCATCAAGTCAAGACAATTGTGATAAAAGCAACTGAAAATATACAGTAGTGTGACTGAGTTCAGGCATTGCAGGGAGCTCCCAGATTTAAGCCAAAGTGCTGGAGAATTATTACTGTCCAAATTTACATAGGCCTTTAAATAAGACTTGTCAGCATGAATTCTAACCTTAGATTAATGAAAGAACTTCAGTTTAATTGTAGGGTAATATTCTGGCACTTGACAAAGGCTCTGTATGTGCGTATTGAATGGGATCACCAAGAACCTGTGCAAAGCCACACACTGTTCTGTAGAGACAAACTGAGGGCCCTGGCCTTACAAAGAGCTTGAGGCACTTTGCTGCAGTTCAGCAAGATAAGCACTTGCTTTCAGCTGGTCCCTATTGAGCACACCTGGGCACATACCTCTAAGCACTTAATGGGTAACACTGATGTCACAGGCTTTTAAACACCTGCAGAGGTAACGTCCTGAAAAAATGACTTCTAAGCTGAGTTTTGCTAGAGACCTTTCCTGATGGGCCATGCAAGACCTGTGATGTGTTAGTTTTGACCTCTCAGACATGCAAAACTTTTCATAGGCTATGGACCACTGACAGCCTCTTCTCCTTCAAATCCTGTTACCGTAGGAAGGGCTGGCAGAAGACACGTATTTGGCTTTTAAATATGGTATTTTATTTCATGTCAACTTTTTGTTTTCAGCAGTCAATCTCATAATTTCTTCACCTCCTCTCCCATCCTGGAACAATGAAAGTATCCATTCTCTTTAGTTTTTGAGATTTTATTAGCAATCCCTACAGAACTGCATTAATCTTTCAATACACAATATATTACTAGAAGAACTGTCTGCTACAACTACCCAAAGGGAATGATCTTTGTATCCACCGAATAACAGACTTAAGGAGTCTGAAAATTTAGTGAACATCTCAAAAAAACAAAAGCTTTTAATTCTTCCATGTCTGCTCATTCACAAGCATTTGTAGACAATCATTAATCTTTGATTATGATTCCACTGATTTGCTCCCTTGCCTTCCCCACCACCCAGCCACCAGCCTGAGTGCAAGGAGGTGGCTGCAGGAGAGGAGCCCCAGACACTGGCAGCTGTGCTTTGGGGTGCACAATGAGGCAGTGCAGGTGGTCACAGACTTCTGTCTTCAGTTAGACCCTGGATATTTCTCAAAACTGTCAGATTACTTTTACTAACTTTCTGCCTGCTCATTTTTAATCACCACTACGAGTTCAATCTTCTCCACCTACTGTGGATAATAATTAAACAGAGAAGCTATATAATCAGGGCAAAACTTTATTATTAGTTTTTTTTCTGATTTGAAATGGCCCAGCACTTGCTATGCTGACTGATGTTCTTTGGTCAGTAAATTATACCACCTGCTGAGCCAAGGGATGTGCTTGGAATGAGCACGTACTCTTAAGTGATTCAAAAAGACCATTATTTTCCCCCTTCAGTTCCCTGCTTTTATTTTTTTCTTAAAACAGATTTTGAAGCAGCCTATCTCATTTCTAAGACACACAGACCACACATGGATTTGCACAACCACTATTGGCACAAGTAATTAGATAGGACAGAAGGCACATACAAGCATTAAATGAGCTACATTCACCTCTACACAGATGGAAATACAAAACTTGCAAGCGCATGCTCGCTCCTCTCCACATCCTATCCCTCTGTTCCTGAACTATCCCAAACTCTCCCTGGAGCGGGAAGCCCAGAAGAGGAGCACAGTGCTCAATCAGAAGACCTTGTATAAAAAAAGGGTAAGCCAGGTGACTGGCTCTTCTTTTTACCCACCATTATTTCACAGAACCACAGGGTCACTGAGGTTGGAAGGCATCTCTGGAGATCACCTAGTCCAGTCCCCTTGCTAAAACCTACAGCAGTTTGCTCAGTACTGTGTCCTGTTGGGTTTGAGTATCTCCAAGGCTGTCCTTTCAGACAACCTGTTCCAGTGTTTGATCACCCTCTTACAGTAAAAATAGCTTTTCTTAGGATTAAAAAGAATTTCCATTCCTGTGTTTCAGTTTGTGCCCACTGAAGACCCATTTTGTGTACCTTAATCAAATCTCTCTTTTTAAGTGACTTTCTTTAAATATCCAGGGGTCATTATCTGTACCAAAGGGGATGAAGTTCCATTAAGATTTATAAATCTACATCACACCAGCCAGCACAGCTCAGTGATCAAACACATTGTACACCATGAAAAGCTGCAGCCCTGGAGAGTTTCTCTTGCCTCCTGGCGATCTTCAAGAGGCATTTGCTTCAAAGCACTTTGTCTCCTTAGCTGCTTTCAAGTAGTTCAGATCAATGTTGTCCCTTAGTCAGGTCAGGATCGTTTATTATTTGCCCTAATGGTCAAAAAGATGTTTAATTTCATCACCTCCACGCGAGCTGGTGCAAAGGCGTCTTACAAATGCCACCTGTTTTCCAGTGCCATTTTAGTAGCAGATTAGTAGTGACAAGAAAACACAGAATTATACTGAAAGTGAGCCTACAAATATTGCTAAACCCTGTCACAACTTTTCACAAAGAAAAGGTTTGCAATTACTTGATTCTTCTGTCGTCACCAGATATAAGCAGCACCGGTCTATTAACTCCACAGTTCTTTGCTTACCAGGAAAAGTGAGGAACAGAATTAACAGATTCTCTAAGGACCAGACAAAGCTGTACTGCAAGGTACAAATTCAACTGATTATTACATACACTAAGAACTGTCCCCTTAAATTTATCAACTAGAAGAAAATTATCCATACTAGTTTCTTAAAATTATATGAAACAAACAAAAAACTCCCAAAGTACAATATTTGTCTACTTTACAAAAGGGAAGTCCTTAGTTTTCTTCATTTTTTTTTTTCACTATGTAGAATTTACTGTGGTTTTATCTGTCCTATTTTTTTTGTTCTTAACAGCTAAGGATCACCCATGGCAAAAAAGAAAAGAAAATAATTTTGCATTAACACTTCCATTTTGTTAGGAGAAGCCTCTCACCCTTAAAAGCATTACAAAAGAAAAAAAGAAATAGATCTGAAACTAGTAATAAATTCATATCCCCAAGTGAGACCAGCAAAATAATTTCTTATAATACATTAAATGTCACTGAGGTTCAGCATGCTCACGAAGGCTATGAACCACATGGATCCAAGGGACAAAAGGAACAAGGCCATGTGTGCACAGACGGCCCCTCAAATATGCTCAACAGGCTTCTCTGCAAGGTCTTACATCTACTCACTCCCTGCCAAGCTTTTCATTATCTCCTCTGCCTTTCCTCTATTAACTTTTCTACCCTGAAGAAGATTCTAAGCTGTTCTACTTCTAAATAAAATAGACATTACACTATGATTTAAAACATAGTGCTGACCTAATTGATTTTTCTTTGGGAAAGAAAATGAGAAAGCAACAAATGTACTTCAGCAACATGTACAAAGAGGAGGCTATATAAATAACAGGTTAAATAGCTAAAGCTTTTTCTAAGCTGGACAATTAATTTTTTAACATTGTTTTATTAACTTTTACTTGTGTTAAAACAGAAAAAAATGTAATTCCCATATCATGCATGAAAAAAAAATCCAAACTTCTATAATATGCACAGTTTAATTAACAGCTGCATAACTCTGTGCTTTTAAATCCATTTTCATATTTAAACACAAGAGACGGGGACATTGATTATCAAGTCTCTCAATCAAGTTCCTTACACTTAGGATGTAAACAAGACCGAAATCCGCTAGAATTAGAGTTCTATTTACCCTGTCACTAATTTCTTTGTAGTCAAGTTCTTTTTAAAAAGCAGGGCATTCCAAAATCTTGATGTAATCAAAAAGTCATTTTGATACATCCTATTCAATACTGTTTGACGGCACCTGACAACTCTTGCCATGGGGATCTTCTCCAAATCCAGACTGTTCCCATGCAGGTCAATGACAATCACAAGACCTGGAATGGTTTATCAATGGGCTTTACAGAATGCAAGAAATACAAGATTTGTACCTGATGCCCAAATTTAAGAAGGAAAAGGACATCATATAGTCCAGTCGAACAGCAACAGGACTCTTCACACCTGTGCTGCACACAAGCTTGCTTCACTTGTGACACCTTTGAATTTTTAGGATTTTTAGCTTTTTGTAGATTTTAGAAGTAGCTGTGTAGTAAATGTAGGTTGCAATATAATTGTACATTCTCTAACACTTTAGAATAGTAGTTTAACACTCACCAAATCCTATCCCCCATTTCAAATTGAATTTTCTAAATTCTTTAAGTTTGTTTAGGCTTCTTTCAAGGCAGGCCTTCATTCTGCTTAACAACATTTGCACTCCAGGTCTGAACAACAGGATACCATAATAGTCAAAGCAACCTTTATGAGAAATAAATAACCTGGGTTTATTACAAGCAAATGAACTGAGTAGAAAGGCAAAAGGGGGGAGGGGCTTTTATTAACCAAAGAGGGGTTCCTTTTTCTTTTTAATTAAAATAGGCGTGGTGTGGAGCTGTAAGGTGAATGGTTCTGTCTGAACCTGACACCAGAGAATTTTGCAGCCAGGAATAGGGAAAAATATGAAAAGTAAAGATGTAACTAAACAAAGACTTTCTCTGCCATGCAGTAGCCTATTGTGTACAGGGGGACCTGGTCCAGGGGGATACGTCAGAAAATAACCTTTTAAGGTAAAAATGGCATTTAATGAATATGTAACAGTTTCTGTAACCAAAAGAACTACATAAGGCGTGGTTTTCAAACTGGTGGGGTGCTTACAGACCCTAGTGGCTTGGGCTGCCCAGTGCACTGCAATAAAACCTCCCATTACACTTCCTTTGTCTCACAGGTTTTT